>NC_090271.1:225858795-226186920 GCF_040414725.1 Anabrus simplex | reverse complement strand
GGTTGATTTCCTGAAAATAAAACTAGCTGATCACACAGTCTGCCTTTAAAACTGCACTGTTGCAGACATACAGACCTTTCATCAGTGAGACATAATGTCCAGCACCGTCTCCGAAAACCCTAAGAGTAGTGGCTGGGACATAAAACAAACAAAAAATTACAGTGAAGTGGATTAATAGCGTTCTGAGCGTGCTCGGCAAAACCTCTGTGAAGAAGGATGCTACCCTGCTTACAAACAGTAGGCCTACTAGTGAGAATCTCTCCTCAAATTTTATTTTTTGCTTTACGTCGCACCGACACAGATAGGTCTTATGGAGACGATGGGACAGGAAAGGGCTAGGAGTGGGAAGGAAGCGGCCGTGGCCTTAATTAAGGTACACCCCAGCATTTGCCTGGTGTGAAAATGGGAAACCACGGAAAACCATTTTCAGGGCTGCCGACAGGGGGGTTCGAACCTACTATCTCCCGAATACTGGATACTGGCCGCACTTAAGCGACTGCAGCTATCGAGCTCGGTCGAATTGTTTTGAAAATAAAATATAGCCTATAGCACTCAGGGATAATGTATCTTTCTATTGGTGAAATAATTTTTAGAATCGGTCCAGTAGTTCCTGAGATTAGCCATTACATACACACAAACAAACTTTACCTCTTTATATATTAGTATATATGTCCTTGTTATTTTACTAAATAGAATCGAACACTCTTTTCCTTTAGTCACGGACGACCATTCAAAAGAATACGATCGATTTTTCGTGCTTTCTGGGAAATAAGCAAGTGTAATGGTCTGATGGTGTTATTCTGGAAGAGTTAGGTTATAAGCTACCGTTAGAACTGAGCTATTACAATGGACCAGTCCACAGGCAGGCCAATAAAAAAGTAATGGCGCTAGTTTATGACGCAATGTGAGATATCAACTGCATGGCTCGCATCTTCTTGTCTCCTAGACTGCTTTAGTGTGAAATGAGTTCTATTGCTATATTTGTGTTCAGTGATACGTTTACTAGTGGAACTGTTGTGCTGAGGCTCTCCAGACACTCCAGACAAGCGTTTTATAAACAGCACCAAATGAGGTAGGATAATAATAATAATAAGGTTTTCGGTTTTTATGAACATGAGTGTATATTCATGAATTCCTCCAGAGTTCTCCTATTATTACCTTCATCTCTTAACCACCCCCCCCCCCATGGCACTACAGCCCTTGAAGGGCCTTGGCCTACCGAGCGACCGCTGCTCAGACCGCAGGCCTGCAGATTACGATGTGTCGTGTGGTCAGCACGACGAATCCTCTCGGCCGTTATTCTTGGCTTTCGAGACCGGGGCCGCTATCTCACCGTCAGATAGCTCCTCAATTCTAAACACGTAGGCTGAGTGGACCTCGAACCAGCCTTCCGGTCCAGGTAAAAATCCCTGACCTGGCCGGGAATCGAACCCGGGGCCTCCGCGTAAGAGGCAGGCACGCTACCCCTAGACCACGGGGCCGGCACCTTCATCTCTTAGCATTTGTATTTCTATATCTGCTACACTCTGTGCCACTTTCCTACAGACTGTTTTTTTTTCCTTCTAAATTTTTGTCGCAATAGTTCCCCATTCATTTCCTTCTGGTAATTTCTTTAATTTGCCCGCCCAGTACCCGTCCTGGGAGGAACAACCTGCAGAGAATTGAGAGAAATTTCAAACTAAGATCATTAAAACGGCGAAAGATCTCATCCATCTGCACAAGAAACCAAAACACCCTTGGTGGAATCAAGAAGGTGAGAGCGCATTAGAAGTAAAGAAAGAAGGCATTTGAAAACTACAATAGCAACAAATCAGAAGAAACACACAAGAAATGTTTCGAAGTTCGAAAACAAGCATCTAAGATTCTAAGACAAAATAAATGGAAATACGTCAACGATCAACTAAAGTCAATTAAAGACGATTTCAAAAATTACAACACACATGATTTTTACAAGACCTTCGCGAACCAAATTAAAGTGTTCTCGCCACAGAACCTTTGCTTTCGGAAACAAGATGGTAAACTGGCCTTAAAAAATATAGAAAATTGTCAAGAACTAGCCACGTATTTTTCACAGCTTTTAGATTTTCCAGAACCTACAGCGAGATTCCCGAAAATACAGCCAAAAATCACACTCGAAAATTCGTCATCACCAACACAAGAAGAAATTTCTTCACACACCAAGAAACTTAAAAACAACAAAGTATCAGGGGAGGACGGAATTGTAGCCGAACTTCTGAAAAATGTAGGCCCAAATTCATTCAAAGAAATTACACAAAAAAATTCAAAACATTTGGCAAACGAAAAGCACCCGGATGATTGGAAGATTGCTCTACGTCCATCCACTACATAAAAAAGGTGACAAATCAGATGTAAATAATTATAGAGAGATCTCACTTGTATCTGTCACCTACAAAATTTTATCAGCATGTCTCTTGCAAAGAACACAAAGGATATTAGAACCCAAATTAACTGAATATCAAGCAGGATCCAGACCAAATAGGTCGTGCCCCGATCAAATTTTTAACTTTAAAACCATACTCAAAATGCGAGCTCTCAGACAAAAACCCCTCGTATCCACATTTGTAGATTTCAAAAAGGCTTACGATTCAATCGACAGGCCGTCACTGTTCCAAATTCTAGAAGAGAGGGGATCAGATTCCTAAACTCAAGAACACTGACTGGCACGAAATCTAAAGTGAAATTTATGGGGAAAATCTCAGAACCCTTCGACATTCAAACAGGCGTGAGACAAGGTGATGGGCACTTTCCTATTCTGTTCAACGTCGTCCTAGACAAGGTTATGGAAGAATGGGAGAAAGAACTCAAGAAATGTGAGTTTTGGAAGCTAATCCGATTGGGCTTTCCCAAAGATAACCTCGCTTTTGCAGATGATCTGGCGATACTAACAGAGGATGAGGAGACTACCGTTAAACAGCTCCAGATACTTAAAGAAAGTTCAGAAAGGGTGGGACTACATATATCATTCGAGAAAACTAAATTCTTTTGTTCAAAGACAGATATCAAGAGTCTAACAACAAAATATGGTACAGTTGACAGAGTCCCTTACTTTAAATACCTCGGAGAACTTATCGAACCGACAGGCCTTGAAAAGATCTCACAACAAACTCGTCTCCAAAAAATGAAAATGCATTAGGGTTAGTCCAAAACATCTACAAGAAAAAATCCATGTCAAGACATACAAAAATTCTGCATAACAACACAGTCATAAAACCAACAGTCCTTTACGCAAGTGAAACATTGGCACTCAACAGAAAGCAAGAACCTGAAGAAATCAAAAAAGAAGAGAGAAAAAAGAAGAGAGGAAGATCATTAGGAAAATCTTAGGAGCAAGATACACCTAAGAAGGTTACAGGTTACAATCAATCAAAACAGCATAAAAGTTCTCCAACATCGAAATTGACATTAGGAAAAGACGAATGAAATTCTTCGACCATCTGATTAGATTACTAGAAAATCGATTGACAAAAAAAAAAAAAAAAAAAAAAAAAAAAGATAGTAGATTATGTAACCTCGTTTAAGAACTCAACATCTTGGCTTAACGAACTTCGAAATGACCTCAAAAACGGAAACATAAGTTCAACAGATATTCTATAAAAAGACATCATTAGACACAAAGTAAACAACTGGGAAGTTACATCAGAGCAACCACAAAGAAAAAAAAATGCTTAACGTCTTCCAATATTGGGAGAATTCACTAACAATAATATAATAATAATGATAATGATAATAATAATAATAAATCAATTTACATCCTACTAGCTATTCTTACAGTTTTCGGAGACGCCGATGTGTCATAATTTTGTCCCTCAGAAGATATTTTGGGTGCCTATAAATCTATGACGTACACGAAGAAACCATGAGAAAATGACACCCGAAGTATTTGGTTGCTATGAGACGACTCCTACAAAACTTATCCTAATCTAGGACTTAGCTTCAATTTTAATTATGAACGTTACGGCAAATACATAAAGTGTTTTACATCCTCTGCTTTTCCACCTTCCTCCCTATCGCGAAAAATCGATGCTGCGATGCTACATAACACACACTCAAACATAGACTCAACGCAGGCAGGTGGATACCTCTACAACTGAACTGAGATACAATTAATAAGAGTGACCAATACCTCTTACACATCTACAAGTTAAGCAACATCCACTGTGGTCATTTCTTGGATGATGACCACTCCCAAAATTATGCTGAAAGATATTAGTAATGATAATCACACACCCACACTCACATAGACTGAACTTACGAAACCTAACACTACAACAATTATACTACCCACAGTTAAGCACCACTGGCTGTGGTTACTACATGGATGAGTGATCGTTTACATACATGTCACAGTATTTATCTGGTTTAGTACCACGACTCTCTAAATAATAATATTACTTCAGTCACTCAGATCCTGAAGTACAGATTCGAAAGCGGTCGGCTGCAGGAAACAATAACTTCTTCATACTCAAATGCCGGAAATGAAAGACGTTGTACACTGTCCAGGTTCTCCTGTCCTCCCTCCGGGAAGGTAGTGGGAAGGCTGACGTATTTGATTGAATCCGCCATCTTGGGTTCATAAGACCAGCTATCTACCGTCTGAGCCACTCTTATGGCCAGATGGAAAAGTAACGATCGAAAACTGTAATTCGCAAGCCACAGGAGTTCTTATGCATATTAAGAAAATATTATATCTTATATTCTTACTTTCATGAATTAACTAAGAGATGACCGACTAAGTGGCATAGTTGGTCAGGAACGCGCCTCCTAAACTTAAAGTTACAAAATCGAATCCCAGCATAGTCGGCTGTTTCTAAGGGGTACTTAATAATACGAGGCTGTAAGGTAGAGGAGATTAAATGTAGTACCGGTATTGGTAAAGCTAAAACACCTTCCATGTAAACGACGTGAGTACAATATACTGTACTAGGAAGTTAAAACATTAATTTGGACTGCGGATATTTGCATTCTATACTTTTGAAGCACAGTCAGAAAATGAAACTAAATCGTCTTGAAACCTTTGAGATATGATGCTATCGTAAAATGATCAATATAACAAGGAGAGATAAACAGTTCGCTCTCAAGTTCTTGAAAGAATAAAACAAAGTAGGTTCATTTTACAATCACCCTTGCATGTTGGAGTCTCACGATGCATCAGTCAAAATTAATGACAGCTGTAGCAGAGAGCTTCACTAAAGGGAAGTACACTAACGACTAGAAATTCCATACTGTAGAAAACAATACGAAATATTCATGCAGAAAATTTTCATCTTCCGTTTCCACTCAAGGGGGACCTTGTTCGTAATATCTGAGGCAAAAAACTGAATAATACATGATTTTCTTTTCTTTGATTTGCTCGCTGTTTTTCTCGACTGCATTTGTTTTTCATGGGTTTCTTTGCAAGTTTATTTCATCACTTTTTTAGCAACTTGGGTTCCATGAGAGCCATTTCGACGGTGGCATGATATTATTTTGAAGCCGCGATAAGCAAGCACAGACTATCTTCTAGTGCAATATTACGACCATGGCTGCTATGCGACATTAGCTGCATAATATGCTGGAAATAACACGACAGCCCGGTTTGCGTGAACAAAGTACTCTACTCAGAAAACTCGATATATAAAATCATACTACATGCTGCACTGAGACTACTAAATGTATTTCATACATCCCTTTCCGTGGACGGATCCGTCGTGTAGCGGTAGTGTGCCTGCCTCTTACCAGGAAGGCCCGGGTTCGATTCCCGGCCAGGCCAGGGAGTTTTACCTGGATCTGAGGGCTGGTTCAAGGTCCACTTGGTCGACGTGTTTACAAATGAGGAGCTGTCTGACGGTGAGATAAAGGCCCCGGTCTAGAAGGCCGAGAATAACGCCAAGAGGATTCGTAGTGACAACCACACGACACCTCGTAATCAGCAGGCCTTCGAACTTGGTAGGCTAAAGGCCCTTCGGGGCTGTTGCGCCATGGTTTTTAAAAATATATTTCCGTGAGACAAGAGTTTTAACTGAAGTTTTCAGATAAATCACTAGCTTCTCGAAAGATGAAACACAAACACATCTCACACAAGCTCAACACAGGCTTGGTAAGTAAATAATCCCGTTCGTTTACGCGAGATGGCTGATAGTACCAAAACAGAAATCTAATAAGAATGTTATTTGATTTACGTCCCACTAACTACTTTTACGGTTTTCGGAGCCGCAGAGGTGCCGAAATTTAGTCCCGCAGGAGTTCTTTTACGTGCCAGTAAATCTACCGGCACGGGGCTGACGTACTCGAGCACCTTCAAATACCACCGGACTGAGTCAGGATCGAACCTGCAAATTTGGGGTCAGAAGGCCTCAACCGCCTGAGCCACTCAGTCCGGCAAACAGAAATCTAGGTGTGCGATATTTGCTATTATTATTATTATTATTATTATTATTATTATTATTATTATTATTATTATTATTATTATTATTATTAAGAGCCAGCGTTACTCACATCCGTGACATTCCTTAACTCACACGTGTTGCCTCCTAGTTGCTAAATCAGCCCGAGACTAGTAAACTCTACTTAACCCACGAATTGCTCCCACTCCTACATTGTACGTAATAAAAATATGTTGCCTTTTTTAAAAATGTAATCTCATATATGAAGCGTATTTAACGTGCAAAAATTCGAACTCCTACTTCACTTGCATTGACTCCTAAAAAAACTGTCACTTTCATAATTTTCAGAGTATAAACATGACTTTTCTACCCAGCATATTGTAAATAGATTGTATGATAACATTTTTACCGAGCGAGTTAGCCGTGCGGTTCGCGTCGCGTAGCTGTGAGATCTCACCGTCGGTATATATGGTATTCCGTGTTTCACATTTTCACAGTATGCGAATGTCCCAATCCTAGCTAGCCCTTTCCCATCCCTTTGTCACCAAAGACCTTAGATGTGGTAGGGCAATCTTCAACTATTAGCAAAAAAGGAAAAAGGCTTTTTCATGATCTTCTATGGGCTTGAAGGTCATCATCCCAAATTTCCAAGTTGAACGCCCCTTAGGGTGCCCCTTTTGAGAACTTAGTCGTCTCTTATGACAGCGAATACCAAGGGCGTATTCTATGCTCCCACCCGATTTAACCGAGCATAAACAGAATCGAAACCACGTCCTTTCAGACGACTTTATCACTTAGGCTAGGTATCCCTCAGGTCGCCAAATCCCCGCTTTAGCAGGGAACCACCAGTTTTTTCAAATATATTTTTCAACTCCTAAATAAACATTCAGAAAACAGGTAAATATCCTGGTTTCTGCGTTTGTAAATTGCCTGCTGGGGAGCATTTGAAACTGAATAATCAATATCGATTGGTGGCGGTCGGAAATCGATTTCAGAGTTAGTTATGAGAGCACTGATATTTTACTAGTCGTTTATTCTTTGTTTTTGGAATGCAGTGAATATGCCGAAGGAAAATTATAAGTGCAAATTTAAGGGAAATTGTAAGACTGAGCTATCGTTTATTTGAAATGCATTTGAAGCAGAATGTTTGCTTTGCAGGTAAGGTTTAAATGTGTATATTTTTTACGGTCCGCCTTTGTGGTGTAGTGGTTAGTGTGATTAGCTGACCTCGGAGGCCCGGGTGAGACTCCCAGTTCTGCCACGAAATATGAAATATGGTAGGAGGACTGAAACGGGATCCACTCAGCCTCGGAAGGTCAACTCAGTAGAGGGGGGGGGGGGGTTCGATTCCCTCCTCAGCCATCCTCGAAGTGGTTTTCCGTGCCTTCCTACTTCTCCTTCAGGAAAATGCCTGGATGTTACCTGACTTAAGGCCACGGCCGCTTCCTTCCCTCTTCCTTGTCTATTCCTTCCAATCTTCCCATCCCCAGACGAAGCTCCTGTTCAGCATAGCAGGTGGGGCCGCCTGGGTGAGGTACTGGTCCTCCTCCCCAGTTTTATCCACAGACCCAAAGTCTCACGCTTCAGGACACTGCCATTGAGGCGGTAGAGGTGGAATCGAACCCTGAGTCCGAGGGAACAACCCACTCTGGAGGGTAAAGGGATTAAGAAAGAAAGAAAGAAAGAAAGAAAAAAGAAAGATATTATTATAGGATTTGTGTAAGAAAACGATTGTTCCCAACAAAGAGTGGTAGGCCTTACTAATTTATAAGATTACAGACTCATTAAAACATATTTACTTGCCTCTTCTCCCATCGTATGGAGGGAAATCTGATATTAGGGATCATGATTTAAAAAACACCAAATATTTATATATTCTCAGTGCTGTGACACACCGAGTTCGATAGCTGCAGTCGCTTAAGTACAGACAGTGTCCAGTATTCGGGAGATGGTGGGTTCGAATCCCACTGTTGGCAGCCCTGGAAATGGTTCTCCGTGGTTTCCCCACTTTCACACCAAGAAAATGCTGGGGCTGTACCTTAATTAAGGCCACGGCCGCTTCCTTCCCATTCCTAGCCCTTTCCTATCCCATCCTCGCCATAAAACATATCTGTGTCGGTGCGACATAAAGCAACTTGGAAAAAAAGAATTCTAACAGCATAAAAGTAAATGAGTTTCTTCGGAAGGTTCGAGGGAGTGAGAAATATTTAAAAAAAATAAGTAAACTATGTTCAAATGAATGTTTATAATTACACATGAAAAACCCGTTTCTTAAATTTTGAAATTGATAATCCTAGGGAGTCTTCTAATGACCAAGAGATCTCTAGAACTTGAAGAACGAGGCAGAAGCAACAACAAGAACAACTTCGCCTATAGATAACTCACTATTAAGTATATGGGAGGGATCCAAAGCAAAAAGTGACCAATTTGCTGGAGGTAGCCATAGCAGCAAGGGAGAGGACTAAAAGGAAGGGCCATGCTGTAACAGTACTTGAGCGTTCATGTTGCCTGGAGACGTCGCCTTTGTTTGCTGACACAGGGGGAACAGGGAGATTCTGTTGCTAGGTGCAAGGGATCAAGAACTCACATCCCGACAGAGATGGAGTTACGACAAAGGCAGAAACGCCAATTCTACTCATTCCAACTATTATCCAAACCACCTGTGCTAATACTGATCGAAGTACATTCTCCATCCTCCCCCCGTGACTCCCATCATCAAACACCCCCTCTCTGTGACAGCAGCCTGGATCACGACCTCTTAGGTCTTCTGTGAGATGTTTGAGCTGAAATCTTGACCGTTAGTTACACTGTGCAAAGGTTTACAAGGCCAGTCCATGTGAACATGACGATTTTTAAAGACAACCACTTCGATCTATACTTAATCAACGTCCGGTTCCATGGTTTACTGCATTCGATTCTCTGCCCGGTCGGGGATTTTTATTTTCATCGGTTAATTCCTTTGGCTCGGGGACTGGATATTTGTGCCGTCTTCAACATTAAATTTCATCCTAGATAGGGCACCATACTCACAGACACGCAGGTCGCCCAACCATCAGCTCGAAAGACTTTTATGAGGCTTCTCTGGAGGCCACACGCCATTATTATTATTATTATTATTATTATTATTATTATTATTGCCGGGATGAATGGCTCAGACGTTTGAGGCGCTGGCCTGCTGACCCAAACTTGGCAGGTTCCATTCTGGCTCAGTCCGGTGGTATTTGAAGGTGCTAAAATACGTCAGCCTCTCGTGTCGGTAGATTTACTGGAACTACATTTCGGCACCTCAGTGTATCCGAAAACCGTAAACGTAGTTAGTGGGACGTAAAGCCATTATTATTATTATTATTATTATTATTATTATTATTATTATTATTATTATTATTATTATTATTATTATTAATGTTATTTGTTTAACGTCCCACTAACTACTCTTTTACGGTTTTCGGAGACGCCGAGGTGCCGGAATTTTGTCCCACAGGAGTTTTTTACGTGCCAGAAAATCTACCGACACGAGGCTGACGTATTTGAGCACCTTCAAATACCACCGGACTGAGCCAGGATCGAACCTGCCAAGTTAGGGTCAGAAGGCCAGCGCCT
Organism: Anabrus simplex; assembly: GCF_040414725.1. Lineage (NCBI taxonomy): Eukaryota > Metazoa > Arthropoda > Insecta > Orthoptera > Tettigoniidae > Anabrus > Anabrus simplex. The sequence goes on along the minus strand of NC_090271.1, from coordinate 226,176,937 downwards.
CAACCGTCTGAGCCATTCAGCCCGGCTATTATTATTATTATTATTATTTATTATTATTATTATTATTATTATTATTATTATTATTATTATTATTATTAACATTCCTAAACGACGACACATACATGCATACATACATACATACGATAATATTTGTGAGTGAACTGTGCACTTCTATAAGAATTTATTACTTACTAGCATATGTACCCGTTCTTCGCACGGGAATTGGTAATAGATTTCACGATTTCTTCATGAATTTATGCGAAGTTACATCCCTGTATTCAAACGGCATGTTGAACTGATATTCTTCTACAAAAGCAAGTGGCAGTAGTCTAACGTGAAGTACGATAAAACTGAACAAAGTGGAGACAGAATGAGGATGATCAGAGAGTTTATTGAACGGTACAGTTTCTGGTCTGAAGTTTTGCGTAATTCTCCACACTTCTCGGTACATATTGTTGTTCATCTGAAACCGCGAGTGGCGCTGTGGCTGAAAACACATGAAACCAATTGTTGACGAAAACATCTTCTATTATCTCCTCTATAGAAAAGAGTAAAATGGCTCCTTACTTCAACCCTGTAACCCACCTTGAAATGACAAGACAGAAGGTAGAATTCCATTAAGTTTGGTTGTGTATATTTTGTGGGAGTGAAAAATCACGGTTACGGTTTCTTATAAACCCCCAGTCAGTTCAGGGATTTAGAAACAATATTGGTCCTAAAACCTACCCAAGGACAGATGGATTCTAAATATGAAGTGTGCTAGAAATATATCCAGTAGTTTTCAAGTTATAAGAACTCAAACAAACAGACAATCAGACAGCTGAACAGACACCAAAGCCAAAATGTATGCAGATGGTCATTATTACACCTGAAACGGATAACTGAACGAAAATTTCGCCAAAACAGTCAACGCACAGACACACGGTAGTTACGATTTTATTTATATACATAAGTGATTGAAGAGAGGAGGATGAAGTGGTATGGATTACGTAATGCATCGAGAAGGTCAGATAACCAGGCAGGAGGTGGAAGAAAACATCAGAGGCAAAACACCAAACGGAAGACCACGATTGAAATGGATAGATGGGGTCAGAAAGGATATGAGCAGAATGGGACTAACCGAAGAAGAATACACGGATCGAAAAAGGTGGAGGAGGCTAATTGGCGAGGCCAAAAACCTACTACGGTTTGTGCGGCCAACCTAGTGTAGTAAGGAAGTAGTAAGTAAGATAAGGAATCTGGTCCACGTACAACACCTTTTGGGCTATGTCCACTGGACTTAGCCTGTAAAATCGTCTGTTAATATCTCCCTTATTAATCACCCTACCGGGCAAGTTGGCCGTGCGTTTAGGAGCGCGCAGCTGTGAGCTTGCATCAGGGAGATAGTGGGTTCGAACCCCCCTGTCGGCAGCCCTGAAGATGGTTTCCCGTGGTTTCCCATTTTCACACCAGGCGAATGCTGGGGCTGTACGTTAATTAAGGCCACGGCCACTTACTTCCCAGTCCTAGGCCTTTTCTATCCCATCGTCGCCGTAAGACCTATCTGTGTCGGTGCGACGTAAAGCAAATTGAAAAAAAAATCCTATCAAAAAGTGCACATGAGAAAAAAGTTTTAGAACTGGATTTCCACCATCGATTCCCATCCAGGTTGGTCTGGTATATTTTGGGGGAGAGTAAAATCACTGTTTCGGTTTCATATAAACCCCCAGTCCACTCCGAGAATTTGAAATGCTATGGACCTTAAAACCTACCTTTGGACACGGGGGTCATAAATATGAGGTTTGGTTAAATATTTCCAGGAGTTTTGCAGTTATAAGAAATATGCTTTACACTCACCCGCTTTTAGGCAAAGTCCGCTCGAACTTAGACTAAAACAATTCCGTTAATGCTATCTCTTATATTAATTCTGGTATCCAAATGATGCACAGGAGAAAAACGTTTTAGGAATTGATTTCCATTAAGGAAGGCAGATTTCCATTAAGTTTGGATGTGTGTATTTTGTGGGAGTGCAAAATCACGGTTTCGGTTTCTTATAAACCCCCAGTCAGTTCAGGGATTTAGAAACAATATTGCTCTAAAACCTACCCAAGGACAGGTGGATTCTAAACATGAAGTTTAGTAGAAATATATCCAGTAGTTTTCAAGTTATAAGAACTCAAACAAACAGACAATCAGACAGCTGAACAGACACCAAAGCCAAAATGTATGCAGATGGTCATTATTACACCTGAAACGGATAACTGAACGAAAATTTCGCCAAAACAGTCAACGCACAGACACACGGTAGTTACGATTTTATTTATATAGACTTACCTAGTAACCATAGTTCGAGAGTAATTGAGTGAAAGTAATCTAATTACTTGTAAGCCCGCCTTGTGGACATGATCGTCAAGGCAAGTCTATATGGTGTGACACCGAGGTTAGCCGGTTCAAGTCCCGCTGGTCGAAGAAATGTTCGCCATGAGAACGTTGGCTGGCAGGGTAGGAAAGGTGGTGATGTACAATTTCTAATCACTAGAATGTGTGCCAAAAGTCTGGATTAAATTCCAAACCTCTCCGCAGTGCTCATATGGAGTGAGAGCATATCACGCTGTTGACGGTGATTCGTCCGTCGGATGGAGACGTTAATCCTTAGTGCTATTCAACAGGAGTGGGCTATGTGCCGGTACCGGGTTTCACCTTCTCCCTTCCTACTATCATACATCACGTCCTTCACTTCATCTCAGTAACTCCTGTGGTGAGGTTGACGTCAGGAAGAGTATCCGGTTGAAAAAAAAAAAAGCCACGAAGATTCATCTAACTTCATACAGAATCCCGTACAGAAACGGAACAAGGGTTCGACATACGATCTAATTATTTGTAACCATTACTTTCTTGTAATCGTTTTTTTTAAATTACAAAATGTAGTTTATTTCTTGAAATAAAATTGTAATTACACATTCTTGTAATCGATATACTTCAAATGGAAACAAAAACGGGAATAAATTTAGTCACGATGAGAACTTCCCTGAAGATAGTTTTCTGTGGTTTCCCATTTTCACACTAGGCTGTACCTTAATTAAGGCCATGGTCGCTTCCTTCCTACTCCTAGCCCTTTCCCATCCCATCGAAAGAAAAACAGTACTGGATGACGAACTTTCCTACATGTCCAGTATTTCCAAATACATCAGCCTTATCCTACAATATCCATCACTGCTTTAAATTAAACAGAGATATTCCTTCAAGTGCCCTTGTAGATCGTATTATCCCCCCCCCCCCCCACGAGGTCGGGGCTTAGCGATGAGAATTTTAAGAACCTACTTTGTAAAATAAATAGGAAATTGTTTGAAATGCAAAAAGTCACTGACCAAAATATAAAATATGGGAAACTTATTTTGAAAGTTTCAAGTTATCATATTGAATCTCATATTTGTGACCCATTGCGCGGAAAGGGACTAGAAGTTAGATTTTTAAATTTTATATTTTGTGGTTCTAAAATTTGCATAAGCTTTTTAAAAAAAAGAGTTTATACACTTAGGTGCAATACTTCAGAAGATATTAATTATTGGCTGTTGCTATTAAGAAAAATGTATTTTTGAGAATAACGCAATCAGAGCTTTCACTATTTTTCTTAACAATTGTACGAAGTTTTCACGATATCCAGTGGCGAAAATTTTAACTGCTGCGTAACTCAGGTTGTTAAGAAGATCCATAGGTAGTACAAGAAGTCAAAACACAGAAATGCTATTTTTACACCCCAGACACTTCTGTTCAGCTCTGCTGTGAAACTTCCATTCCGTACTTGGAGTCCCTTTACGCTCAACGGGTCACGTATACAGTAGTGATTAAAAAACGATAAACAAAATGAAGTAATCTCTTCTTTTTGTGACAGATTTTGGTATCATTTCATCTCTTACGAAAAAGTTGTCGGGGATTTCCCTAAGGCTGGCGTTCTGTGACATAATTCTAATGGTAAATGTACGTATTAACTTGTTGAAAATAATTTGTAATTGTAACTCAGTAAAATATTTCTCAGGTAATTGTAATTCACCTCAATTACTTTTTCTTAAATGTAATCTTCCCATCGCTGTCTGGTACACCACTACCTCTAGTACATCGAAATCATTAGACACCAAGTCTATCTCTAGACTAGCGTGACCAGATTACAATAAACAAAATATGGGACAATTCGACTGCATTTGCTTATTAATCCCCATTTAAGATTAAACAGACCTCACAAAAAGTACAATTTATTTATAGAAAAGAAGTACTGATTATTATTATTATTATTATTATTATTATTATTATTATTATTATTATTATTATTATTATTATTATTATTATTATTATTATTATTCGCCTCTGTGGTGTAGTGGTTAGTGTGATTAGCCACCATCCCGGAGGCCCAGGTTCGATTCCCGGCTCTGCCACGAAATCTGAAAAGTGGTAAGAGGGCTGGAACGAGATCCATTCAGCCTCGGGAGGACAACTGAGTAGAGGGGGTTCGATTCCCTCCTAAGCCTACCTCGAATTGGTTTTCTGTAGTTTCCCACTTCTCTTCCAGGCAAATGCCGGGATGTTACCTAAGATCACGGCGGCTTCCTTCCCTCTTCCTTGTCTATCCCTAACAAACTTCCCAACCCCCCACAAGGCCCCTGTTCAGCACAGCAGGTGAGGCCACCTGGGCGAGGTATTGGTCCTCGCCCTCCTCGCAGTTGTATCCCCGACCCAATGTCTCACGCTCCTGGACACTGCCCTTGAGGTGGTAGAGGTGGGATCGCTCGCTGAGTCCTAGGGAAAAAACGGACTGAGAAAGAAAGAAAGAAAGAAAGAAAGAAAGAAAGAAAGAAAGAAAGAAAGAAAGAAAGAAAGATTATTATTATTATTATTATTATTATTATTATTATTATTATTATCATTATTATTATTATTATTATTATTATTATTATTGTACCGGGGGCACACCTTCTCTGGCCAGTTAAAATACGCGCCTTCTATAAGGCCGTCTATGTAATCTTACTTGAACTGATGTATTACTAGATACTTTGGTTTTCAACTGTTAGATGTCTCTATCATCGGTTTAAGTGCCCCCTCTGGCGGGATCAACGACAATTACTTCGTAAAGGAAAATATATTTTTACAGTTGGCAAACCTTAGGTTTGGAAGATTGTTTTGTTCATGTATCAAAGTTGTCAACACTTCTGCTGGTCTCTTCTTCAATAACAATCAACCTATCAGCATTTTGTCCCTGTTTATACGGTAATTGTTTCTGGTGTTAGTTCCCTTTCGGAACAGTGTGTTACAAACTGTTGAGCAACAGATAAGCCTACATCAGGGCAACGGGGATGTGTGGAACCTGGTAAATGCAGCACGGGTGTAGTTTAAGGAAGCGAAGATTGTTATCAGTGGAATACTGTGTAGGAGGGATACTGACTGGAAGGTGATTGGAGATTTAAATGAGACTATGGAGTGGGTATGTGGGAAACTGGGAGTGAGATTTCTAGATCATAATGGGTGGGTAGGAGATAGGGATCTGCGCTCAAATGGCCTTCACTTAAAACGCATTGTTACATATAAGTTAGGAAATTTGTTTAGAAGGGTTATAGGGAGATACATTCAGGGAAACATTGTGGCATAGGGAGCGGTGTTAAGGGAACAGGGAACTGGAAATCAAGTAGGGATGACATAAAAATGTTAGTGCTCAACTGTAGAAGTATTGTAAAGAAAGGGATAGAATTAATTTAATAGGTATATACTTATCAGATATTGTAATATGAGTTGAATCATGGCTGAGAAATGATATAATGGATGCAGGAATTTTCTCACGGTACTGTAGGGTGTATCGTAGAGATAGGATAGGAATGGTAGGAGGGGGAGTATTCATTCTGGTGAAAGAAGAATTTGTAAGCTACGAAAAAGCTAAAGATGACAAACACGAAATTTTAGGGGTAAGGCTCATCTCTAAAGATAATGGGCAACTTGATGTCTTTGGGGTGTACAGACCAGGAAAGGGTAGCGCAGATGCTGATTCAGAATTATTTGATAAGATAATCAGCTATCTGGGAAACGATAAGGAGAGGAACGTGATTGTAGCGGGTGATCACAATTTACCAAATGTCAACTGGGAAGGTAATGCGAACGACAGGTAGCATGAGCAACAAATGACAAATAAGTTAATATGGGAAGGGCACCTGATTCAGAAAGTGATGAAACCAACTAGAGGGAAGAATATTCTGGATGTGGTGCTGGTAAAACCAGATGAGCTCTATAGAGAAACCGAAGTAATAGATGGTATTAGTGATCATGAAGCTGTTTCTGTGGTAATTTACCTATGACAGCAATGACATTTACAGTGAGATACAAAAGTTGAAAACTAGAAAAGGTTTCGGGGTATATACTAAAGACAATGGGTTGGGATATAGTACCTTATCTGAAGTACTTGTTTGATTATTGTTTGCATGAAGGAACTTTACAAAATGAATGGAGAGTTGTTATAGTAGCCCCTGTATATAAAGGAAAGGGTGATAAGACATAAAGCTGAAAATTACAGGCCAGTCAGTTTGACATGCATTGCACCAACTGTACGGCACGACGAGAACGTGCTGACAGCGGTAGTTACCCTACATATGGTTACAGTGTTGCCAGATTGCTACTCTTCAACGTCCGTTTTCTACCGGATATACTCGCAAGACGAAATTTTGTAAGAGACATTTTTTTACTGCTGGCATGTGAGGAGTCGCGCTGCGACGCCCGAGTGCGCGAATTACGCTTCACCCTGTATATCAATGATATGTGTAAAGAAATGGAATCAGAGATAAGGCTGTTTGTTTGCAGATGATGTTATTCTGTACAGAGTAATAAATACGTTACAAGATTGTGAGCAACTGCAAAATGACCTCGATAATGTTGTGAGATGGACAGTAGGCAATGGTATGATGATAAACGGGGATAAAAGTCAGGTTGTGAGTTTCACAAATAGGAAAAGTCCTCTCAGTTTTAATTACTGCGTTGATGGGGTGAAAGTTCCCTTTGGGGATCATTGTAAATACCTAGGTATTAATGTAAGGAAAGATCTTAATTGGGGTAAACACATAAATATGATTGTAAATAAAGGGTACAGATCTCTGCACATGGTTATGGGGGTATTTAGGGGTTGTAGTAAGGATGTAAAGGAGAGAGCATATTTGTCTCGGGTGAGACCCCAACTAGAGTATGTTTCCAGTGTATGGGACCCTCACCACGATTACTTGATTCAGGAACTGGAAAAATCCAAAGAAAAGCAGCCCGATTTGTTCTGGGTGATTTCCGACAAAAGAGTAGCGTTAGAAAAATGTTGCAAAGTTTGGGCTGGGAAGACTTGGGAGAAAGGAGACGAGCTGCTCGACTAAGTGGTATGTTCCGAGCTGTCAGTGGAGAGATGGCGTGGGAGGACATCAGTAGACGAATAAGTTTGTGTGGTGTCTTTAAAAGTAGGAAAGATCGTAATATGAAGATAAAGTTGGAATTCAAGACGACAAATTGGGGCAAATATTCGTTTATAGGAAGGGGAGTTAGGGATTGGAATAACTTACCAAGGGAGATGTTCAATAAATTTCCAATTTCTTTGCAATAATTTAAGAAAAGGCTAGAAAAACAACAGATAGGAAATCTGCGAGCTGGGCGACTGCCCTAAATGCATGTCAGCATTGATTGATTGATTGATTGATTGATTGATTGATTAATAGATAGATTGGAAGTGTGCAATTAGAAATTGATGCCTCTGCTAGGTTGGACTATGATAGACCCTTTACTTGAAGCGCAGACTTCTACAAGTGTACCTATCAAGAGCAATAACTCTCTTTTCTCCATAAATCAACCAAGCCTTTAACTATTGTAAAATTTGTACCTGATTTGCGGACTTTAAATCATTGTTATTGCTAGCGCTGACAAGCTCATTAATATTGTCATTATTCGTTCAGATTTTCTATTTATCAATTTTAAATTAGAAAAAAGGGAAAGAAATAAAATGTCAAAATTTGTTGTGTTAAGTTATGCTCAAGTTAATTCCTCATCCACTCATTCATGCTAAGCGCTTCTCATCCCTGTGTGAGCCACGGAAACCCCGGAACAATTATTTTTTCTTGTTCTTCTTCTCCTTCTTCTTCTTATTATTATAAATGGAAGCGGCCCAATTCTAGTACCGTACATAAAGTGTTGCAAAAGAGAAACCTTTCCCGTTGTGAAGAGCTGGTGATCATGAATATGTCTTTCAATAAATGAAACTCAAATATTGACAAAACCCCATCGCTCAACAGCCCCGCAGGGCATGGCCTACCAAGCGACCACTGTTCACCCCGAAGGCCTGTAGATTACGAGGTGTCGTGTGGTCAGCAGCTTTTTGACTTGACTTTGCTTTGGACGGGTACCCATCCTTTTACAACTAGGGTTGTTAGCCCTAGAGGTTGCCTCAAGATGTTTTCTGGCTTCTGGTCATTTACCAGTCTTCGCCGTAACCCTGGCAAGGGACCAGTTTTTTTTCACGGTGGTATTTTATTTCCCTACTACCCTCTGACTCTGCTGGCGGTAGAGCCAGCGAGCTTCCCCAATTCCAATGGGACGCGCCCGATGGAGGTAACCGGTAAATCCCCACACGGGATTATTATTATTATTATTGCTTAAAGGGACCTAGCATCTAAGTCTTCGGCCCCTATAATCACCACGTAATGGTAAAAAACGAAGTGAAACAATATTTTATAAACTAGCATACACACGCCGGCCCCATGGTGTAGGGGTAGCGTGCCTGTCTCTTACTCGGAGGCCCCGGGTTCGATTTCCGGCCAGGTCAGGGATTTCTACCTGGACCTGAGGGCTGGTTCGAGGTCTATTCAGCCTACGTGATTAGAATTGAAGAGCTATCTGACGGTGAGATAGCGGCCCCGGTCTAGAAAGTCAAGAATAACGGCCGAGAGGATACGTCGTGCAGACCACATGACATCTCGTAATCTGCAGGCCTACGGGCTGAGCAGCGGTCGCTTGGTAGGCCAAGGCCCTTCAAGGGCTGCAGTGCCATGGGGGTGCGAGCATACACACATTAAAATTAATCCAATATATAAGGCGAAATCAAAAAGTTTCCGTTTGAGGGCGTTGCTGCAGCGGACATGTAACGTAGAGCGACTCCGATGTGGGTATACAAGCACGGGCATGTACGCAAGGGGATTCATGTGGCAGTCGTGTCGTGCTGAGGTGAATGCGTTAAATGCGGCCAAGTGAAATATGGCGACGTCCAAACAGGACCAACGTGCAGCTAATCTGTTCTTGGCTGCCAAAGGATAAACATCGGTGGACATCCATCCGAGAATGAAGATTGTGTATGGGGTAGCATGTTTGTCGAAAATCACCGCTGTGGAATGGTGCACCAACTTCCGTGCGGGTCGTGTTTCGACACAAGACGCAGGTCGATCTGGGAGGCCAGCCTCATCCATTACGCCAACTCAAGTGGGAGACACTCGAGCACCCGACCTGTAGTCCTGATCTCTACCCATGCGATTATCACGCATTCGGTTCCCTAAAACAGACCTTGATGAGTCGACGTTTACTGACGGAAAAGAATATGCGGCAGACGGTTACGGACTTATTCACGCAGGAGGACACCGTGTTTTACCACAAGGGGATTGTTGTATGTCCTCCGCTCTCTTCGCTCAGCGCCAGCCAGCTGCACGCACGTAAGCGTGGATCATTCGAGACTCGACGCGCAGTCTTCAGTGCGCGTGTCTGTTACGTCGTGTGCAGTATATAAGGAGCTCCCTGTCTGTCACTCATGAGGATTCTCCCCAGTGTCCTGCTCCAGAATACACTAAACGTCGAACACGGAGGCTACTCCTCTTAAAAATGTGTCTCGACCAGGTGGACGGAATTCTGGTAGTATGAGGTTTCACCGCAGGTCACTACTCCACTTTCCCGTTCCTTCATCCATGTCGAGCCCCGATGTTGTATGCCACACATCCCCAAGCTCACTCAAGCTCCGACACACACATTAGATTCTCTAATTGTGAACATAGCTTTCATTTAGTACAAGCTTATGAATTCTGACACTTCACGTTAGAAGGAACTCTCTTAGCTAATCTATGCAAGTGCAAATGATAGTTTTCAACTATCACGAACTATATCTTTCCCAAGAACTATCTTTTCAAGATAGCAGTGAGTGTAAATACATTCAGAGTGTACATAGTGTACAGAAACAGAAACTCTCTCAAGATTAATCATCTACTTTGCTTCAAGACAATTTTATGTTTTATTCTTGTACATACTGTAGAATTCTGTGTGAAGCAAATAAATAAGTTGTGTTCTTGTAAACCTTATCTTGTTTACAACAGGGATCTTCAACCTGGTGGGTCGGTGGGATGAGTGTCTACATGCTCACGCGATTTTTCATGATTAGAATTCAGATTCAGGACTGTACGGCCGTCGAACAGAAACATTTTGATCGCCCCTTATAGGTCATTATTTGTCCAGTACGGTATAAGAACCAAGCATCAGGTTAAGTTTTAAAAAGTACACACAACAGGTTCAATTAATTACAAATTTCGCAGAGATGTACACTGTCTCCTTCCGGATTTCCCAAAAAATATGGTAGTGTGAACAGCACGCAATATGGCAGGAACTGGAAAGGTCACAAGTTCCCAGGAAACTAAAAAAAAAAAACTAACACAAGCATGTATACAAGAAGCAACATGCTCAGTGCAAGTGAATGGAAAGAGGTCGGAGAAGTTCGAAGTGAGGACTGGAGTGCGACAGGGAGACTGCCTCTCCCCCTTCTGTTTAATTTGGTACTAGAAAGAGTACTGAAGAAAGTAACAAACCTAGAGACAGGAATTCAACTGGGTAGAAGAAGCAACACCCTGGCATACGCGGATGATGTAGTCTTGATAGCACAGAATGAGCAAGATCTGGTTAAAATCACAAGAGTTTTAACAGAGAAAAGCAATTAGCGTGGGCTTAAATATGAATATGGAAAAGACCAAATACCTTGTAGTGAGCACAGAAAACAATAACAAATCCTCAGATGTGGATGGAGAAGTCTTTGAAAGAATAAAAGCAAAGCAGGAAACAAGTCAAGGTTTGCAGTCGGAAAGGTGCTCAAGTCCAGGTTTCTATCGAGACACACGAAGATAAGGATCTACCGGACTGTAATACAACCCGTGGTCCTGTACGGAGCAGAGACCTGGACTCTGACCCAAAAGACAGAAAGAAAATTCATGACATTTGAGAATGCTGTGCTGAGACAGATTTTTGGGCCAGTGAAGGATAAAGGAGAATGGAGGAAAAGAAAAAACCTAACTTCAGGAATTGTACAAATTGCTAGACATTGTGGCAGTGATTAAAGAGAGGAGGATGAAGTGGTATGGACACGTAATGCATCGAGAAGGTCAGGGAACCACGCAGGCGGTGGAAGAAAACATCAGAGGCAAAATACCAAAGAGAAGACCACCACTCAGATGGACAGATGGGGTCAGAGAGGATGTGAGGAGAATGGGACTAACCGAAGAAGAATGCACGGATCGAAAAAGGTGCAGGAGGCTAATTGGCGAGGCCAAAAACCGACAACGGTTTTAAGTAAGTAAGTAGTGAGTAAAGGGCGTATAACTGGGTAAAAACGTTTGACATCTCAGCATGCAACCAGCAGTCAATGTAAGCAATATATGTGAGATTTTCTTGAACCGAACTGTCACATGGCTGCTCTTTACTTGAAAGTAGAAACACCGTATCAACTAAAACATATAAATACAGGGTAGCTTAATTACAAATGTTTATGCACTGGGGAGGAAATAGTTTTAGTTTCCACGGATACAGTTCTGATTATTTGAATAACACTGCTATTGATAACTTGTTTATTTTCGACTATGAAGATTCTGAACTAATTAAATTTGCTTAGCCCTTCGTGGGACTTAATAATGTATGATTATATGACAAATATTTTATGAGAAATAGTAACATAAGAAAAGTGATACTTAATGCAAATAAATGCCGAATATATTTACATTCAGTTTCAACGAAAATCCACTATATTCTGTATTTATTTATAGTATTTACTGCATAGTGGCATATATTTGTTCAAAAATAAAAGAAATGTCTGACACAGAACATGAAGGAACCTCTAAAAGACTTTCTTCTCTGGGAATATCTAACGCCCGAAGTAAATAATAAGCTCATTATTGCCGTGCGGTGCTGTTCACTGTACGGTCCGCACCTTGATTACATAAGGAGTACGATCTTCAACAACACATGTCAACAATGTCATACAAATCTTCAGTTCAGAATCTTCGTAGTCGAATAACAAACAAGACATCAACAACAATACTATTCAAAGAATAAGAACTGTTTCCGTGGAAACTAAAACTATACCTGTTGTGAGGGCTTAGGGGCCTTCTCCATGTCGGAAGTTACACTGCTGTTACAAGAAGAACCAGGTCAGCGAGGTAGTTTTATTTCTGTAAGTGAACTCTTTCGATAGCAGAACTGTTGTATGCAACCAACATCCTCCCAAGTTGTTACCAAGGTGGACGTGAAGTTGACTGTCGATGGACATCAGATGATTCTGAAGTCTCCACCTGACCATCAGAAGATTTTGGAGTCGTCAGCCGGCTATCAGAAGATTTTGGAGTCGCCAGCTGACCATCAGAAGATTTTGGAGTCGCCAGCTGACCATCAGAAGATTTTGGAGTCGCCAGCTGACCATCAGAAGATTTTGGAGTCACCAGCTGACCATCAGAAGATTTTGGAGTCACCAGATGATCATCAGAAGATTTTGGAGTCACCAGATGATGTGAATTAGCCTAAGATGTGTGTCTGTATGTGTGTGGGTGTTTGTGGGTGTGGGTGTGGGTGTTTGTGGGTGTGTGTGGGTGTGTGGGTAGGTTTGTGTGGGTGGGTGGGTAGGTTTGTGTGGGTAGGTGGGTTTGTGTGTGTGTTTGTGGGTGGGTGCGTGGGTACTGGGTTTTACCGGAAGTAATGTACGAACGTCATTATGTAACAAATTTCATACATTAGAATATTATTGGGTAAGGGAGGGTTAGAGTGTCTGGCTGTTGTATGGGTGGTACTGAGTTCAATTACGAGCCCTGTACAGGGTTCTTCTCGCCTAAGGTGGTGCCTGCTCTGCCAGGACTCACACAGCCCAGAATAAATAATTGAGGTACTACTTATGCAATCGGTACAGAGCTCCAGGGGCGAGCAATGTAGAAGGGTGAATTTATCCGGGGCTGATGACCTAGATGTTAGGCCCCTATTATCATCATCATCACCATCATCATCATGAAAAATACCGGCGAAGGATAGCTGCAGTACAGCTGCAGTACAGCTAAGATCAGCTTTAAGAATTACAGAAGGTGGCTTATGGCAAACGAATGGAACGATGGCATCAAAGATGTCAGGAAGATCCACGAGGAGAATAGATTAAGCGGCTGATACCACGTTGGAGTTAATTATTACCTTACGCAGCTTTTGAAAGGCCATGGATACTTTAGAAAATTTCTACATAGAACAGGCAAGCGAGCAATCCGTTGTGTGTTTATTGTAATGATGCTGACGATGTACTTGTATGTGAGTATTGATCTACACGAAGATTTAGAAGTTGAGCAAGGAGAACTGACACCAGAATCTATTGTCATAGTGATGTTACGAAACCAGGAATGTTGAGATCAGATAGCTGCGTAAGCAAAAAGTATTCTACGAGAGAAAGACAGTGATTTGGATGCTCATGAACATCAATAAAGAAGAAACGAAGAAAGAAGAAGCCTGAGTGGGCAAAAGCACGATGCCGCCCTGAAGTAATGCGAGAGCGATTCCGGGGCGGAGGTGCACAACGTGGGAAAGGGTGTGTGGTTTTTAGTGGGTAAGAATCCCACACGCTTGTGGAGTGCGGACCCTTCACAAGTGTCTCATGAAAGATTTTCCACACTCCCTCGTAAAAAAAAAAAAAAAAAAAAAAAAAAAATTCACATCATCATAATAATAATAATCCATTTAATTTAAAATCAAACGAAATATGTTGTTATTTAAAAAAGTAGCCCAATCTACTGCTGTACTAAACTATGAGGTGTCACCCAGATCTCAGAAGACTGAAACCAAATGTAGTATTCTCAATAAATCTGATGTTGCTTTTACATGTTTTACACTGTGACAATAAAATTGATTTTATAACTTTAACAACATGTATTTCTATTTTATGCGTAACATATTTGTGTGTAATTAATTCGTACAGAGAAGAACACATTTACTATTTAAATAAGGTGGTTGCTGACGTAGAATATAGATAATGCAAACGTTGATACGTTGAGTGAATATCGATGACCTACTTCTGATAACACGTACCTGAGAATGCACTTCCTATCCAGTAATTTTCTTAAAACTCTTCACGCTTCCCAGCTATATATAGCTATGCAGTCTACCAGAACAATTTTCGTTGTTCCTTTTTCTCTGCACACGTGTACATCGTTGAAATAGTACAAGTTGAAAACCAAAAATCTATAGCAATCAAAGTAGAAACAGGCGTAGTTCAGGGTTCCGTCATAGGGCATTTTCTCTTCCTCGTGTATATAAATGATAACGAAAGTAATTTACCCTGCAGGTCAGCACTCTATGCAGATGATATCGCTGTCATAACAAGTGGTAAGGAGTTAACAAATGTGGAAAATAAAGGGTTAGAGATGCTACAGAAATCATCCAAGTGGTTGCAGGTTGATAAACTATTTTTGAATAGTAACAAGACAGAACGCCTCTGTGGTGTAGTGGTTAGCGTGATTAGCTGCCACCCCCGGAGGCCCGGGTTCGATTCCCGGCTTTGCCACGAAATTTGAAAAGTGGTACGAGGGCTGGAACGGGGTCCACTGAGCCTCGGGAGGTCAACTGAGTAGAGGTGGGTTCGATTCCCACCTCAGCCATCCTGGAAGTGGTTTTCCGTGGTTTCCCACTTCTCCTCCAGGCGAATGCCGGGATGGTACCTAACTTAAGGCCACGGCCGCTTCCTTCCCTCTTCCTTGCCTATCCCTTCCAATCTTCCCATCCCTCCACAAGGCCCCTGTTCAGCATAGCAGGTGAGGCCGCCTGGGCGAGGTACTGGTCATACTCTCCAGTTGTATCCCCCGACCAAGAGTCTGAAGCTCCAGGACACTGCCCTTGAGGCGGTAGAGGTGGGATCCCTCGCTAAGTCCGAGGGAAAAACCGAACCTGGAGGGTAAACAGATGATGATGATGATGAACAAGACAGAAGTTATTTCTTTTCACTTAATTAAATTAACTTTAAATGAGAATGAAAGTTTTTTTTCTTTTTGCTAGTTGCTTTACGTCGCACCGACACAGATAGGTCTTGTGGCGACGATGGGACGGGAAAGGGCTAGGAGTTGGAAGGAAGCGGCCGTGGCCTTAATTAAGGTACAGCCCCAGCATTTGCCTGGTGTGAAAATGGGGAAACCACGGAAAACCATTTTCAGGGCTGCCGACAGTGGGGTTCGAACCTACTATCTCCCGAATACTGGATACTGGCCGCACTTGAGCGAATGCAGCTATCGAGCTCGGTGAACATAGTTCTGTCAAGTTATTGGGAATACATTTGGATTCTAACCTAGTATACTCACAAAAGCTACGTAAAAAAAAGACTGTTTAGAGGGCTATTTTTACTTCGAAGGCCTTAGGAATCAGTTAATAGTAATCAGATGTTGTGTGCATACAATGCTTTCTTCTATTCAAATGTGTCGTACGGTACCATATTATGTGGAAATTCGACAGACACACAAGATGTGTTTAAGTAGAAAAACAGGCAATAAGATGTATAAAAGGAAAGGCCGTGCAGGCCTATGTTTCAATAACTTGCTAGTATGACTCTCCCATCACTATACATATTTCTTCTTGCTAGTTGCTTTGCGTCGCACCGACACAGATAGGTCTTATGGCGACGATGGGACAGGATAGGCCTGGGAATGGGAAGGGAGCGACCGTGGCCTTAATTCAGGTACAGCCCCAGCATTTGCCTGGTGTGAATATAGGAAACCACGGAAAACCATCTTCAGGGCTGCCGACAGTGGGGTTCGAACCCATTATCTCCCGGATGCGAGCTCACAGCTGCGCGCTCCTAACCGCATGGTTAACTCGCCCGGTTATACATATTTCATTGCACTCTTAATTTAAAATAAAAACTCGATGATCTGACATCTCGTAGAAATATTCACTCATACGTTACACGAAGAAGGAATGATTCAGATTTACCGCACGTTAGATTGATAAAGACACAATAAAATTATAAATATAATGGGAATACATTGTGCAATAAGCTGCCTTCCCAATGGAAAGATATGTCCTTAAGTAACTTCAAAACATATCTCAAAAATGGCTGTTATTAAACAGTATTTATTCACTATCAGAATATGAAGAAAAAGCAACGCTACTGTCAACCGGCGAATATGAATGTTAGCAACTTCCTAATAGGTAGCTAACACTGGTAGTTTTGATCAGCTCCAAAGACTGCTATTCAATAGACAAATACCCCCAAAGTGTCGTGATTAGAGACCGGATCTTTATGCAGTAATAGTTTAGAATGCAAACTTACTGAAGCGAGTTGCAAGTATAGTCTATCTTCACAACCGTTGTGCTATGGGGATTGCATAGACATTAGGGATAAGATCCATCGAAACCCCTGTAATTTATGTTACTCTTACTACGCTATGGCAGAGCGGGTGGCCGACACTTCCTAGTAACCAAATTAGTTTGCAATCTAACCTATTACTGCATAAAACTCCGGGCTTTAGTCATGATAAGCTTTCATTTTATTTCCCATATCCGCCGCTTGACAACAGCGCTACTTTCTCTTCATATTCTGATGAAAATGAAAATCCACAGCCTGTTTCCAGTCATTCGACCGGGTCAAGAATGGGATGAATGAAGTCCCCATCTACCGGCGAGGATAGGAATTGTGCGGGCTGCCGAAACCTGTCGGACACCTCTGGGGCAAAAATTAATAACTGACAGATAAAATGAAATGATAGTGGAGAGTGTTGCTGGAATGAAAGATGACAGGGAAAACCGGAGTAACCAGAGAAAAACCTGTCCCGCCGCCGCTTTGTCCATCACAAATCTTGCAAGGAGTAACCGGGATTGATGATGATTATTATTCTTGTTTAGAGGGGCCTAACATCTAGGTCATCGAACCCTATGGTACGAAATGAGACAAAATGCGATTACAATTTAAAAATAATAACAAATTCATCCACTGACCAGAAGTCAAAACGTGATGATGAGGAATGAACTGATGAATATGAATTTTAAACAATCAGTGGATAAGACGCGCAATGCTCACATTCCCAGAAACAATGTTACTGACTAAGGGACTGCTTCCAAAGCCCAATCCTGAATCGATGATGCCTGTCTAAACGGGCCAATATCTATGTCAACGATCCCGTATAATGGCACTTATCGCTAGTAAAGGAGAACCATGGTATTTCTCAAGTTGCGGTACTAATCAAAGGTAGCGTAAACTGACGGTGATACAAACATTATGGTACTACTAAAAAGTATTGTACCTCGTACAGGGAACGCACACCTATGGTGTTTCTCACACCCAACGCAAACCGATGAGGTTTCTCACCTAGGTGTAGTAATCACGGGTGCCGGTATTCCCGTGGTGTTCCTCACATAGTGCGTACCAATCACTGGAAATGCAGACCCACGGCATCGCTCATACAGTGGTACAACTCACAGGCTATGCCCAGACCCGTAGTGTTGCTCACATGGGTACGACTCACGGGTACTGGAAACCCACAATCCACACGCAGTGCTGCTACGAATCACAAACCTATTGTGTACCTAATATAGTGGCACTACTCGCAAGTAAAGGCGACCCATTAACCGGGATTTGAACCACTGAATCCAGCGGTGTGAGGCCGGTGCGCTGCCGCCTGAGCCACGGAGGCTCCTTCACATTGTGGTTGTGAATAAAAACTGTTTAGTAACAACCAATATTTTAGATATATTTTGGAGTTTCTTAACGGCATATCTTTCCATTGGGTAGACAGCTTATTGAACAATAGGACCCCATTATATCTAGAATTTTCTTGTGTCTTTTTCAATCCATATGCAGTGCTCAATTTAGAGGCATTTAGATGTATTTATACAGGGTGATCGTAAACTACGTGGACTGAGTATAAGAGCAAAAAGTTACGCGGATATCTCGCGCCATTGCCAATTTATCAGCCAATCAGATCACTTCATGGGCGAACCATGCCGAGAAATGAGCATCAAACACTAACACACCGTGGGTTTCAGCCAACGGCACCGTAGCGTGCTTGCTGTGGGCCGAGCCTATCAGCAGGAAGGTCCTTGTTCAAGTCCCTCCCCTGGAGAAGTTCATTTTTTTAATATTGGCGCTCTCAAGCCGGACGTAAGCCTCGTGCAGATTAGAGATTTGACTGGCTAACTTCAGCAGCTGATAAAATGACAACGGTGCGGGATCAGTATGGCCAACCCTCCAACTCTCATATTCCCGCTTCACCCTGTATATTTTAACTGTAACTCATGTATTGTATTTGACTGTCTATTGCAACTGCATTCTGTCTAATGGCAAAAAACTATATTATTTTTTCCGACGAGGCCTGCTAAGGACCACATGCCAATTTCAATTCCGTTCTTCATACTTTGTTGTTTTCTCTTCCGTTCCATCAATATTCCTTCATCCTTTCACTGCGCTGTTTCTTTCTGTCCTCGGACCACTTCGCACCAGGCCTCTTGTTCAATCTCCCTTGGAATCCTTCCATACCCTCTTTCTAAAAATCTCTGTCCGTAATTTCTTCCTCTCTTATATTATTTCCTCCTAAATATTTCTTTCCTTCTTGAATCCAGCTAGTTGTTGCCTTTTTTGTCCCAAAGGTACTTAAAAATCCTTTTTGTTAATCTGGAATCATCCATTCTGTAAATACAGTATGTCCAAAAACTTGCAATCTCCTTTTTCTTATGGTTTCTGTTGTGTTCTATGTCCCTGTAAATTTCATCATTAGATCTTCATTTCCATACTTCTGTCTTTTTCACAGGGCCTAAGATTTCTCTCATAATTCGCGTTTCTACTAGGCCTACCTAAAGTTTACCTGATCTACAGTTTAGTACCAGACATTCACTTACATATAGACATTCCGATTTCATCACTGTAGTGTATTTTAAGATTTTTAGATAGACACTTTTTGTTATAAAAATTCTTTCTGATACCATATGCTCTTTCCACTTTGTGTACCCTTTCTTCTACTGCAGATTTGTCTAAACCATTTTCTAGAATCATTCCTCCCACATAATTATTTTAATTTCGTTACTCTTTCCACTGGACCAATATATGTTGCCAAAACGTTATTATTATTATTATTATTATTATTATTATTATTATTATTATTATTATTATTATTATTATTATTATTATTATTATTATTATTATTATTATTATTATTATTAATCACAGACGTAGCCAGAAAGAGGCGTCTGACTTTCGATGGACATGTCACGAGGATGAACCCAACTAGGATGACCTACCGGCTTCTCAAATACTGGAAGAACAGGAAAACATGGACAACATGGCCAACAGAAGTGAAGAAAGACGTACAGAAAACGACATCAGAAAGCGAGCACCTCTCAGAAGAAGAATCAAACAAAAGAGGTTTTAGGACAGACCCACCATGGAAGAAAACAGTCGCCCTCTGGACAAAGGAAAGAAGGGAGAAACACAGCCAGAGAATGCGCGAGTAGTGGGCAAACGTCAAACGGAAAATTTGAACATCGTGGTCCTCAGGTGGTCCATTCGAACTACTACTACTACTACTACTACGCGTTCCTAACCGCACCGCCAACTCGCCCGGTACAATAATAATAATAATAATAATAATAATAATAATAATAATAATAATAATAATAATAATAATGTAATACCAACCTGAACCTGTGCTTGAAACCAATAATTATCATCTTTACTGGGATCATACAATGTTTATCAATCACACTCTCTCAAGAAGTAGACCAGATTTGATGTCGATGGACAAACGGCGCTGAATGATATGGCTAAGTGATACAGCGATACCAAACAATGAAATGAAATGGCGTATGTCTTGTAGTGCCGGCATGCCGCGGCAGGTACAGGTCTTGGTTCAGAGCTGGAAATGCCAAAACATCTATGGCAAATTATGGAGAAGGCGGTGGTAATAGCAACGACAAGGATCGTGAAGAAGTTCATGTGTTCTCTAATACCGTAACGACAGTATCAGCGGGTTAATTTTGTTAATCTGTGCGTGTCGAAGAGCTACGTGGTTTTTTTTTTCAATTTGCTTTACGTTGCACCGACACAGATAGGCCTTACGGTGACGATGGGATAGGAAAGGTCTAGAAGTGGGAAGGAAGTGGCCGTTGCCTTAATTGAGGTACAGCCTAGTGCGGAAATTGGAAACCACAGAAAACCATCTTCTGCACTGCCGATGAATCCCACCATTTCCCAAATGCAATCTCACAGCTCCCCTTCAATAATGAAGGTATCGGATAAAAGTAAAGGCCAGTAAGGACGAGTAAGTGAAACCCTTTCTACGCCTGGAAAACAGAATGTTGTTGGCATCAGGAGAGAACAAGAGTTCACAAAGCGGTGCTGTGTAGGAAGAAGTGAAAGAATAGAGTCTTTCTCGAGTAAACTTTCAAACTGTGAAACCCAAGGGGGCGAGCCTATTGACAGCCTATTCTTTCTCCTCTAAAGACATGTCAATCTTGCAAGACACTTAAAATGCATCACTGGGTGTTATTCAACAAGTGACAGAAAGTAACTTGTAGCGTATTATTAAAAAAACAGAAAAAGAAAAGAAAAAGGGGCCACGATAGACCCCAAAGTGGAGGCTTCTGAATCACATCAAAATAAGTGTTCAGTTGGGGGGAGGGGAGTAGGTTTCCGGACAAAACATTCCGTTTTTTCACATTAGACGATAAGTTACATCACACACACTAGATAAATTAACACTTCAACATTTTTCCAAAATAGATAGGGATAATTACCTCGTCACCAATGGCTCACGCCGTATGCTGACCAGAGATCTCCAAGAGTCAATCTGAAACAAGAAGGAGCAAGGTCTCATTTAACATTTCAGATTAAAAGAAAACTAGCAAAGGAAGAAATTTTTAAAGACGAAAGCCATACTTCTCAGAGTCAATTTATTAATATATCCTTTAAGTATCGAACAGGTTAGCACAGTGTGTTACGGCAAGGCCAGTCTCTACGATGAGCCATTACGATCGTAACAGGATGTAGGACTACCTTTTTCCATACGGTAACATGGCCACTCGACGAGGCATCGATTCAATGAGATGGCGGAAGGCATTCTGGAATATCTGGTACTACATGCAAGTCCTCTAGTTAGCGTGCAGTACACTGCTGGGCGATGGTGATGTACATAGCACGAACCCGCTCCAAGTTAAACCAAACCTGTTCAATGGGATTCATATCGGGGCTATTTGGCGGCTAGTCCTTCACAATACGGGAAGTGTGGGTTGGCGCATTGTCCTGCTGGAAGTGGCCGTCACCATCACGGAACACTGTTGACATGAACGGATGGGCTTGGTTCCCAATAACGTCCAGAAACAGGATAGCTGTTAAGAGAATGGGGTACCAGAATAATGGATCGCAGTGTGACCCATGAAAACATAGCGCAGATCATCTTACCACCTCCAACAACCTGTCTCCGCCTAGCCCTGCAATCACGTGCTATTACCTCCGTTAGAAATCGGCGTACACGCGCTCGGCCGTCAATGTTATGAACCAAGGATCTGGATTACTCGAACCAAGTGACCTTTTTGCACAGTCCAGTGGTGATGATTTTGTGTCCACCTCATGCGCTGCTTTCGGTGGAGTGCAGACAGCATTGAAACTAAATATCCACTTCCGGAGGTGCATATGGCCCTTAGGTTTACTCAGCCTACACCAAAAATGAGTATCGGGTTAATTCCTGGGGACAAAGACGACCGAGCGTAGAGCTAACCTCTCTTCCCCACCAGGTGCCGAGGTTACGGCACCCCTTCCAGGACCTTCATGGCCTCCACGGAGATGGCTTTGCTTTTACTTTTGCAGTCAGCATTGGAGTACGACTGAGTAGTCGACTCCGCAGTCCCATACGCAGTTATGTTCGATGAACTGTGTGCTGGGAAACATTGGCCTGGTCATCACCGTTTTACCTGTTCGTGACTGCTCGAGCTGTGACCCCGCGGTCGCTCCGAACAATGCGCGACAGCCTCCATGAGCTGCTATCGACACACGGCTGGACGACGCGTCCTTGTTTGTCCATAGTTGCACCACTTTCGATACGTGCTCTCAATAGCGGCACAAGAGCAGCCCATAAGCCGCGCCGTTTCAGAGATGCTCGTACGAAGGCTTCGTGCCATCGTAATTTGACTCCTGTCAAATGCGGAGAGGTCGGCCGATTTTCCCATTCTGATGCTAGATACTACTAACAGTAAGCCTGTAGACCTGTCCTATATACAGAGTGAAGCCGAACTCCACCGACGAACATTCGGAGGTTGTTCAGGGATACGTTCTGAGTATATCGGTATAAGGCACCCGTGGCCTCCAGTGTCTCATTACATAGTAATTGCATTTCGTTTGGTTTGCTACCCCAGTCAGTTCTGTACCTGTATTGCACTGAAAATAATACATGCTAGTTTTTGACAAACGCCGGGCTGTCGGAATTTTGTCCCGCACGAGTTATTTAACGTGCCGGAAGCCAACGATGCCCTTGATCATGGTGGTCGACATTGAAGAATATATGTAATAGAACTGTTCCGCGTTTGTTACGTGCTGTAGTAGAGTACACAGACAGAACAGATTGAAGACAATGTGACAAAAGTGTACGTGTTTCGTCAGAGGGTTGTTATATTACTCTGTGTTTTGCGTTGTACGTTTTGGTTATTGCATATTACAGGCTTTGCGTTACTCTCTGTTTCGTCCTGTACGTTTTGGTTATTGCATATTACAGGCTTTGCGATACTCTCTGTTTCGTCTTGTACGTTTTGGTTATTGCATATTACAGGCTTTGCGTTACTCTCTGTTTCGTCCTGTACGTTTTGGTTATTGCATATTACAGGCTTTGCGTTACTCTCTGTTTCGTCCTGTACGTTTTGGTTATTGCATATTACAGGCTTTGCGATACTCTCTGTTTCGTCTTGTACGTTTTGGTTATTGCATATTACAGGCTTTGCGTTACTCTCTGTTTCGTCTTGTACGTTTTGGTTATTGCATATTACAGGCTTTGCGTTACTCTCTGTTTCGTCCTGTACGTTTTGGTTATTGCATATTACAGCCTTTGCGATACTCTCTGTTTCGTCTTGTACGTTTTGGTTATTGCATATTACAGGCTTTGCGTTACTCTCTGTTTCGTCCTGTACGTTTTGGTTATTGCATATTACAGGCTTTGCGTTACTCTCTGTTTCGTCTTGTACGTTTTGGTTATTGCATATTACAGGCTTTGCGATACTCTCTGTTTCGTCTTGTACGTTTTGGTTATTGCATATTACAGGCTTTGCGTTACTCTCTGTTTCGTCTTGTACGTTTTGGTTATTGCATATTACAGGCTTTTGTACTGATATGACAGTATGTTCATAGAAACAAATGTATGCACTCGGTAGTTGCGATGGTGGTGATTATTGTTTTAAGACGAAGTAAAACTGGGCTACCATCCTCTATTAACACTAATCAGAAGGAAAATGGAAAGGACCGGCGCTTCGAAAAATTTTATCGGTGAAAGAAAAAAAAAAGAAAAGAAAGAAAGAAGGAAAGAGAGAAAGAAAGAAAGTAAGAAAGAAAGAAAGAAAGAAAGGGACCATGAAGGGCATCAAAATGAAATAATCCCTAGGCCTCAAAAACTAGTACCATCGGGGTCGAAAAAGAACAAGAGTTAACCAAGGAAGGCCGGATACGACAGATGAAAGTGAGGAGACTAGCACAAGTAAGTGGAAGCAATACCAGCGCTCAGCTAAGGTCACCGTCACCATCCCAAACTCACAAGTTAAGAATATCTGGGGGCCCTTTTAGTCGCCATTTACGAATTGCAGGGAATACCGCGGATGTTATTCTATCACCCACAGTGTTTACACACGGTAGCTGAGATAACACTTGTATTATTTATTTGTCTCACAAATTTTTGTCTTTATTCAACAAACTAGAAACTTTAAATGTTCTAATAATGGAAAAAGTGACAAAATATACTCTTTTTGACGGATAAAGTATTGAAGGCTAAACCTTGTCGCTGCAGCTACAGTTAGTTTAAAAAGTATTAGGGCAATCGCGGCTATCACGAGGAGGCGCCCTAAGATGTGTGAAGACGGGGATAGAGAGGTTTAAGAATTGTATTTTCTGTCCACTGACATCTGCACTTCTTTCTACATAGAAACAAAATACAAACATAGCAGTAACAACGAAGAAAGAAAAAGTATCTTTTTGCAGAGACAAGAAGTATTCGTACACTCCAGTAAAACTACAAACTTAATACGTTGTTGCGTGCCCTCGGCCTTTATTAGAGCCTCAAGACAGTTCGGCATTGATCTGACGAGGGATTTGGTTAACGACGTTGGTATTTTATCCCATTCTTCCTCTAGTGCTTATTTTGAGGATTATTTTTTCCGAAATGTCTCTCTTCCTGATTGCCTTCACGAGAAAACTCCACAGGTTCTCGATGGGGTTTAAGTCTGGTGACTGAGGTGGCGTCTGTAGTCGTTTGGGCGCGTTTTATAACACCCACAGCCGCGTGTTTAGCGCCGTATGCTTCGGATCATTGTCGTGTTGAAATACAAAACTGTCACGAATTCCTAACTGTTCTGCACTAGCCACCAGATTGTCCTTTAAAACGTCTACGTATTTCATATGGTCCATGATGCCGTCGATGACATGAAGTTTCCCGACTCCCGAGGTGCTCATACAGCCCGACACCATTACCGATCCTCCTTCGTGTTTCACCGTAGCTTTTAGAATCGCCGATTGTTCCTTATTTGTCTTCCGCCATACCGCTTGGCGTCCATCTGAGCCAAAAATGTTAAATTTACTTTCGTCACTGAAAATAACCTTGTCCCAGACCTCAGGGGAGTCATTGCGATGCTCCTTCGCGAACTGCAGTCGGTTCTTGCAATTTGCTTCACATGTCTTTCTACGGGTTACTCAATCACGAAAGCCTTCTGCGCGACATACATAACGCACGGTACTCACGTATACATTCACTCCTCGCGTATGTCGGAAGCTATCCGCGTCCGTGAAGGAGCGAGGGTGCCCACTTCGTGGCTTGTTTTCCATCATTTTTCTGTGCCCAAAACGTTCAATGACACATACACTGTCGATTTTGGCCTTCCAGTGAGCGTTGCAAATTCTCGGTGTATTTTAACAAGGGATTTGTCCATTTTGGAAACTTACTTCAGGAATTGGAGACTTAAGCCCAACACCAATAAAACGGAGGTGTCTTGTTTCCATTTAAACAATCACTTAGCAAATACTAAATTGAATGTAAGTTTCTGTGGCAGGATACTTCACCACAACTGGAACCCAAAATATCTTGGAGTAATCTTGGATCGAACACTGTCCTACAAGCAACATCTGCTGGACTCTGCACAGAAACTGAAAACACGTAACAACATCATTCATAAGCTTTGTGGAACTACCTGGGGTTCTTCGGCAAGCGTTTTACGGTCTTCAGCTTTAGGCTTGGTATATTCAAGTGCTGAGTACTGTGCTCCAGTATGGATGAACAGTCATCACACAAAACTCACTGATACTGAATTGAATTCCACTATGCGCATAATAACTGGCACAATTCGATCTACACCAACTCATTGGCTCCCGCTTCTATCTAGAATAATGCCATCTGATTTATGCAGATCCACCGCTCTTATCAAGGAATTCAATAAAATCTTAAGGAACCCCGATCTACCTGTACACGAAGATCTACGAACTATCAACCAAAACAGATTACGTTCACGCCATCCAACTTTACGTAACACCTCAGACATGGTTGCTAGAAGCTACAACCCAACTACAGAGTGGAAAAGACGGTGGGAAGCAGCAACGGAGACGCACCTGCACAGTATGTTCTCGAATGCTAAACTTCTAAGTGGATTCCAACTACCACGTAAAACATGGTCTGCTCTAAACAGAATAAGAACAGGCCATGGCAGATGCAGAGACATGCTGTTTAAATGGAACAAGTTACCGACACCCGCGTGTGACTGTGGAGCTGCACGACAAACCATACATCATATTGTCAGAGAGTGTGAAACGCGGGCATACACAGGCAGCAAAGTGGATTTCCTGATGGCAACCCCAGAAGCAATACAGTGGATCAGTGATCTTGACATTCAGTTGTAGGGAGCCTTTTCTTGTTCATTGTTTTCTTGTTAGGTAAATATGTATATAATTTATATCTAAACTCAATTTGATTGTATGGGCCATACGCTAAATAAATAAATAAAAGATTGATTGTGGAGCCGTACATTCAACTTGCGCTCAGATTCCGTTGTCTCCCGTACTTTGCGACCCATGTTGACTCACAAGCGTTCGTCCACTGACCTGTTCGTCTGATACTGTAAGTCGGGCAGGTCGGTGGGAGTATTATGATCACGTTATCGCACTCGTGATCTCCGCATAAACCCTCTCCCCCTCCGAATACCTTTTGTCACCGAATACCTTTTGTGATTTATTAGGCATTTTTACTGCTATGATTGTATTTTATTGCTATATATAAATAAGTGCAGATGTTAGTGGACAGAAAATGCAATACTTAAACATCTATAGCCTCATCTTCATGCATCTTAAGTCGACTCCTCGCTATAGCCGCGGTTGTCTAAATAGTATTTACACTAACTGTATACATGTCTACCTTGAGTCAGTGTTTTCAACTCAGCGTAGGTCTTGCAGTTCATGCTCAGAAACAGGTTCCTGAAATAAGACATTCTGCGTCGACCTCTTCCTCTTTCCCCGGCAATTCTTCCTTCAATGATGTTACCAAGGAACTCCGCATGCCACAGAATGTGCACAATACATTTGTATTTTTCGTTCTACAATTGCAGTTACCATACACCTTTTTCCTCCTATCTCTCTAAGGACTTCGATAAGGCTCTTCATTTCAGTCCAACTTATCCTCTGCATCCTCCTCGAGATCCGCATTTCAATTGCCTCTAGTCTTTTCTTTTCCTGCTCCCCTAATGCCCAGCTTTCGCAACTGTACAGAAACACGCTCCATACAAAGGTTTTTGCACAGGCTTTCCAAGTTCGATTTTAGTTTACATATTCAAGAGGTGGAGGTGATTTTTGTTTTAAGAGGAAGTACAACTAGGCAGCTATCACTAATCAGAGAGATATAATGTAAGGGATCCGACACTTCGAAGAATGAAGATATCGATCAAAGGAAGACAAGGACCATGAAGGGCGAGAAACTGAAAGACTCCCTAGGATTCGCAACCTAATACCGTCGGGGTTGACCTAGGGAGGTCGGATAGGAGAGGTGAAAGTGAGGACCCTGGCACAAGTAAGTGGAAGTAAGGTCAGGACTCAGATAAGGGCCCCGTCGTCACCTACCCACGCTACCCAAGTTGAGAGCCCCTTTAGTCGCCTCTAATGACAGGCAGTGGATACTTGACTTACCTGACTTAATTCCTGTTGTTCCTCGTGGAACATAGGGCATCAACAAAGCATCTCCATCTGGTCCTGTTGACAGCCAGCCTCTTTACCTCACTCCAGGTCTTGCCTTCTTCCATCGCTTTCATGTGAACAGATCTTCGCCACGTTTGCTTGGGTCTCCCTCTCTTCCTTTTACCCTGCGGGTTCCAGTCCAGCGCCTCTCTCTCAATTGCTTCGTTCCCCTTCCTTAGTGTATGCCCGATTCATCTCCATTTCCGTTGCTTTATCTGTATGGCCACCTAATTCTCTCCCGTCCTACTCCAGAGTTCATGGTTGGAGATTACTTCCGGCCAGTAGATGTTAAAAAGCCTTCGCAAACAGCGGTTAACAAAGATCTGCAACTTAGACGTAATTACTCCAGCCACTTTCCAAGCCTCGGACCCATATAATAGAACAGTCTTGACATTACTTCGGAAGATGCGGAGTTTGGTCCTGATAGATATTCTCTTGTTCTTCCACACCGGATAGAGCCGAACAAAGGCACCATTTGCTTTATGCGCTGCGAGACATCTTGTGCAGCTCCCCCATCTTTGGCAACTACACTGTCCAAGTAAGTGAAGGTATCCACATCGTCGATAGATTCACCATTGAAGACAAATGGTTCTGATTTGTTGGTGTTAATCCTTAGGGCCTTGGTCTTCATTGTGTTGATCATTACTCACACCTTTTCCCTTCCTCTACCAAATCTTCGAGCATTGCTTGCATTTCCCCATGTGCCTTAGACAGGAGACACACATCGTCAGCAAATTCTAAATCTTCCAGCCTATTGACTAATCCCCATTGGATACCATGGTTAACATTTCGAGTCACGTTCCGCATTACCACGTCAATCACAACCAAGAACATAGTTGTCGACAGGACACACCGTTGACGAACTCTTGAATGACTACATGTGCAATCACGGTAAGTTTCCTGAATGCGATCGACAATTTGTGCTGGCACTCCGTAACGCTTCACTTCCTTCCACATGGCTTCTCTGTTGATCGAGACGAAAGCTTTCTCAAAGTCAACGAACACTGCATAGAAGCGAGATGACCATTCCGCACACTGCTCCAGAATTATTCTCAAGGTGTTTATTTGGTCGATGCACGAGCGATTCGGACGAAAGCCTGCCTGTTCTCGTCGGAGCCTTAAGTTGGCATACTCTTTAATTCTGTTCAGCAGAATTCTGGTGAAGACTTTGCTAGGGATTGAGAGAAGCGTAATGTCCCTCCAGTTGTTAGAACTAGACGTATCCTCCCTTTTTTTGGCAACTCAACAACAACCCACATTTCCAGTCTTTCGGCATTTCTCCAGCAACCCATACCTTCTCGAATAGAGGCTGCAATATATTGGCAGTGGTGTCATTATCAATCTTCATGACTTCTGATGGAATGTTGTCAACTTCTGCTGCCTTACCAATATGCAACTCTCTCAATGCCTTCTTGATTTTTTCTACTATTGAAATGCAGGTTTTAATCCTTGGGTCAGACTGAATCTCTTCTGCTTCTTCTTCCCTCACATCTGACTGATCTTCTATGGAGCGGTTTAGAACTGCAGAAAAATGTTCCTGCCATCGTTTCAGTTGTTCCTCAGGGTTAGTTAAGAGGGTTCCACCTCTGTTCTTGACTGGACAGTTTTTGTGCATCTGCATCCTTGCCAGAATTCTAGTGATGGTATAGAGGTCCTTGAGATTTCTCTTGTTGCCTGCATTTTCTGCTTGTTGAGACTGGTCATCTGTCCAGTTCCTTTGATTCCTCCTCACACTTCTCTTTACTTCCCTATCCTTTGCAGCATATTTTGAGTGCAGTTGTGCCTTTCTTGCTCGTGCCTTACATGAGTTCATCGCCTCCTTTATCTCTCCCCTCTCTCTAAAGATTTCCTATGTCTGTTCGGTCATCCAGTCTTTTTTCCTCCTATCCTTAAAACCCAGGATATTTTCGCTTACTTCCGTAAAGATAGATTTAATCTTCACCCACTTTTCCTCAACAGTTTCATCCTCCACCTCAGTGAGTGCTTGAAATTATCTATTTTGTTCTCCTTTTCTGTGCCTGGATCTTCATTCTAAAGGTAGCCATAACAAGATGATGATCACTACCGATGCCTGCACCTCTCTTATTCCTCACATGCAACAGTGAATGCATCCACCTTCGTCCAATCGCCACATTATCTATCTGATTCTCTGTCCTATGCTCCGGTGATACCCAGGCCACTTTATGGCAATCTTTATGTGGAAATACCGTAACACAAATAACCAGATCATGGCTGGCACAGAAGTCCACAAAGACCTGTCCATTTACATTTCGTTCTCCTAGGCCATGCCTTTCCATGTTGTGCTCAAGTCTTTCATTATCATGGCCCACTTTTGTATTCAAATCTCCTCCAAATATAATAATATTCTTCCTCTTCTTTTTCTTAATCGTGCTATTTAGATGCATATAAACTGCCTCTTTGTCTTCTTCCGTTGCTGTCTCAGTGGGTGCATAGTACACTGTCATCACAGCATTTCTGATATTGGTCTTGAAACGTGCCACAATTATCCTTGCCGACACTGGATACCACTCCATAAGGGTCCTCTTAGCCTCCTTGTCCATCAATATACGCACATCTTCACAACTCAGGTCTTCCAGAATATATAAATGTAGCTCCATCATGGGTGTTGTAACCGTCCAGGCTTATCCAGCCCTACTAATTTAATATACTATCATTTTACGCGATATCATTTGATTTCAAGTTTACCCGCCATCGGCAATTATTTGTAATAACATATTTATTCAACGTCAATCATTTGTAATCAAGGCATTTTGGAATCATATTGTATATATGATAACATCGTTTTATTATTTAAATTATTATATTATGTAGGATAAGAATTCATTATGTTGTAAATACGGTCAATATGCTGAGACATAGTTGTTTTCATTTCATCTCATGTTTGTGTATACGGAGGGTTATTCTTGAAGCTTGGGATTTTGCGTGAGTCATGGGTTTATCGTATGACCAAGGCTAGTAAACAGCGACCCGTGCGCGAGGCTTGCAAGCTGGTCAGCTATATCATCGCCACGCCTTCTGGACTTGTCGAGGAATAAGAGAAGGGGAGTTGATGCTTCGATCTATCGAATCAGATACTTCGTTGTATATGAGTTTTGAGATTGAACTGTTACCAAGAGTGGGGGTGAGCCCGGATATATACTGATTCTCAACACGAGAACGCAACCTTACGACCTTACAACTTTACAACCTAACTACGAGATACTCCATCACTACTACTTCTACTGTGAACATCTACTTTGAACGACGTGATGTGATTTTTGAAACAGTGTGTGGTCGCTCCGCGACATAGGTACTTTTGTACAATGTGTTGTCGCTTCGGTTATGTTATCGGATCTACGAGAAACGAAACAAGCTTATGGCTTGTGTTATTTTTAGTAAATATTGTGGACGAAGAACTATGTTTAGTTCAAGTCTACGTAATTTTGGTACAAGTCTGTACCGTATAAATAGTATAGCTCAGTTGGATTGAGATTTCTACTAATATGGAAAAATTCATATCTCTGAATTTTCTCCTCTTACGATCAAAGCTGATCAGTTTTTACAAGTATAGGGCCAATGTCTAATTTAAAGACTAGGCATGTAGGGAGTGTTAGTCCAGATAGCCCGTACCATATCAGAGAAGGAAGGAAGGATGTCCATGGAGCGAAGTCTACATCGAGAAGAAGAGAACGAGTAACCACGGAAACCAGATGACTTCAACGGAAGCGGCAATTGGTGAGCTTCAATTAGATAAAGCAAGCAATAGTAAATTCAGTAAATTCTAAATCCCTCCACGCTTTAAGGAACTTTTCCGATTCATCTCATTTTTTTGTATAATAAATTCATTTGTATTTTATATTGCGTTAATTTTCTTTCTTAAGCGATACTTAATGGTTAATTACTTAAAATCCTACCCCTGTGATTTCAGTATAAGTCTCTATGCTAGTAAATATAAATTTTGGTAATGGCGCCCAAACATTACATAGAGAAATGGGGAACCATGGAATGTTAATTGTTTCTATTTGCGTGGCAATTTGCGGGCAAGCCACAAATAGTTTATTTAATATTCATGTGTCCCAAGATAATAACTTTCATCTCCTCAAGTGTATTGACGAGAGGGAACAGTTACAGTGTCAATTCCCCAAACTCGCTCCATCTCACCTCACTTAATCCTAAGATGTTCAGGCCATAACTCTTCATACATGCCACTGCCTATCGTAGTCTTCCACTTTCCCGCATAGTTCTCACATTCCAAAATCCAATTTTTGTTACCTTTTTCAAGTCAAAAGTCGTCATCTTTGGATCAGTCCGGTTTCTCTTTATTGATGTTTCTGTAATGGTTTAATATTTAAGGTTGTGCGAGTTACTGGCCCACAGCACCCGAACCTGGTGGTGGGGCTGCCACCTGAAGTCTCCAGATATGCTGTTTTCCGTTGGGGTTGTCTCCCTTAGCCTTTGAAGATCCCTCTTCACCACAAAGCAGTGGTTTCCCTCTTCATTTAACCCCAAGAGGAAGGGTTACCTCTTCCGCCAGCTTTGCCGCACCAAAGGTCTCCTTCTCCGCCTCAGCTGCCGTTAAGGACTTCAGCAGAGCCCCGTTACCCGTTACTTTTCAGGATTCCTGTAAGACCTTCACAACTACCGTTGCGGTCCTGGGGCACACAAGGTCCCCACTGTACTTCGCCCTTACAGGCTATCCCTTACTTCATGCCGTTGCCCGCCCCACATGACGCGGAAGAGGGGTTGGACTTATGGGGGACAGGCAGAGGATACACCCACAGGGAGACACATTCAAGAGATCATTGAAAAATTCAACACACGATTCAAGGAAATTAAAATTCTGAAAAATAGTATACAACTTTATGCGAGTCCTCTTCGTTCTACGATCGAGGAACAAGAACCAGATCTACAACTCGATCTGTGCTATCTACAAGCCGATACGTTCCTGCAGACCAGAAAAGAAAAGGGATCAAAAATTTTAAACTGCTATGCAGCGAAAAATATCCGAAGTTAAGACAATCTGGACTAAAAGTACCTCAATGTTTGGGGGGGGGGGGGGGGCACGTACATATGTGAAAGTGTTTTTTTCTATGAAATTCATTAAAAATCAATACAGACGTCGACTTTCAGATTCTTTCTTGCTGCCTCTTTTGAGATTAGCAACAACAAAGCTGGAGGAAGACGTTCGTTTATTGGAAGATCCAGCTGATCGACCACACTACTCCCAATAACTTGTCCTTCTTTAAGTTTTGTTTTGAGTACATTATTAATTTCAGTGTGTCGTTAAGTGTTTATTTTCTTTTGTCATTTGCCAAATATTAAATCAAATGAACTAACATTGTTGGGTGCTCTTCTTCAAAATTCAATTGTCCTGGGTATAGGTGTTTATTTTTAATTTCACTCTTTTATGCAATTGCAAAATAGCGTTTTTAAACAATTCGAATTATCAAACCTTAATTTCAATTGAAGTATGCGTATTATTAATTCTGGTTGATCTGTTCTATTTGAAGAAAAGAACATTGGCCTATTATTGAAGTGCAGCCCGCCACCATGCCTAAGGTTTCCAACCAGGCCCTCGAGCCCATACAAACTGGAAACCCCTCATCTCTAACCTAGCAGAGGTGCTTGCGCTGGGCATTTCGGCCCGCGGGCGGGCAGGCAATCAGCGTACAGTATGCTATTCACCACAGTGACGTTGTCGTTACGTCACAAACCGTAAAGGTTGGGCAAAGTTCTCCCAGTCACTCTCGATCACTGCGGCGATACCCGAGTTTCAAATGGAGGCAGAAAATAAGGAATAACTTATTTATGTTCATTGCAAAGCAAACCAAAGTCATCTCCGTACAGGCCATGAAGGCCCTTGGAAGGTAAAGGCTTCCACTATCCGTAACCTCGGCACTTGGTGGGTTAGAGTGGTTAGCTCTACGCCCGACCGCCTTTGCACCCATGAATTAACCTGACACTCATTTTTGGTGTAGGCTGAGTGAACCCTACGGTCATGTGCACCTTCGGAAGTGGAAATATCGTTTCTTAAATTTTACGACTTCCTGTCGGGGATTCGAACCCACGTCCTTGCGGGCGAACCAAGCACGCCTTTACCGCCTCGGCCAGGCAGCCCCTTTATGTTCATTGCCGTTTACGTATTTTGAACCGAGCTCGGTAGTTGCAGTCGCTGAAGTGCGGCCAGTATCCAGTATTCGAGAGATAGTGGGTTCGAACCCCACTGTAAGCAGCCCTGAAGATGATTTTCCGTGTTTCCCATTTTCACACCAAGTAATTGCTGGGGCTCTACCTTAATTTAGGCCAAGACCGCTTCCTTCCCACTCCTAACCCTTCCCTATCTAATCGTTGCCATAAGACCTATCTGTGTCGGTGCGACGTAAAGCAAATTGTAAAAAATACATAAACTGCCTCTCTTTCAATACGTCCTTACTGTAATCAACCAGTGATGAATGAGTCGCTGCACTGATCAGTGATCACAAAGATTCTCTCTATTTAAGTAACAAGTAACTTCCTTCGGTGTGGTAAACCATCTGTGACAATCAGATGTGTAACCATTCTTGAAAAACGCGTATACAGCACCACAGTATACTCACGATGATTCTTAATTCATTGCTTTTGATAATGTTGCTCTGACGGCGACAGTGGGGTCCGAACCAACTCTCTCCCGAATGAAAGCTGATAATTACGGGACCCAAACCGCGCGGCCACTTGCTCGGCGACACACACACACACACACACACACACACACACACACACACACACACACACACACACACACACACACACACACACACACACACACACACAGAGGGAGAGAAAGAGAGAGAGAAACAATTTCCTAGACGGACTAATGGACGCTGGTCTTCTGAACCCAACTTGGCAGGTTCGATCCTGGCTCAGTCCGGTGGTATTTGAAGGTGCTCAAATTCGTCAGCCTCGTGTCGGTAGGTTCACTGGCAAGCAAAAGAACTCCTGCGGGACTAAATTCCGGCAACTCGGCATCTCCGCAAACCGTAAAAGGAGTAAGTGGGACGTAAAACAAATACTCGTAACATTATTTTCATCTTTTTCTTCTACTTGTACCGCATTTCCTCCACCTTTGTGGGGTCGCGGTTGCGATATTTGACGGATCTTGACCCTGTTTTGATGGTGATGATGATGCTTGATGTTTAAATGGGTCTAACATCAAAGTCATCGGCCCCTAATGGTACGAAATGAGACGAAATGTTATGACTAGAGCCCGGATTTCCATGCACTATCAAATCTCAAAATATGCATGCATTCATGCACTATCATATAGCAAAACATGCACGATAAACTGGAAATATGCAAAATCAAAATTCAATTCCTTTTGAAACATTTGTACAACTAATTTCTCCAAATTGCCTTAATGTAAGCTCGTCCGTTTATCTGTCAGCACATCCTTAAGCACAGAAGTTCTACGTCACAAGAAGTGACAGTGCATAGTTAATTGAAGACATCTGGGACAAAGTGAGGTCAAATTGTACGTCTTTTGCATTTTCACTACCATACGTCTTATATAAGCTTGACGAATCAAAATCAGGATTTGAACGGATAACTTTTTTCAACTGATACCGCAGCTATACTTCTCCGTGCGATGATGGCAGACACACGTGAATCTCCTCAATAACTGGCATTAATTGCCTGCTGCGATAACAGTGAGAGTGAGAGTTCCCGGTAGGAAAATCCAGGGTAACAACGGAAGAGGGTTCAGAGCTCAGTAACGCGGTGTCACAGAAATGCGATACAAGTTTTATTTTGTTCGTCTAACACAGACGAAAGAATGAGCCGTCAATGAGTAACGCACAATTTATGGTTCGATTTATAACAATGTATAACTGGGACAATTTAATCCCAAGAATTACACAGATCGACGTGGGGCCTTCCGGCTTACGTCAATGTTTACTCAACCAACAGATAAGAAAGTGTTTGGTTAATTGGATTATGTACTAATTTTGGTTGTCATGTAGGATGCCAGGAATACATTTTCTCCGTTTCTCAGTAATAGACATTCTGTATAACGTGGAAAAAAGGCCCCAAATTCTGCAAACCAACATTCCTAAACGGCACTATCATGCAAGTTAGCATAATATATGCGCCAAAGTCACAAGAAAAGTCATATTATGCAATATTAAACGTCCAAATATTCGCTATTAAATCCAAAATCTTCAAAATATGCATTATGCATGAATTTTGTCCTAAAAAGGCCAAAACATGCAAACATGCACGGACAAAGAACGGTTATTTGGAATCGTTAAGCCATAAAACGAATATTTGTAAAGTTTGAGAATTGTAACCAGCTTATTTACAAACATGCATTTGCATGGAAATCCGGGCTCTAGTTATGACAATTTAAAAATCCATAATCCTCCACTCACCAGAATTCGAAAACGTGAGGACGAAGAATGAATAGACGGATATGAAGTTAAAACAATCAGTGGACCCGACCCGCAATGCCCCATATTCCCAGGAACTAGCGTTACACAATAGTATTACTGACAGGGGACAGCTTCTAAAGCACAATACTTAATCGATGATGCTTGTAGTCGAAATGGGTCCAAAATCCAGGCCATCGGCCCCTCATAATGCTACTTATCGCTAGGAAAGTAGAACCATGCTATTTGTCATGTTGCGGTACTAATCAAAAGTAGCGTAGACTCGCGGTATTCCACACATTATGGTACTATACACAAGTAATGTAATGCGCACATGTAACACAGACCTATGGTGTTTCGCACACTTTGTCGCTATTTACAGGCAACGCAAACCTATGGCGTTCCTCACATAAGTGGGTTAACCACAGGGACTCGCACTATCCCGTGGTGTTCCTCACATAGTGGTACTACGCGCAAGTAAAAGCGACCCCTGCGTGATGGTACTAATTACAAGTCGTCTCATGGTTCTAATTTGATCATCCCTTGGTCGCTTCTTACGACATGGAGGGGATACCGTGTGTGTATTCTTTGTCTGTGTCCCCCACCCACAGGGGTCTGACTCTGTTTTACGGCCCGATGTTCTTCTTGACAATAACTCTATCTGGAGGGATGATTTCACTAGTCAGTGTTTCTGTCGTGATAGACAGTGTCGAGTATATGAAGATGAATGTTGGAACAAACACCCAGTCCCCGAACAAAGGAATTAACCGGACGCAATTAAAATCCCCGATCCTACAGCAATTGAACCCGGCACCTTATGAACCGAAGGCCTCGACGCTGACAATTCAGCCAACGAGCCGGAAAACGAACTAAATAGTGATCTGTAGAAAACCACGAAAAACCAAGGATCTTGCAAATAAAGAGAAACGGTGCTTTTCTCGAAGGTTGGATAAGGGCAGGCCACAGAAGCAATACGCTGCAAACACCAACTGTGCTGTAAGACGAGTATCGTGAAGTAACATTCAGCGTTGTGATTCGCTGGAAAGTTCATGGTAGCTACTTTTAGTAGTAATAGTAGTAGTAGCAGCAGCAGCAGTAGTATATTACGTGGCGTACAGTTGTATTTTATGAAATAAATATTCGTAGGTCGATAAAATATTACGATGTCTACTTTAATAATAATAATAATAATAATAATAATAATAATAATAATAATAATAATAATAATCATGCACACCTTGATTGCTTAGCTTTCGCAGATGACCTTGCGATTCTTTCGAACAACAGACAAGAAGCAATCCACTCCATAGAAAAATTGCATGAAATAGCCGCAAAAATCGGACTTCAAATTTCATTTGAAAAGACGCAGTTTATGGAAGGAACTAAATCAAGATTCGACAATCAACCATTAATCACCAAATGTGGAATAATTTCCCAAGTAGACAAATTCAAGTATCTAGGTGAAATTATTCAGCCAGCAGGGTTAAATCAGGAAGCTAACAAAGAAAGAACTGCTAAACTGCAAAGGGCTTACAAAATCACATGGAGCAGATACAACAAAAGATGTATATCAAAAAATGCAAAATTACGACACTACAATACAGTCATCAAACCAGAGGCACTTTATGCATCTGAAACACTGATCATTGGCGGCAGGTCACAAATGAAAAGCATTGAGAAACAAGAGAGGAAAATTCTCAGAAAAATCCTAGGACCAAAGTTCGAAAATGGAATTTGGATGAAAAAGAAACCACACGAAATTTTTCAATTCACAGAAAAAATCACAGATACCATCAGAAAGAAACGACTAAAATTCTACGGACACCTACACAGAATGGATGACAACAGGCTGACAAAGAAAATTCTAAATCTAGCTCTAACCCTGAAAATCCGCAACAATTGGTTAGCAGAAATTCATGAAGATCTACAAGAAATGGGTATTGAGGACGAAACCATTTCAAGATAGAATGAAATTTAGAAGCTTAGTAAACAAACATAAATTTGCAGAGAAACCAACAAGAAAAAATACAGGCTGGACAGAAACACGCAGAAAGGAACACAGTGAAAAAATGAAGAGATATTGGGAAGAAAAGAAGAAACATTGTGCAAAATAAATTCAAACGCGCTCCACAGTTGGGCACAACGAATCAAAAAAAATAAATAATCATGCCCAGGTCAATCAGGGCAAAATGAAACGGGCAGAGAAATTCAAATACCTACGCGAGTGGATAAAACCTAATATTTCTGAGAAAGAGGCATTCAAATCAAAAACCAACACGATGGAAATGGCCTACCACCTCACCAACGGGTGTACAGTATATAACGATCAAGATTTGACCCGAAGCTCTATATGCAGCAGAATGTCTCTCAATGAATACGAACGGTCTGGCAGAAGAACTAGAAGCCAAAGGAAGATTGCAAGGAGTACCTTGGGCCCAGTAAAGGTGGAGAATATAGGAGAAGGCACAGTCAAGAACTGTTATAATATATCTGCGTATAGAGGAAATAAAAAAAGGAGGATTTCTTTCTATGGTCACTTAACATGAATGAGACCAGGAAGATTGTTCACTCGATTCTTTGCCTACTTTCTGAACAAGGAAACTAAAGAAGTCTGTTATAGCGAGGTGGAAAAGGATTTACAAGGACTGGGGATCTTACGTGATGACATCTTGCAACGTGGCCCTTTAAAGAAGACACTTGATGGTCTACAGAGTTTTCGAATAAAACCTAAAATGAAGACAGGCAGGACGTGGACCGAAGAACGGAAGGAAGTTCATCGACGAAGGATGGGAGAGTACCGGGTGGATGTTAGAGCTCAAGACAGGAAACGGTTGAAATAGCGTGGTCCATAGCAGGCCGAAACGAAATAATGTAATAATAATAATAATAATAATAATAATAATAATAATAATAATAATAATAATAATAATTGGGCCGCTGTAGTATTCACAAGAAATTACATTGAATTCTAAGCTTATAAAACGACTCAAATCTGTACCCATTTTCTGGGAGGGTTAATTCAATAAAATAGAAAACGCAGGGCTGATAATCAATCAATCTCGCTGCTGCTGTTGCTGCTGCTCCTGCTGGTGGTGGTGATTGCTGTTTTAAGAGGAAGTACAACAAGGTAACCATCCTCTATTAACACTAATCAGAGGGAAAAATAAGGAAGGGGTCTGACACTTTCGAAAATGAAGATATCGGCCAAAGAAAGATAAGGGCCACAAACAGGGTGAAAATGAAAGACTCCCTAGGCCTCCCAAACTTAATACCATCGGTGTCAGATAAGAACAAGAACTGACCAAGGGAAGTCAGACAGGATAGATGAAAGTGAGGAGCCTGCCACAAGTAAGTGGAAGCAATATCAGGACTCATCTAAGGGTCTAGTGGTCGCCAAACCACGCTCCCAATATAAAAGCCCTTGGGACCCCTTTTAGCCACATCTTACGAGATACCCTCAGCCACAGGGGAAAATCAATCTCGCTCTCTTTCAACTAATCTAAAAGTAAAAGTTTCTTACGAACATCGTTCTCAGCACTGAGAAGCAACCAACCCTATGGTGCAACAACCCTTGAAGCGACCGCTGCACTGCCCGAAGGCCTGCAGATTGCGAGATGCTTAGCACTGAAAACCTGCTTCAATTACACGCACAACTGAAACAAACAGCAGACGAAATAGATCATAAAGGGACACAGGTACGATAATGATTGTCCTTCACGACCGCGTGCAGTGGTAGAAACAAGCCATAAAGGTGAACAACACAACCCCATAATGAACGATCACGGCCTTGCGTCGTGGCAATAAATTCTAGCCGAGAGCGTGCTCTTCTAACGATTCTTAATACAAAACACACCTTCGTTGTATTGTCCACGGCCGGGCTGAGTAGCTCAGGCGGTTGAGGCGCTGGCGTTCGGACCTGGCTCAGTCCGCTGATATCTGAAGGTGCTCAAATACGTTAGCCTCGTGTGTGTAAAATAACTCCTTCGGGACTAAACGCCGGAACCTCGGCGCCTCCGAAAACCGTAAAAGTAGTTAGTGGGACGTAAAGTC
Organism: Anabrus simplex; assembly: GCF_040414725.1. Taxonomy (NCBI): domain Eukaryota; kingdom Metazoa; phylum Arthropoda; class Insecta; order Orthoptera; family Tettigoniidae; genus Anabrus; species Anabrus simplex. The sequence continues at coordinate 226,136,812 of NC_090271.1, read as the reverse complement.
AATGTTATTATTATTATTATTATTATTATTATTATTATTATTATTATTATTATTATTATATTATACACTCTGTGAATGAGTGGTAGAGTGTCGGCCCCAGAATCCCAAGATCGCCTGTTCAAACCCAGTAGAGGTAGTCGGATTTTCGAAGGTCAGAAAAAAATCCATTTGCCCTCCTTGTCGTATGTTGTCGGTACGTAAAAGATCTCTGGTAACATATCTTTTGTTTATCCGACAAAATTATTTTTTTAAGCCATAAATCGTCCGACAGATACTTGTATCTGGTTTCCTCTGCCATGGCAGTAAAACGGAAACCGTCCACTAACGAGGAACGATCGTGAAGTGTCCCACAGATATTAGCACAACAATGAATAAGACGCAACAGTATAGTTCTCTGCTTTCTGGATGCTTCACCCAAGGTTCTTAGTCCTTGGAGCTTGTATCGTTTTATTGTTTGTTTTTGTTAAGGTTGCTACTTCTAGTTCATAAGAAACAATGAAAAAATGTAGGTTATACGATACAATTGCTATTGGAGCGACTTTTGTCCCTTAGCAGGTAGTGAACAGTCCCATAGAACCTTAAAAATCGCTTAAACTGTATTGTTCACCTCTTAAGCTCTTGTTAATTGTGTCAAAAATATCGGTCAGTTTGAATTGAATTATCTTGCTATTTCAGCCTCGCTGCTTCTCTCCTCCAGCTCATGACCAGTGCTTCTCTTGTATGTTGAGTCCTCAGCCGGAGGGTGGTTAGATCCTCAACGTATTCAACACGAGCTGTCATAAATAGCCTAGGCCTCACTAAGGAGGCGTATAAGGGAAATGAGGAATGATATAGTTACCCGTTGCTTTCCTCGCTGAGTAAGAAACGCTATTATATATCAAGTCTGCCAAGCCCACTGAAATGTACACACCAACCGACAGGCAACATTTTCACACCATTCATGACCGCATACAGAATTACATTACTAGCATCGCTCATATCTGTTACTGTCATACTGCCAAAACCAAATATATTTATGAAAGAAACAATTTTGCTATAGCCCATACCAGGATACAGAGTGCACTGTAAACTGTAAAGTCTATACCTCTCGCCAGAAATGGGTCTGAGCTTACACTCAAGTAAAATAAAATGCGGATTATAGCAGCAAAACCTTAATTCATCGATTTACTTACAACAGCCATCAACCTTGCTGCTATAGCGGTCTAACCAACAACTCTGCCAAACTGAGAAACACCAGGCGAGTTGGCCGTGCCGTTAGGGGCGCGCGGCTGTGAGTTTGCATTCGGCAGACAGTGGATTCGAATCCCACTGTCGGCAGCCCTGAATATGGTTTTCCGTGGTTTCCCATTTTCACACCAGAAACAAGCTGGGCCTGTACCTTAATGGAGGCGACGGCCGCTTCCTTCCCACTCCTATCCCTTTCTTATCCCATCGTCGCCATAAGACCTATCTGTGCCAGTGCGACGTAAAGCCACTAGCAAAAAAAAAACTGAGAAACACCGGTTTGATGATTTTCATTGATTATATTGCTATAAAAGGCTGTACAAATAGAAGGGTTGGAATTTAATTATTGCAAATACAAAGTTTCACTGCTGATCTTACTTTTTTGTTTACAATTGGGTCGCATCGACACAGACAGGTCTTATGGCGACGATGGGGTAAGAAAGGGCTAGGAGTGGGAAGGAAGCGGCCGTAGCCTCAATTAAGGTACAGCCCAGCATTTGCCTGGTGTCAAAGTGGGGAAACCATGGAAAACTATCTTGAGGGCTGCCGACAGTGGGGTTCGAACCCACTATCTCCTGAAGGCAAGCTCACAGCTGCGCGCCCCTAACCGCACGGCCAACTCGCTCGGCGATTTTTTTTTCTTAACGTCGTACCGACACAGACAGGCCTTGTGGCGAAGATGGAAGAAGAAAGGGCTGGGACTAGGAAGGAAGCGACCCTGATCTTAATTAAAGCCCAACCTCAGTATTTGCCAGGTGTGAAAATAGGAAACCACGAAAAAACATCTTCAGGCCCGCCGACTGTGTGATTCGAACCTACTATGAACCAAATGCAAGCTCACAGCTACGCGACCCAAACCGCGCTTTATTGCCGTCAACGTTGTCATCATCGTTGTATAGCACACGTTGCCAGCGACGTGGAAATAGTAGTATGCCGTCGGTAGTACATATTCAGTTGGTCACTCTACAAGACCAATGTACTTCCTGAAGAATATCAGGGGTAGTTTTGGATCGAATACCACGAAATGGTCAGTTTATTTTAAGGAGCCAGCCGAAGTCGCAGGGCAATAAGATGGATGATAGATCACTTCTCCCTGGATCGAACGAGTCAACCACAGAGTTGTCTTACAAAATGACGGGGAAATTCAGCAGAGACAGTGACCACTTGTTTTTCTCAAAGTCAGTCACAGATTGGACTCCAGAGATGTAGGCCACGAAGGTGCAGTGGAGGTGTTGTTCCTGCAGTAGTCTACTGATAACACCGAAACCTGAATTCACAGGTAGGAGCAAATTTTAGAACGCGCCTTCTCTGTGGTTAATAATCTATTAGGAAAAATAATTCGTTAGACGCTCATTTTCTATGATCAAGGTTGTGAATTTGATTGCCGGTACAGTAAACTGGCAAGTTTCTGTTTTGAAGGCAACGGTATGAGTCTCTGTAGTATCTTCTAGAAATGAGCTGGTTAGAAAGATGCGTAAAAGTGAAACAAAAGATATTCGGGATTCCACGAACTTCGTGTTTAAGGATATATCTTCTTCTTATCATTCTTCTACCGCTTATCCCACATCTGAGGGGTCGCAGGTGCGAACTGTGTCGCACATGTAGTTTTGGCCCTGTCTTACGGCCGGATCCCCTTCCTGACGCCAACCTATATGGGGGTTTGTAAGTACTGCATTGTCTGAATATGAAGAGGAAAGTATTGGAACAAACATAAACACTCAGTCCCCGAGCCAGAATATTTAATCAGACGTGATTAAAATCCCCAGCCCGGTCTGGAATCGAACCCGGGACCCTCAACGCTGACCATTCAGTCAATGAGTCGGACTGTTTAAGGATATATATATACCTGGCAGAAAATGGTAGGCCCATATAGATACAAAATGTATCTTATATTTTCCCTCAAAAAAGTGAAATGGCGTATGGCTTTTAGTGCCGGGAGTGTCCGAGGACAAGTTTGGCTCGCTAGATGCAGGTCTTTTGACTCCTGTAGGCGACCTGCGCATCGAGATGAGGATGAAATGATAACGAAGACGGCACATACACCCAGCCCCCGTGCCAGAGAAATTAACCAATTAAGGTTAAAATTCCCGACCCTACCGGGAATCGAACCCGGGACCCCTGTGACCAAAGACCAACACGCTAACCATTTAGTCATGGAGCCGGCCTTTCCCTGGCTTTCCCTCAAAAGGACAATAATACACATGAACAAACAAAAAACCAGATTTAATCTCACCGCCAAACACATATTCGTCTGCATTACATTAAAATACTGGGGATTTTCCTTTCAGCCTCCTTCCTCCTTCATTATTATTTCCTGTAACTTTCATGGGATTGATGTGAATAAGTTTTCGATTGTTCCTACTGGTATCTTCCTCTACTTCTCTATTTTCTTGGGATCAATTTTTGTTCCCGATGTTGCAATGCCGATTTCGGTTATTCTAGAATAAGCCACAGATTCTCAACGAGATTGATGACAAGCGACTGTCGCAGTGTTGCCATCCGATGCAGCGAGTTGTGCAGCAACCACAATTTTATGTGAAGAGTTATACGCTTAAGATCGTCATCTTAGATACAGATGTAGTCCCAAGTAAGATTCAAATTTTCGGCACACTTGTGAAGATGGTGCTTCAGAATGTTAATATAGAGTTTGTTCACAATACCTTGGATGAAACAACTCGTCTACACCACACACTCTTAGCACTTATACATCTCGAAATATGTATGAAACCCTCACCATGATTTGTTGTAGCCGTGAGATTTCTTGTGTCTAGTTCATAGTTCGTTCTCCACCATTATTACTTGCCGATCTAACTTGGAAAGGTTGCATTTACTTTAATCGGTAAATACGACCGTTCTCCAGTATTCATGTTCCCTAGCATAGGTAAGTCGTTTTCATCTCGTCTGTGTGACTTAGGGTTTCTTCAGGCTATTTGGCCATTATATCCAGCTTCAGGAAATATATGTTATTTCGTTTGTGCTCTAACATGCTTTCTTTCTTCCTGTTCCTCTTCAACTGGAGTTTTTGAAGCACTCACTTTTGTATTTAACTATTCTATGAAACATGTTTATCTGTGCGGTTGAGTGCGATCAACCTTAGTGGTTTCAGATCACAGAGGGGCAAAGGATCAGATTTTCAGTACGCGCCAGGTAATTGAAAAATGTTACGAGAGGAATAGACAGTTATGTTCAAGCTTCATAGATCTAGAGAAAGCGTATGGCAGAATACAGAGGGAAAAGATGTTAGTCGTACTGGAGAATTATGGGATTAAGCTTAGATTATTAAAAGCAACCAACGGCATTTATGTTATACAAAGTAGAATGAGTTCTTGGTTCAAGGTACTTACAGGGGGTTACAAGGCTTTGCTATTCACAGTTTACATGGATCATCTACTGAAAAGTATTCTGTTTGCTGCAAATGTAGTGAGCAGTTTGACCTATGCCGACGACTTTGTCTCAATGGTAGATTGCGCTGAAAGCTTGCAGTCTATATTCTTGGAACTTGAAAATAGCTCCAATGAGTATGATACGAAAATTAGACTTTCCAAGACGGAAAAAACCTAAGGGAATTGCGTGTCAGGTTGGGGATACAGAACTGGAACAGGAAGATGATTTCATTTAGGATGGTAGTATAGTGAGATTGAACCAAGGTGCAACAAAGCTACTGCAGTGAGCTCGCAGTTGCGATCAACAGTATTCTGTAAGAAAGAAGTCAGCTCCCGGACGAAACTATATTTACACCAGTCTGTTTTCAGACCAACTTTGCTTTATGGGAATGAAAGCCGACTCAGGATATTTTATTCATAAGTAAGAAACAGCAGACATGAAAGTAGCGAGTATGATCGCTGGTACAAACAGGTGGGAACAACGGCAAAAGGGTGCCCGGAATGAGGAGATAAAAGCTAAGTTAGGAGAACTTAATTTATGAAGCTGTGTTCATAAATCTGCTTCGGTGGCGCGGTAATGTGAGGCGAATGGAGGAAAATAACGTACTCGTTCGTGGAGGGTAAGAGAAGTACATGGAGACAAAAATGACGATGGATAGACTCAGTTTCTAATGATTTGCAGATAAAAAGCATGGAACTAAACGAGGCCAAAGGGCTGGTTATAAATATAAGAATGTGGATGTGTTGAATACATTCACAGAAGCTTTACAGACTGAACGAGGTCAATACGACGATACAAACTTCATCTCACTTTTGAACAATTATTGCTATCCTCAGGTTCTCAATACAGTAAACCAGACAAAAAGCACTCCACTCCTATTCCAAACTAACTTAATATACTTTCACGGAAATGCACGTACTACGCTACGAGAATAGACTCTTCTTCCTCAGCCTGAAACTCATTGTTCGCCAGTGTAAAGACCACGAGTGAACAATACACTGTGCTGTACAGATGGATTTCAAGCGTTCTAAGCACAGGTAGTTAAACTAGAGATAAATGTATCGTCGTGATCACGGATATCTCATGAAAGTGTTCCGTCGAGTGCCTGTTCTCCCAGGAAAATTTCTAATAAAGAATGGGATACGAATTTAGGCGTGTTGTTAACCTTCCACATCTGCTTCAGCTCTCGCCACCTCTCGACGAAGAGAAGAGCGCGTAAATACCAAGACGATGATCTAAAACTAGTGCGCTCTTTGCTTATATATTTTAGCCAACGATAGTATGAAACCTGTGAAACTTATAAGACACTTCCAGACAAAACACGTGAGTAAACCTATCGACTTTCTTAAGCATCACGAGAGACAACTGAAACTAAATGTCAATTTTTAAGAAAGAACTTTCAAATATCATTTTTGCCGTCACAGATCACTTATTATTGTTTTTGTTATTATTTTTTATTATTAGCGTATTCTCCCAATAATGGAAGACGTTAAGCAACCCAACTAGAGTATGGTTCCAGTGTATGGGACCCTCACCAGGATTACCTGATTCAAGAACTGGAAAAAATCCAAAGAAAAGCAGCTCGATTTGTTCTGGGTGATTTCCGACAAAAGAGTAGCGTTACAAAAATGTTGCAATGTTTGGGTTGGGAAGAAATGAGAGAAATAAGAAGAGCTGCTCGACTAAGTGGTATGTTCCGAGCTGTCAGCGGAGAGATGGCGTGGAATGGCATTAGTAGACGAATAGGTTTGAATGGCGTTTATAAAAGTAGGAAAGATCACGATATGAAGATAAAGTTGGAATTCAAGAGGACAAACTGGGGCAAATATTCATTTATGGGAAGGGGAGTTAGGGATTGGAATAACTTACCAAGGGAGATGTTCAATAAATTTCCAATTTCTTTGAAATCATTTCGGAAAAGGCTAGGAAAGCAACAGATAGGGAATCTGCCACCTGGGCGACTGCCCTAAATGCAGATCAGTATTGATTGATTGATTTCTTTGGGTTCTTCTTGTTCTTCCAATAGGCTTTCATTCTCTCTGAGAAGGCTTGTTTACGTTCTTCCGACCATTTCGGTCTGCACTGTTTTTGCTTTGGTTGTTCTGATGTAACTTCCCACCTGTTGACTGTGTCTGAAGGTGTCTCTCTCTAAAATGTCTGTTGCACATATGTTTGCGTTTTTGAGGTCCTTTTGAAGTTCGTCCAGCCAAGGTGTTGAATTCTTAAGTGAGCTAACATAATTTAATATTCTTTTTGACAGTCAATTTTCTGGTAATCTTGTGAGGTGTCCAAAGAATTTCATTCGTCTTTTCTTAATGTCAATTTCAATGTTTGAAACTTTTTCTGTTGTTTTGATTGATTGTAGCCTGTAACCATCTTGGGTATATCTTGCTCCTAGGATTTTCCTGATGATCTTCCTCTCTTGCTTTTTCATTTCTTCTAATTCTTGTTTACTGTTAAGTGACAATGTTTCACTTGCGTAAAGGACTGTTGGTTTTATGACTGTGTTGTAATGCCGAATTTTTGTCTGTCTTGACATGCATTTTTTGTTGTAGATGTCTTGAACTAACCCTAATGCCTTCTTGACATTTTGGAGACGGTTTTGCTGTGAGATCTTCTCAAGGCCTGTCGGTTCGATGAATTCTCCGAGGTATTTAAAGTACGAGACCCGGTCGATTTTACCGTATTTTGTTCTCAGGCTCGTGATATCTGTCTTTGAACAGAAGAATTTGGTTTTCTCAAATGAAATCTGTAGTCCCACTTTTTCTGCAGATTCCTTAAGTATCTCAAGCTGCTTGATGGCAGTCTCCTCATCCTCTGTTAAAATCGCCAGATCGTCCGCAAATGCGAGGTATGGCACGTAGAGGTTCTTTTTGGGAAAGCCCAATCGGATCGGTTTCCAAGATTCACGTTTCTTGAGTTCCTTCTCCCATTCTTCCATAACCTTGTCTAGGACGACGTTGAACAGAATAGGAGAGAGTCCATCACCTTGTCTCACACCTGTTTGAATGTCGAAGGGTTCTGAAATTTCTCCCATAAATTTCACTTTAGATTTTGTGCCCGTTAGTGTTTGTTTTATGAGTTCTAGGGTTTTGGGATCTAGTCCTCTCTCTTCTAGAATTTGGAATAGTGAGGGTCTGTCTATCGATTCATATGCCTTTTTGAAATCTACAAATGTGCATACTGTAGGCTTTTGTCTGAGGGCTCGTAGTTTAAGTATGGTTTTGAGGTTGAAAATTTGTTCTGGGCATGACCTGTTTGGTCTGAATCCTGCTTGAAATTCTGATAATTTGGGTTCTAATTGTTGTTGTGTTCTATGCAAGAGACAGGCTGATAGTATTTTGTATGTGACTGATACAAGTGAGATTCCTCTGTAATTGTTCACGTCTAACTTGCTGCCTTTTTTATGTAGTGGATGGATTAGAGCAATCTTCCAGTCATCCGGTAGCTTTTCGGTTTGCCAAATGTTTTGGATTATTTGTGTAATTTCTCTGAGTGAATTTGGGCCTAAATTTTTCAGAAGTTCAGCTACAATTCCGTCTTCCCCTGATGCTTTGTTGTCTTTAAGTTTCTTGATATGTGAATAAATTTCTTCTTGAGTTGGTGGTGACGAATTTTCCGGTATGATTTCTGGCTGTACTTTCGGGAATCTCTTTTTGGGTTCTGGACAATTTAAAAGCTGTGAAAAATATGTAGCTAATTCTTGGCAGTTTTCCTTATTTGTCAAGGCTAGTTTACCATCTTGCTTCCGAAAGCAAAGGTTCTGTGGGGAATATCTTTTAATTTGGTTCGCAAAGGTCTTGTAGAAATCGTGTGTGTTGTAATTTTTGAAGTTGTCTTCAATTGACTTCAGTTGGACATTGACGTATTTCCGTTTATTTTGTCTTAAAATCTTGGATACATGCTTGCGAACTTCGAAGAATTTCTTCTGTGTTTCTTCTGATTTGTTACAATTGTAGTTTTGAAATGCCTTTTTCCTTTCTTCTAGTGCGGTCTCACATTCTTGATTCCACCAAGGATGTTTTGGTTTCTTGTGAAGAGGGATTAGGTCCTTCGCTGTTTCGATGATTTTAGTCTTGAAATTCTCCCAGCTCTCTGCAGGTCGTTTTTCCCATTCTTCTGAAATTTTGGAGTCCTTGATTTTGATAGTCAGATCGTCAGTCCTCTAGGCAGCAGAGTGCTTATCTCTAACTAAGAGTCTACTAAGTACATTAAAAGATGTTCCTGAGAAATACAGTAGGACCATGGATCCTGTCAGATGGTAAGCGATGGTACAAACCAAACCGTGGACCCTACCAACACCAAGAAACACTCACAGATGCCATCAGAAGAAGAAAGCTGGCTTTCTACAGACACCTGTACAGAATGGACTCCCACAGGATGTCCTATAAGATCTTCAAAGTAGTCGGCAAGGGTAAAGCCACTGGAGGTAGAGCAGGTACAGAAGGATCTCGCAATACTTAATATTAATCATGCCATAATACAATAATTAACAGAAGTAACTACCGCTTAACTGTCAAAACCAGACCCTTTCTAACATCCCTTACAGAATCAAACCAGAGTGAGACCAGGTGCTGATGATGATGATGCTTGTTGTTTTAAGGGGCCTAACATCAAAGGTCATCGGCCCTGTGAGACCAGGAAATGATCCGAACAACGCAAGATAGTGTTAAACAAGGAAATTAAAGTTTACTGGGCCAAAAGAAAAGCTCAAGGTACCAAGAAGAAAGCAGCAGCCTAACAACAACAACAACAACAACATTACAGCTAAAGCACAAGGACCGTAGTCCTCAGGCGGCCCAAACGAACTTAAAAACACGCCTAAACTGACATAAGCGAGCGTTTTGATCTGATACCATTTAGGGCATTTGGTAAACTAGTGGTTTCAATCGACGTTAGCATTCGAAGATATATTGTATAATAAAACCAAGCCAAGTGACCGCTGCTCGCCCTGGAGGCCTGCAGATTACGAGGTGTCACGTGGTCAGCCCGACGAATCCTCTCAGTCGTTATGCTTGCCTTTATAGACCGGGATACAATACAAAAGATATTTGTAAGTTGTAAAGCGTGCAGTATCTGACTTTCAGTACAGTAGAAGGAATATCCACCCCCCAGCCTCTGGTCTTCCGCACAGGTAGTATGAGGACATTCAGTTCATTAATTGAAAGTTGACATTTTGAATACCTGGCAAGTCCACTTGAGCGGTACTAGCCTGCGATTTCGTAGACTTGCTAATCTATCAAACTATGTTTTGTGAACTTCCTTCGCCGGATAGATTACGAGAAATGATAAGACTGGGACAGTGACACAACATCTGTCCACTTGGAACTGCAGTAGGATGGGTAGCCAGTGACTTTCACGCTGAGAGATCGATACGTTTCCCTGTTGATTACCGTCGTCCTGTCTGCATAATTCCAGCATGACCTGGTTTCCAGTGACCGCCAGGTCACTGCGTTGTTGACAATGACGGCTTACTTGAGATATCCGTCTAGGGAGTGAGGAGACTTCTCAGAGAATCTTTCTTTCCTATCAACTCCATGCATGGCGCGCCATGACCAACGACCTCAAATCATCAGTTCGATCGCGGGCTTTGTTGTCTCCATCCTGCTGAACTCCATTATTATAATGTCGTGTGACTATTTCTAGCCTGGTGCAGATGGTCCGGCGAGGCCATCTGCCGTGTATGGGAAACTGCGTGTTATTGTGGTGGATGTTGTGTGTGTTATATGATTTGCAGGGATGTTCGGAATTGCACAAATACCCAGTCCCCGAGTCAAGGGAAGACTGAAATCCTCGACCCGACTGGGAATCGAACCCGGGTCCCTCTGAATCGAATACCACTACGCTGACCATTCAGGCAAACTTAGTGAAAATGTTCGACTTGTGCCTTATGTAAATTCCCAGAATATAACCACACTCGAACCTGGATGCTGCAACTATGGAACCAGGCTATGCATTCAGGAGGCGGGTGTGTTCGAACACCGTCGGCTGTTCTGAGAATGGTTTTCTGCAGTTTCCCATTTTCACTTCAGGAAAATCCCGGGACAGTTTCTATTTATAAACCACAGCCGATGCCTTCCACCTCCTTACCCAATTTCATTCACCATTCATTTCATCTTCATTACCTTCTTAACTGAGGATGGTGTCAGGAAGGGCAACCGGCCGACCCCGTATCAGGAAACAGGACTAAGGACATGCAATTGCGAGGACTCGGCATTTTAACGCAGAATACATTCATTTTCTTCCGAGGACCTACTTGGTGAAATTTGATGTTGTACCGGTAGTCAACTCAAGAGCTGAGGAAAATATCCTACGGCGTGAGAGTACTTCCTCTCTGTCCTCTTCTCCATTTCGGCTCTCCTCATGAACCTGGCGGGTTATGTAAGCGGCTTTTGTATAACATATGTAACATCAAAGGGACCGCTGAGGACTTGAGTCGACTCCGAGTATATAGCTGAGCGTGATCTGGCAAATATCATCAACGCCAGGAAAACAGCGCATTTAGGCCAATTCTGCGAGATAGAAAGTACGGGCTTCTACACCTCATATTACAAGGAAAGAGGAAAGGCAAGAGAGGAGCTGGTCATGGCTCCAAAACATCAAACACTGGACTTTTATCAACAACACCGAACAACTCTTCAAGTTAGCTAAAGAAAGGACTGCTTTCTCCAGGGTGATTGCCAACGTCTGGGGACCATATATGGCACGAGAAGTATAGCTTCAGTCCGGCTCTTTGGCTGTATGGTCAGTAATCAGGGCCCTGGGTGTGATTTCCGGCAGGGTCGCGTTTTTAACTGCGTATGGTTCATTCTTCTGGGTGTCCGTGTTCGCCATAATTCATACTGGGCTATATTCATTTACACACCCCACTACGAACCACCACAGAAACACACAATAGTGATTACATCCCTCCACTCTGGGTTTGCGTCAGGAAGGGCACTTGGCTGTAGAAATTGACCAAATTTACATTAATGCCAACTCCAGATAGTTGGGGAAAAATGGCTGGAGGAAGAACTAGAAGTGTGACCTTTCTCCAAGTTAATGGTGGGTTGCTCATCCCGGACATACCTCCTCGAGGCAGGGAGGGGAGATGAGAAGTCCATGTTAAAAGTCCAGAAATCCCTACACTTCAGAGAGGTGAGTGCGTTATTCTTTGTCTGCGATTGTGCGATTATATGGCAGAGCGTGCGCCTTTCGAACAATATTCCTTCGTATACTGCCTGCATTCCACACCCATGAACAAGGCTTATTCATAACTCGAGTAGTGGAAGCGGATATATTTCTTATTACCAGGGCTGTAGTCGAGGGAACACTCACCAATCACGCTCCTAATCGTGAACATCGAGCGACCTGGGTGTGATTCACGGCAGGGTCGCGTTTGTTTTTTTTGTTTTGTTTTTTGCTATTTACTTTACGTCGCACCGACACAGATAGGTCTTATGGCGACGATGGGATAGGAAAGGCCTAGGAATGGGAAGGAAGCGGCCGTGGCCTTCATTAAGGTACAGCCCCAGCATTTACCTGGTGTGAAAATGGGAAACCACGGAAAGGGTCGCGTTTTTTAAACTGCGTATGGTTCATTCGTCACTTCTCTAGCCTTATGTTCATACATTCAAATGCCTCACCAGTTGACCGATTTAATAACAAATACTGTTATTTGCTTTACGTTCCACTAACTACTTTTACGGTTTTCGGAGACGCCGAGGTATCGAAATTTAGTCCCGCAAGAGATCGTTTACGTGCCAGTAAATCTACCGACACGAGGCTGACGTATTTGAACACCTCTCAAATACCACCGAACTGAGCCAGGATCGAAACTGCCAAGTTGGTGTCAGAAGGCCAGCGCCTCAACCGTCTGAGCCTCTCAGCCCGACAAGTTGACAGATTTAAGCCTGAAAAAGATATGAAGACGTGCCTGCAAAACAACCGTACTGCAACATACGCCAATTCCAGAGTTTGTTCCAGTAGAAGTGTAATCGCAAATCAAAAGAGACACCTTGGATTGTTTTTTAATAAATAGCTGAAAGTAGGTCCAGTAGAAAACCACGGTGAAAGCAAATTAAGATTTTCAAACTAGTATATTCAAATATGACTGATTTATGTCGGATTGAGGGCAGTTTATTGTAACCCAAAAATTTTAAATACCTGGGGGATCTGTCATGCCGTTGACTTAGAGAATGTTGGGACTACAATGCTGGTCATTACAGTATTAATCTCCTAGTCCACACTCGTGATGTACTCCAGTGAAGAGTATATTGGTATGTTGCTCATATATAGAGAAACAAGACAGAATTCATTTTAGTCTTAATGCCTGTATCACGAGCGATTTCCTGAGCGAACACAATCGGCAGCGTGGAACTAGGCCACTTGGATGGATACCTCCTGTTAGAGATGTTCCTATAACGTTATAATGAAGAGGTTGTTCTAGACGCTGTCCGCAATGATCCTCATTTGGTACACGGGCATCTGTGAGCGCGCACACGCACACACCCACACGAGACAGACCAACATCCGTCGGCCGTTGTTAGGCACGTATTGCACAGCAATGCATTTCAGCCGTACCATTTATTATATCAGGAGCTCCGCGGTCTGACTTCACACTGGCTGTCAACAGCAGTACACAGTGTGCCCGGTAATGCAGCCGTTTTATCAACAGTCTTCTTTTGGGATTAATAGAGATTTCACAACAATGGTGGCGACCACGGGGCCCTCAGCTGAGTCCTGGCATTGCTTCCACTTACTTGTGCCAGGCCGATACCTTCATTTTTCGAAGTGTCGGAACCCTTCCATTTTTTCTATCTGATTAGTGTTATATAGAGGATGGTTATAGAGGATGGTTACCTAGTTGTACTTCCTCTTAAAACAATAATCACCACCACCACCACTCACAACAATGGCACTGAGAATCGCTGAAATGTGAGTTGTCGAAGTGTGGGTAGTACGACAGGCCACATTTCAAGTATAGTGGAGAACTTACGTCAAAATCGACACCCAAGCAAACAAAAATATCTGCATACGGTATGTGAGTCCATACGATTATTATTATTATTATTATTATTATTATTATTATTATTATTATTATTATTATTATTATTATTATTATTATTATTATTATTATTATTATTATATGAGCTCTTGTGATTGTGAAGTCAAGGTTTTAGGGTATGCATTGGGATTTATAAGGATAGTGGGTTCGATTCTTGGCTCTATTATAGATTTAAAATCTATTGTAAGGGCTGGAATGAGGCGCAATCAGCTAGCAGTATCGTTACGAATACAACACTGTCTGTTTTATCGCTCTAATTTAATTCTAGGACATACAAACACAATTCTACTCAACCATGAATGACCTAACTCCATTAATAATTGCAGTCTACACTGACTTAGCAAATGTCATGGGATAGTCACCTAATAGCGTGCGGGGCCTCCTCTGGCCCTGCGAACTGCAGTGAGACGCCGTGGAAGTGAGTCGACAAGTCCCTGGTAGTCCTCTGGACGCAGCTGACACCAAAATCGTTTGCAGAGCGGCCGCCAATGCTGGTCTGTTCGTGGGTGCAGGATACATAGCACGGAGCCTGCGTTCCAGGACATCCCAGATATGCTCGATAGGGTTCATATCGGGGCTCCTGTGTGGCCATGGCAGTCGTTGGATCTCCTCGGCATGTTCCTGGAACCATTCCCTGGCGACGTGGGTGCGATGTGGCGGCGCGTTATCATCTTGAAACACCGCAGAACCGTCTGGGCGCTGGAAGGCCAAAATGGGTGGAGATGGTCTCCGAGCAGCTCAACATACCGCGTACCATTCAAAGTCTCTTCCAGAACAACTATAGGGCCCATTCCATACCAGGAAAATGCACCCCAGACCATAACAGAGCGCCCTGGACCACACATTCGAGGCAGGTGGGATCCATCGCTTCATGTGGTCTGGGCCATACACGGTGCCTCCCATTGGCATGGTGCAGTTGAAATCGTGATTCATCCGACCATATCACGTTACGCCATTGTTCCAGTCTCCATCCCTGGTGACTGGTGACAAATGCGCGTCGTTGTGCCCGATGACGTTGGGTTAACAGTGGCACCCGTGTGTGGCACCGGCTCCCATATCCCAAAGAACCCATGTTCCTACGGATTGTCCACTGGGAGACGTGTCTAGCACGGCCGGTGTTGAATTGAGCCGTGATTTGTTGCACGGTTGCCCGTCTGTCACTATTGACAATCCGTCTCGGATGCCACCAGTCACCGTCATCGAGGGTGGCTGGACGGCCGGTCTGTTGTGGACGGTGACACCCGCATTCAACCATTCACGATACACCCTGGACACAGTTGATCGTGTGAAGCCGAATTCCCGCACCACTCCCGAAATCGCATTTCCCATCCGTCGGGCACCGACCACCATACCCCGTTCGAACGGTGTCAGCTCACGACGACGTTCCATATCACACCTGCCACATGCACAGCCACTGCTCACAAGGTCTCCTATACACCTGCCGCTGGCACAGGGGGCGTGTGGTGCGCAGACAACACACCTGCGCATCAGTGCTCCGCTATCCCATGACATTTGCTCAGTCAGTGTATTTACAGGTCTCTCGAAGCAGAACTCCAGCTGTACAATTTTTACCTTATTGATAGGCTCCACACATTACTTTCGCTCGTATGCTCAGTCACTTCACACACAACAGCCGCACACAGATAGATTTGAACACGGGGCTGATGAACCGCACAATACATGATGACTGTCCCTTGGTTGAACTCCAGAGAAAGTCCACCACTCTCAGGTTCCAACGCAGTGAACGACCGTACTCAACATTGACAACTAAACAGCGATTACACAACAGCAGCAACTCAACAGCACGAGTCAGCATTACAATATTCCTCACAGCAACAACAGTCAACACTGCTCCAATTCTACTAGCACCAGCTGTTGAGCACACTGACCCCAGACGGTCTACAGGCTATGATAGTACACACACAGTACAGTACTTCGCTTAGTACGCGACGGTACACTGACTCCGGTGGGACACAGACGACAGTCAGCACTACTGCCGTCAAGCTCCGGTCATTCACTCCATGTCGGTACATATACAGTACTCCAGGGCAGTACACTCACCGCAATCCTCTCAGGTACTCTGATACCGCTGGGACACTGGAGACAGCCAACACTACGTCCTCTCTCTTTGCTAAACCAACAAGGAGTGTGAGATGGTGTAATGCCACCTGGCCAGTTTGTCACGTCTTATAAAATGAAATAATGCATTCAGCTTTATTCGCGATGTAAATTTCGATAGCTTCCTTACGGCCGGTATTATAATAGATGTTTAAACTGTTGGTTCAGTTTAAACTTCGGTTTATCTGTTAGTCACGTATTATAAAACTTAATCTTAAGTTTAACTAGAGATTAATTTTACTGCCACTCATCTACCTAATAATAATAATAATAATAATAATAATAATAATAATAATAATAATAATAATAATAATAATAATAATAATAATAATAATAATCGTATGGCCTCAGCTACCGTTTGCAGACATTTCGATTTGACGCCATCTGGCTGTCTGCTCGTCAATTTCGACGTCTAGGTCCACTAGATGGCAGACAGAGTAAACCGGATCTCTCTTGGGCGTCTATGGCTGAGATTTAATTAATTTTGTCCGGTAAATACCAAATGTATCACCACAGATCTTTTACATGCCGACATCGTACGACATGGAGTGTCGAATGGACTTTTTTCCGCCCTTCAAAAATCCGACTACCTCTGCCGGGTTTGAAATCTTGGGATCCGGAGGCCGACACTCTACCACGCATCCACAGAGGCAGCTTGGGAGATAAGTAAAAATAACCAAACCGAACGTAGGGATGAATATCCGCTGTTCGTAATATATATTTTAAAAATATCGAATGGTTTGTCCGAGAGAGGAGCTTGAAGTAGTGCGATGTTTCTGAGGTAGGTAGTAGCTTCGCGTGTGCCCCTCGACTCGTACCACCCGCCGTACCATGCTTCAGGCAATCAGTGGGCAATATGTGGTGGTGGTGGTGATTATTGTTTTAAGAGGAAGTACAACTAGGCAACCATCCTCTATATAACACTAATCAGAGGGAAAAATGGAAGGGATCCGACACTTCGAAAAATGAAGATATCGGCCAAAGGAAGACAAGGGCCGCGAAGGGCGTGAAAATGAAAGACTCCCTAGCCCTCGCAAACCTAACAGCGTCGGGGTCGGAAAAGAACAAGAGTTGACCAAGGGAGGTCAGATAGGATAGATGAAAGTGAGGAGCCTGGCACAAATAAGTGGAAGCAATGCCAGGACTCAGCTAAGGGCCCCGTGCTCGCCAACCCACGCTCCAAAATTCAGATCCCCTGGGGCCCCTTTTAGTCGCCTCTTACGACAGGCAGGGGATACCGTGAGTGTTATTCTAGCGCCCCCACCCACAGGGGGATGGGCAATATGCATGCGTAATGTGCAAGAAGCGATTCTAAATACATCACTGCACTGCAGCTTCAGGTAGTATGCATGCTTAAGTTGAATGATAACGTTCTACATACAAGAAGGGGACGTTTTCACACAGGAAAATATCGAATATCGTATGCCAGCAAAGCCCTAAGTTGTTCGTCACGAAATACTACCTGAACTACAAACATCAAATTTTATATTCCTTTTTTTCTTTTAAAAATAGGACATCATAGACGCTATATGTATTTCGGACCCTACCAGTAACGTAGAAAAATTATTTGTATCTCCGAAACACCTGTATACAAGTAAATTATATTTTAACTATATTCTAAATATCTGTTTTAAAAACTGGAATATATTTAGTATTTTGTATTACAAACTAACAATATGTATTAGTTATGGTTGAAATAAATTAATACTCTCTCCTTAGTTGGTGGTCATCCATGATTGGGAGAGAAGAGTATTTATTCATTCATTCATTCATTCATTCATTCATTCACTGATATACTGAACTTTTAATGACAGACTGGCTGATTTCTCTGTGCTACGTCCCTTACTCTCTAAACACACAATATAATAGGCCATTCTCAACAGGATAGAACAATGCAATTCCTTTCAAGTTTATTACATAAACTTCTCTTTATAGGTCTTAAATCACAATGCAGCAGTTGACAATTCACTGACACAGGGGAATTGATACAACGTGATTGTTAGAAATTTTCTACCTTCCAACGAAAATCTACATGCATTAAAGCAAACATTCAGTTTTCATGTAAACATCATGCGTAGAATACATTTTTGTAACAACAAAATGACAAACATGTAAATGGAAAACTGTATTTTTAATACTTTATTACCGGGCGAGTTGGCCGTGCGGTTAGGAGAGCGCGGCTGTGAGCTTGCATCCGGGAGATAGTGGGTTCGAACCCCACTGTCGGCAGCCCTGAAGATGGTTTTCCGTGGTTTCCCATTTTCACACCAGGCTGTACCTTAATTAAGGCCACGGCCGCTTCCTTCCCATTCCTAGGCCTTTCCTATCCCATAGTCGCCATAAGACCTATCTGTGTCGGTGTGACGTAAAACAAATAGCAAAAAGAAAAAAATATCTGTCATATCTTTTAAGAGGAACTTTTATTTACCCAAGTGTCAAATACCAAGGCATTAAGATTATATAACTATTTACAATGTGTTTGGTGCCTCCGTGGCTAAGGTGGCAGCGCGCCGGCCTCTCATCGCTGGGTTCCGTGGTTCAAATCCCGGCCACTCCATGTGAGATTTGTGCTGGACAAAGCGGAGGCGGGACAGTTTTTTTCTTCAAGTAATCCGGTTTTCCCTGTCATCTTTCATTCCAGCGACACTCTCCAATATCATTTCATTTTATCTATCGGGCTTCGGCAGCCGCTACAGTTCCTATCCTCGCCGCTAGATGGGGCTTCATTCATTTCAATCCTGACCAGGTCGAATGACTGGAAACAGGTTGTGAATCTTCATTACAATGCGTTTATAAAATTATCACTCCTATTAATAATTTATTCGTATAAATAACACTGTTATAGCTTTTACGTCACATTAACTACATTTTTGTGATTTTTGGAAACGCCGAGGTGTCAGAATGTTGTCCCGCAGGAGTTCTGTTACCTTCCAGCAAATATTCCGAGACGAGGCTGACGTATTTGAGCACTTTCAAATACTCCCGCATATGCGAAGTTGGGCTCAGAAGACCAACACACTACCTCCAGAGCTACTCAGCCCAGCTATTCAAATATTAATATTTACCCGAACAGTGTTTTAAATGCACAAATAGGAAAATTGAACATGTAACATGTAAACATACTTACTTTTCACATTCTGAATTTATTTACAGTATTTATTTGTACTTTTTATTGTTCTGTATAGACTGACTAAGGGCCGCGATAAACAACTATTGCGTTTGGGGTGGGTTTTGATGTTTGCTCGGTAATTGCGTATTCTCTGGCTATGTTGTTACTTCCTCTCCTTTGTCCAGAGGATACCTGTCTTCCTTTTGGTGGTTTGTCCTGGAATCTCATTTGTTTAAGCGTCCTCCTGAGAGATGTCCGGTCTTTTAAGTCTCATTCTGTTCCTCCCACTTCCTGCAGATCTTTGTTTACTTCCATCAACCATGGTGACTTTGTCTTCCTCTTTTGGAAGTAAACGAGAAGGTGGTTGGTCAACCTGTCATGATGCATCCTGTCGACGTATCCATAAAATGCTTGGCGTCTCTTCCTGGCTACTTCCGTGATTTTTTTCACAATTCGCCTCCCTAATAGGATTCAGATCCGCAGACCTAGCTGACCAGTCCATGCGATGAATGTCTTCTCCAGCCAAAAATTCATCCACCAGAGCAGCGCGGTGCGGTCGGGCATTTTCGTCCATTAAGAGGAAGTCTGGACCAACCGCACCTCTGAAGAGTCGAATATGTGGTCTCAGTACCTCATCCCTGTATGTCCGAGCGTTAACAGTGTTCCTCGGACCACCTACGAAGATGTGCAGATCCGTACGGCCATTCAACATGATGCCGCTCCACACCATGACGCCACCACCACCATACCGAGGCCAACGAGAGAGACAGGCCGCGGCCCGTTAAAGTCACGTGACATGTGTTCTTGCGGTGTTATTGCTAGTTTATTGTGGATTATGGAAGGAAATAACGGAGATTTTGTGTTTATGTGAATATGTTGGTGTTGTGCAACAGTTCCTTAGATTCATAGTGTTGTGTGCGGAAGTGCAAGTAAGTATTAATTTACAAAAATGTGTATATTACCTCAACGTTGTTCACATCATTCAGCAATGTTGGGCTGCAGTACACGAGTTGGATAAATTACAACACCAGTGCTGACGATTTAGAGGTAACATTCATATCCTATTTAATTACAGATATATGAAAATGAAAATTTAAGTATTAGATATGATGCTGAAGCCAGGTACGGAGTGGAACAAATTCAAGACTTGTAAATAGCTTAAAATAGGTCTAGATAACTTCCAGGAAGGTAGCAAAATTTAAGTATTAGATATGATGCTGAAGCCAGGTACGGAGTGGAACAAATATAAGATTTGTAAATAGCTTACAATAGGCTTACCTTTCACCCTGGATTCAATAAGACATTCCTTACATGAATGTTATTTTAAATATAGGCTTAATTGTGCATTAGTCAGTTTCATTAGCAACATTTGATTTATCTGAGTGTGCATATCTTTACTGCAGTAAGATTTTCAGTTTTTGTCATCCAAGGCTAGTAGGAGACACTATGTTTCATTTATTTTCGAACTGAATAGGGTGGTTCCAAGATAACTTTCAGGAAGGGAGCATAATTTAAGTATTAAATATGATGCTGAAACCATATTGTAAATAGCTAAAATAGGCCTACCTTTGATCCCGGATTCAATAAGATATTCCTTACATGAATGTTATTGTAAATATAGGCTTAATTGTACATAAACCACTTTCATTAGCAACATTTGACGTATCTTAGTGTACATATCTTTACAGCAGTAAGATTTTTAGATTTTGTCAACCAAGGCTAGTAAGATACACTCTATTTAATTTAATTTCTAATTGAATAGGGTAGTTTCAAGACAACTTCCAAGAAGGTAACAAAATTTAAGTATTGGATATGATGCTGGAGCCAGGTATGGAGTGGAACAAATTCAAGACTTGTAAATCACTTAAAATAGGCCTAGATAACTTCCAGGAAGGTCGCAAAATTTAAGTATTAGAATGTGATGCTGAAGCCAGGTATGGAGTGGAACAAATGTAAGGCTTGTAAATAGCTTAGAGTAGGCCTACGTTTCACCCTGGATTCAATAAGATATTTCGTACATGAATGTTATTGCGAATATAGAATTACTTGTACATTAACCATTAACATTATTGAGTGTGCATATCTATACCTGAGTAAGATTTTTAGTGTTTGTTCAACCAAGGATAGTAAGAGACACTATGTTTCATTTGATCTGTAGTTCAGTAGTGTTATTTTAGTAGGTTGAAATACGCTGAAATGTATTTTATTTACTACGCTACGATAGTCTCTCGCGTGAACCTGGGGATGCATTCTCTACAGCAAGACCGGCCAAGTCACGTGACATTCAGTGTATGACGTGCGCGCCGCGGCCTGTCTTTCTCGTCGGCCTCGACCATACCGGTCCCGTCCCACGATGTTTCACTGGTTGTATCGGTTACCCGGCTCTCTCCAGATTAATGTGCGACGGGAATCGTTCTGAAAACTGAAGCGGGATTCATCTGCGAAGAGCACATGCCTCCATTCATTCATGGTCCAGTTTCGATGTTGACGGCTCCACAGTAAACGGGCCCGTCTCTGTGCTGCAGTGAGCAGGACACACACCGCTGGACGTCGGGCAAACAGCCCTGCTGTTCTGAGACTCCGGTACACAGTTTGCCGGGAAACAGTAACCCCTGAGACGGCTGCAAGCTCCGCCGACAATTGTCTTGCAAGTGCACTCTGATTTCGTCGGGCGGTTAAGGCCAGATATCGGCCCTGCTGTGGGGTGGTTACCCTTGGTCGACCTGGTACTGGCCTACGACTAACATCTCCTGTGTTTCGAAATCGTCTCCAAAGCCTGGAAATGACACTTTGTGGCACATTCAAGGATACGGCGACTTCGGTCTGTGTCTGGCCTGCTTCCAGGCGGCCGAGTATTCTCTACCCTGCAAAACGGGGTTCAAATGGCGTCGTTGTGCCAGATGTTGGTATTAGATGATGAAAATGCTGACTTTGAAACAGGATGTAACACTGCAGAAGCATATAGAGAAAAAATGGATCGTGTTAAGGTGAAGATGGAAACTTTTGTTACAAAATGCACTCAAGTAGGACTAGTCAATGATGCCCAGTCGGTTAGTTCATCCCTAACCTCAAGTAGGAGGAAACTTAAACTTCCTAAAATAGAGCTGAAACAATTTAGTGGAAATATAAAAGACTTCTTGAGTTTTTGGAATCAGTTTAAAAGAATTGATGAAGACAGGGATATGGACGATGCAGATAAATTTCAGTATTTGCTTCAGGCTACAGTAGAAGGTTCACGAGCCAGAGAGATTGTAGAGAGTTTCCCCGCGTCTGCTGAAAATTATAACAAAGCAACTGAAAGCTTGAAAGATAGATTCGGTAAGGAAGAATTGTTGAGCGAATATTACGTGAGAGAGCTACTAGGACTCATGATAAAAAATGTAACAGAGACCCAAGTCAGGCTTGAAATAGCTCATCTCTACGATAAGTTAGAAGCACACCTAAGAGCATTGGAATCAATCGGGATGACATCAGATAAATACACAGAGATGCTATTTCCACTTGTAGAATCCTGTATTCCAGAAGATCTACTTCGCGTGTGGGAACCCTGTAGCAGTCGAACAAGAGAACGAAGAAGGTAGAATATATGAAGACTGATTGAAACGTCTTTTAGCATTCTTGCGGTGTGAAGCTGAGGGCGAAGAACGAATAGCACTAGCAAAAGATGGCTTCAAAGTTCGTGGAGATATTAAGCAACAGGAGAACAATAGAGAGCAATTTGACGACAATGATGTTATGATTACTGCAGCAGATTTATTTTGCTGGTGAGAAGAAGAAGAGTCCTGTTGTGTGTCTGTTCTGTGATAAAACTCATGACAGTAAGGATTGTTTCCATGCCCAAAAATTATCCCTTAGCCACAAGCAAGACTTGGTGAGAAAAGGGAGAGGATGTTACGCATGTTTAAAACATGGTCGTCGAGCAAAGTACTGCAAGCAGAGAGTAAGTTGCATAATCTTCTCCACAAGACATTATACAATCACGTGTCCAAATCTAGAAAATGCACAGAAAAATTTATCTGTAGAAGATAAAAATGATGAAGACGACAAAACGTGTTTATCTAGTCAGTGTACCTCAGAGGTATTTCTTCAAACACTCATGGTAAATCTCGTTGCAAATGGCAGAAAGCGGAAAGGGTACTACTTGACTCAGGTTCATAACGATCGTATATCCTGAAGAAGATTGCCGAAGAAATGAGGAGCCGACATGTAAATACTGAGATGGTAAAACACATCCTATTTGGTGGGAGCTCAATCAAGAAAACGGAGCACCGATGTTACAGCATCTGCTAAGACAGCTTGGAAGGAAACTACGCTAGTTACGTTGAGGTACTAGACCAGCCCATAACATGTGGATCCATATCTCGACTCTCGTCTACGGCTTGCTTGAAAGAGCTGAACCAACGTGGAATCAAAATAACTGATGTGGAAACGGACAGCCAGCAATTGACATACTGATAGGAGCGGACACTGTGGCGAAGCTTTATACTGGAAAAGTTGAAGAAATGGAAAGTGGGCTCACAGCGGTGGAAACTCAACTAGGATGGGTTGTGATGGGACGAATGCAAAGAGGGCTCGGGCAATCTAACCATGCTGTGATGTTAACCACTATGCAGACACCTTCAATGAACATACAAGATATCAAAAGGGTGGGAGTGCCAGATCTCGATTCCATTGATAACATTCATTTATCAAAAAGGCTGCAATACCAACAACGCCTGAGAGAAGAATTGATGAAGAGATTCAGACTGGAGTATCAAGGTCAACTCGTTCACAAGAAAGGAGACATGAAGTGGAGGAGAGAAGAGATAAAGTGTGGAGATGTTGTGCTGATCGGCAGTAACAACATGAAGAGAATGGACTGACCCTTGGCGAGAGTAACAGAGGTGTTCCCCGAGAAGGACAATGTAGTACGAGTAGTGAAGGTGAAAACTGCTGCTGGAGAATTCATGGGGCCAATAGAACACATCTACCCCTTGGAGATGTGTTTCTCTCCCATAAGCCCAGGTAAAGGCGCAACACTAGACGTTACCACAAAAATACCAAGGTACCTGTTCCAAGGTCTCCAGATCCTGGTATCCCCGTGAAAGGTGACAAAGTTGCCACGACAGGCAGGAAAGTGAATGTCCCTTCACGTTTTCTTGAGTGAAATAACTTGAACTGTGTTTGAAATTTTGTTTAATATATATCAAAGGTGAGAGGATGTTGCGTCCGGACAAGCAATGTTAGTGTGAATCAAGAAGGCGGTGAACTTGTAAGTTAAGTTTTAAAAACAAAGAAGAATGATCCTTTTGTTGTGCTATGTGATTGCTGTGAAATTGGCTGAATCTCTAAATATACGGTTTGAAATTTAGGGAAGGAGTGAAACGGATAGTTTCATTGCTGTTCCAACACCCACTATCTCCCAGACGCGAGCTCACAACCGCGCGCCTCTAACCGCACGGCCAACTCGCCCGGTAGTTTGTTGATGGATATGTCTCGTGATTTCAATATGTAACTAGTCAAGTTGGCATCAATGATGAGCCATTAATAAAGAGAGAATAGGTTGGCGATATTAGCCTTTTAGTGCATACCTTACGTGCCGAGTACTTAGCGTTTGTAGATAGTGAAAAGGCTTTCGATAACGTGAGTTGCAAATGCTTAAAGCTGGATGATTGTTCTGGAGAGAGAGGAGCCTGATACTGCGACTCCAGACCACGATGGTAGATATCAGAAGAAGTGTCCAGACAGCAGAAATCGGAAAAGGAGCAAAGCACGGCTGCTCTCCCTCACCGTACCTCTTTAGCGCATTCACTGAAGAAAGATAATTAAGGCAAATGCAAAAGGAGTTAAAGTAAATGGCACCATATCCAATGCACTCGATTTGCAGGACACAGCAGACGTCGAGAAGGAGTTGTCCAAAACGCTGAATGTATTGTCATTAGCATTGTCAGATTCACGCTTGAACATGAATGTTGAGAAGACGACGGTATTAGTTGTGAGTAAGCATCCTGAACGAATACATACCAACATCAAGCTTACTGCAAGGTAGTTGACCAAGTCGCCAGTTCCCCATATCTAAGAAGCCTAATTAACAATGACAACAGGTGCAGCAAATAGATCAGAAGCGAACAGCGCTTGCCAAACTGGCGTTTAGTAATAAGATAAATATTGTGATCAGTGCAAAGACGATTAATACATACATACATACATACATACATACATACATTATCGTTAAAGACTGTTACGCCTTTCAAAGTTCAGTCTGCAAGCCTCTGTGAATTTGCTAAACGTCGCAACAATCCTCTATTTGCAACTAGTGATGTGGCCTCATTTCGTTCTATACCTCTAATCTTTAAATCGTTAGAAATTGAATCTAACCATCGTCGTCTTGGTCTACCTCTACCTCTCTTACCCTCCATAACAGAGTCCATTATTATCCAAGGTAACCTATCCTCATCCATTCGTCTCACATGACCCCACCACCGAAGCCGGTTTATGCGTACAGCTTCATCCATCGAGTTCATTCCTAAATTAGCCTTCATCTCCTCATTCCGAGTACCATCCTGCCATTATTCCCACCATTCCCACCTGTATGTACCAGCAATCGTTCTCGCTACTTTCATGTCTGTTACTTCTAACTTATGAATAAGATATCCTGAGTCCACCAGCTTTCGCTCCCGTAAAGCAAAGTTGGTCTGAAAACAGACCGATATAAAGATAGTTTCGTCTGGGAGCTGACTTCCTTTTTAGAGAATACTGTTGATCGCAACTGCGAGCT
This sequence comes from Anabrus simplex, assembly GCF_040414725.1. Classification (NCBI taxonomy): domain Eukaryota; kingdom Metazoa; phylum Arthropoda; class Insecta; order Orthoptera; family Tettigoniidae; genus Anabrus; species Anabrus simplex. Next base: position 226,111,174 of record NC_090271.1, on the reverse strand, counting down.
CACTGCATTAGCTTTACTACACCTTGATTCAATCTCACTTACTATATTACCATCCCGGGAGAACACACAACCTAAATACTTGAAATTATTGACCTGTTCTAGCTTTGCATCACCAATATGTCCGACTCCATGGCTAAATGGTTAGCGTGCTGGCCTTTGGTCACAGGGGCCCGGCTTCAATTCCCGGCAGGGTCGGGGATTTTAACCATAATTGGTTAATTTCTCTAACACGGGGGCTGGGTCTATGTGTCGTCTTCAACATAATTTCATCCTCATCACGACGCACAGGTTGCCTACGGGTGTCGAATCGAAAGACCTGCATCTGGCGAGCCGAACTTGTCCTTGGACACTCCCAGCACTAAAAGCCAAACGCCATTTCATTTCATTTCATCACCAATATGACCTTCAATTCTGTTGAATTTCTTACCTAGTGACATCAATTTAGTCTTCGAGAGGCTACTTTTCATACCATACTCATTGCACCTGTTTTCAAGTTCCAAGATATTACACTGCAGGCTTTCGGCACAATCTGTCATTAAGACCAAGTCGTCAGCATAGTCCAAACTGCTTACTACATTTCCGCCTAACTGAATCCCTCCCTGCCACTTTATACCTTTCAGCAGATGATCCATGTAAACTACGAACAGCAAAGGTGAAAGATTACAGCCTTGTATAACCCCTGTAAGTACCCTGAACCAAGAACTCATCCTACCATCAATTCTCACTGAAGCCCAATTGTCAACATAAATGCCTTTGATTGATTTTAACAATTTACCTTTAATTCCACAGCCCTCCAGTATGGCGAACATCTTTTCCCTCGGTACCCTGTCATATAGTTCCTCTCGATCTACGAAACATAAACACAACTACCCATTCCCCTTGTAGCATTTTTCAGTTACCTGGCGCATACTGAAAATCTGATTCTGACAGCCCCTCTGTGGTCTAAAACCACACTGGTTTTCATCCAACTTTCTCTCAACTAATGATCGCACCCTCCCTTCCAAGATGCCAGTGAATACTTTGCCTGGTATTCCAATCAATGAAATACCTCGATAGTTGTTGCAGTCCTTCCTGTTCCCTTGCTTATAGATAGGTGCAATTACTGCTTTTGTCCAATCTGAAGGTACCTTACCAACACTCCACGCTAATTTTACTACTCTACGAAGCTATTTCATCCCTGCCTTCCCACTATACATCACCATTTCAGGTCTAATTTCATCTATTCCTGCTGCCTTATGACAATGGAGTTTTCTTACCATCCTTTCCACTTTCTCAAGCATAATTTCACCAACATCATTTTCCTCCTCCCCATGAGCTTGGCTGTTTGCAACACCACCAGGATGATTTCCTTTTACATTGAGAAGATGTTCAAAATATTCCCTCCACCTCTCCAATGATTCCTTGGGATATATTATGAGTTCACCTGAATTTCTCAAAACACTGTTCATTTCCTTTTTCCCTCCCTTCCTAAGATTCTCTATTACTGTCCAGAAAGGTTTCCCTGCTGCTTAACCTAGCCTTTCCAGGTTATTACCAAAATCCTCCCATGACTTCTTTTTGGATTCAACAACTATTTGTTTCGCTCTGTTTCTTTCATCTACGTACAAATCCCTGTCTGCCTCGGCCCTTGTTTGGAGCCATTTCTGATAAGCCTTCTGTTTACGTTTACAAGCTGCTCTCACTTCATCATTCCACCAAGATGTTCGCCTTTCCCCATCTTTACACACAGTTGTTCCTAGGCATTCCCTTGCTGTTTCTACTACAGCATCCCTCTATGCCACCCATTCTCTTTCTATATCCTGAACCTGCACTGTTTACTGTTCGAAACTTCTCACTCATCGTATCCATGTACTTCTGTCTAATTTCCTTGTCCTGGAGATTTTCTACCCTTTTTCGTTTGCAGACAGATTTCACTTTCTCTACCCTAGGCCTAAGAATACTTAGTTCACTACAGATCAGACAGTGGTCTGTATCACCGAAAAATCCCCGGAAAACTCGTACATTCCTAACAGATTTCCTGAATTCGAAGTCGGTTAAGATATAGTCTATTATGGATCTGGTACCTCTAGCCTCCCATGTGTAGCGGTGAATAGCCTTATGCTTGCCCGTACTAGCACAGAAGTCCAGCAAACGCTTCCCATTCCCATTAGCTTCCATATCTTCCCCACATTTACCAATCACCCTTTCGTATCCTTCAGTTCTATTCCCAACTCTCGCATTGAAGTCGCTCATTAGCACTGTTCTTTCTTTGCTGTTGACCCTGACCACGATGTCACTCAATGCTTCATAAAATTTGTCAACTTCATCCACATCTGCACCCTCATATGGTGAATACACCGAGACAATTCTCGTCCTGATTCCTCCAACTGCCAAACCTACCCACATCATTCGCTCATTTACGTGCCTAACAGAAACTATGTTGCGTGCAGTGGTATATTCCTGATAAACAGCCCTACCCCATACTCTGCCCTTCCCTATCTAACACCCGTCAAGTACACTTTATAATCTCCTCTCTCTTCCTTGTTATCTCCCCTTACCCGAATATCACTTACTCCTAGCATATCCAGATGCATCCTCCTTCCTGAATCAGCCAGTTCTACAGTCTTTCTTTCTTCAATAAGCCCCATTAATATTGTTAGCTCCCCATCGAATTCCATTTCGTTCGCCAAGTTGTTTCCAAAGAGTCCCTCGCTGTCAAATGGGAGTGGGACTCCGTTACTCGCATAGGTCCGAGGCTTGCTTAAAATGTTCTGAGCTCGGTAAATTCATGAAGCAGGATGCTGCCCTGCTTGCACAGAGTTCAAGTGAGGATCTCTCCTCTAACGGGTTATGAACCAACGGTGGATTGTATAGTCCTAGCCGCCTGAGCACAAAGAGGGCCATGATTCAGGATATGTCCGAGATGCCCACTCCCATTCCATATCAACTGGTATCCCGACTCTTAGGACCACATAATAGGCCACTCAGCCGTTGCCCATGGTTCACGAACTAGGATGTGACTACAGTAAACCACACCATGAACCATAGGCGGTTAATATTAAGGTAAATATGTTGATAAGTGCACATTTAGCTTTTGGAATTAGGAAGAAATGTGTGATATATTTTGTATGGAGTGTGCTATTGTATGGATGTTAATCTTGGACAATCAGAGATCAGGAATGGAAGCGACTGGAAGCGTTCGAGATGTGGGTCCGGAGACGAATGCTAAGGATTAAACGGAACCGAAAAGAGAACAAACAAAGGCGTTCTGCAGTAAATTCAAGGGAACAGAGATGCTAACGATACAGAGAAGAGGAGCTAAATTCAGTGGCCACGTCTTGCGACATAATACCTTTCTAACCAATCTGATGGAAGGTAAATTCACATGATAGAAAGACCGACGACGACCGAGGAAAACAATCTTTTACGACTTGGCACAAAATCTTCATTATGGTTCCTACTATGGAATGAAACGAGGAACTGAGGACAGAAAACAATGGCTGCATAGAAATTGATGATGAAAAGTTAACAATAAAATACCAAACCAATGCTGAGTAGATACTTTATATCGACAATACGTTTCACGTGGTATATACTGTATTCTACGTCAAAACGTGGAGCCGTGACCCCGTCTGTATGACTACTAACAATTATTATATTTTACGGTATCTGGAGCGCGTTCCTTCAATTTGAAAGTGCTTTTTTTAAATTTTTTTTCTAAGTCGCACCGACACAGATAGGTTTTATGGCGACGATGGATAAGAAAGGGCTAGCAGTAGGAAGGAAGCGGACCTTAATTAAGGTACATCCCAAGCATTTGCCTGGTATGAAAATGGGGAAACCACAGAAACCCATTTTTAGGGCTGGGTTTAAACCCACTATTTCCCGAATGCAAGCTCACAGCTGCGCGATCCTAACTATACGGCCACTTGCTCGGTTGCTCGGTATCTGAAAGTGCAAACAGTGCTTAATGGTCATCCACACTCAGGGTAGTATACAGTCTAAGGAAATGCTTTCAAGGAGCATTGAATGCAAAAAAAAAAAACAAACGTGATTCGTTACTTATAATTTACAGAAAACGATTATAGGCTACATTACTTTACTGTTTATTTCTACAATATTTCAAAAAGATCATCCATCGAATTTCTAGTTATTATTTAACGCGGTCCATTCCATTGATTATATGTTGAACGTTTTTGTTGAAATGTATTGCAATTTGCAACGTGGAGTGAAGCGCTCGGGTCCCGCTAGTAATAAGAAAAATATGTTTCCATCGTGTTTAAGGTTACTCCATAGAGTATATGGTGGGGTAGACACTTCGTCCGTTGTTAGAACTACTGTTGAAAGCAGTAGAGTCCGATCTTCCGCCTTCTCTGCCGTTGGGAAACTTCCTCTTTCGCCACCAAGAATATGTACATTTTTGACAAATACAAAAAAATCCCCCTCATTGCCTAGTGGTTTAACGTCGCACTAACAAATCGAAAGTTTTCGGGAAGGTAGCGGCCGTGGCACATCCCCAGCATTTGCCTGGTGTGAAAATAGGAAACCACGGAAAACCATCTTCTGAGCTGCCGACGGTGGGATTCGAAACCACAATCTCCCGAATGCAAGCTCAAGTTATGTGACCCTAACCTCGCCGCCAACTTGCTCCGTCAAGACAGTGATAAAATCCAAATGTCTATATGCATGTGACTGACTAGAAAAGCTGGGCTAACGAATGCCGAAAAGTTTAAGGGGAAGATCCTTCGCAAAATAATCGGTCCTAAGATCGAGGAGAGATCGTACAGGTTAAGAGAAAGCGGAGAATTGCGTCGGGAAAACGAGTGACTAGTAGAATCAATAAGAAAATGACAGAAATTCTATGAAGGTTCAGAATGGGCGAAAAGCGGTTGAAAAACCGTTGGTGTGTTGTTGGTTTTATTCTTTTTTTAATTTTTTTTTATTTTTTTACACTGGACAATATTTCTAGTTTTAGATCAGCGGCGTCAGGAGGGCAGAAAGGACTTCAACAGAGTTGGACTAAACCGAGAAGACACGTTATATTGAGCGCGGTACAAACTGCAAATTATCAACTTCAAGGGCTTCCATAAGAACGCTAGCAGAACAGCGGATATATGGAGGAATGAAGACAGGCTGCCACATAAACAATGCACCAATTCCGGGCTGCAATAAAGACCCCCAGAAGTGTATTACTCAATGTGGTCGCCGAGGGTCCTACAATGAATCATTAAATATATTATTCCGTCATTCTTTACTACACCCTGGTGGGATCACGGGTGCGAACAGCTTAGTACACGTGGACTTGGTCTTGTTTTACAATCGGATGCCCTTCCTGACGCCTACCCCCAGTGGAGGAATACATTCACTATTGTTTATGTCGTTGTTGGTAGAGTGGTGTATTGTGTGTTTGAAAGAAGTGTGTACTGCGGTTAACACAAATTCCTAGCCTCTAGCCACAGGAATTAACCAAACGTGACTAAAATCCAGGACATGGCCGAGAATTGAACCCGGGACCCTCTGAATCGAAGGACTCGACGCTAACCATTCAGTCAAGTAGCCAGACAACAACAATAATAATAAACCAAACCCCATGGCGCAACAGCCACGAAGGGCCATGGCCTACCAAGCCACCGCAGCTCAGCCCGAAGGCCTACAGATTATCAGGTGTCGCGTGGTCAGCATGACAAATCTTCTCAGCCGTTATTCTTGGCTTTCTAGACCGAGGCCGCCATCTCACCGCCAAACAGCTCCTCAACTGTAATCACGTAGTGTAAGCGAACCCCAAACCAGTCCTCAGATCCAGGTAAAAATCCCTGACCTGACCGGCAATCGAACCCGGTGCCTCCGGGTAAGAGGCAAGCACGCTACTCCTACACCGCGCGACCGGCAATAATAATAATAATAATTCGAAAGAAATCTGTTCCGTAATGAAGTAAACAGATTTTCCGTGGTTTCCCATTTTCACATCAGGCAAATGCCGGGGCTGTACCTTAATTAAGGCCACGGCCGCTACCTTCCAATTCCTAGGCCTTTCCTATCCCATCATCACCATAAGACATATCTGTGTCGGTGCGACGAAAAGAAAAAAAAAAAAAAGTAAACAGATGGATATTGAGTGCGGCCAGAGAATGAAGTTCCAAGGACACCAGGAACCAAGTGAACTGAAGAAAGGAAGAGAGAAAGGCGAATCATAAAAGCGCTGCGTGATCCAACAGGATCCATACGCAACAAATAATAATAATAATAATAATAATAATAATAATAATAATAATAATAATAATAATAATAATAATAATAATAATAATAATAATAATAATAATAATAATAATAATAATAATAATAATAATAATTTTGGCAACAATCCATGAACCAGGTTACTTTGTGATACGCGAGTTTCTCGTCGAGGCAACAGCGTTTTACTAGTACCAGCCAATGCAAGCGGAATTTTTGCAATGGAATGTTACGTCAATGTAGTTCCACTTCTTAAACCTGGGGGGTCCCGTCGCTTTGATCACGATAACAACATGGACTACTAGCTTCTTTTCCTGGTAGCACCGGGCGAGTTGGCCGTGCGGTTAGGGCCGCGCAACTCTGAACTTGCATCCGGGAGATAGTGGGTTTGAACCCCATTGTCGGTAGTCCTGAAGATGGTTTTCCGTGGTTTCCCCAGCAAATGCTGGGGCTGTACCTTAATTAAGGCCACGGCCGCTTCCTTCCCACTCCTAGCCTTTTCCTATCCCATCGTCGCTATAAACCTATGTATCGGCGCGACTTAGCTCGACTGGGAATGTTCGTGTGAAGGTTCGTAAGTAATGAGGTAGAGTAAACTAGGTGGAATTACAGCATCGACCAGGAAAGTGGCAGGCAGCAGGAATATGTGGTGTGGTTCGTACGGCTTATCGCGGCTGATAATGCAGCTGTTGTGTGCAGCGCTCTGGAGAGTGTCCAGGTGGAGTTCTCTTATTTGATTGATTCATATTAGAACTTTGGGCAACTTCAGTCATCACCCTACGTAGTTTTGAATGCAAAACTGAGTGACAAGCTGAATTAAGGGACGAGGAGCACACCTTTAATAATTTGCACTTTTGATAGCCTAATTTTCGTTCCCTGTGACTGATGACAACTGTATGTATTTTGAGTATTCAGCTCGAAGGCTGGTTTGATCCTCCACTGCTCCGCCGACAACTATCATATTCGTAGATAGTCTAGGTGTCACCGAAGAGGCATACTAATGAAATGAGGTGTGAGGTAGTTCCCCGTTGCTTTCCTCACCGGACCAGACGTTGTTATTACATGTCAGTCTGCTAAGCCCACTGAAATGCATGCACCAACCGACTCCATGAGCGATGTTTTCATACCATTCATAACAGGGACTGGCTGCATAAGGAATGGTATTACCAGCATCGCTCATACCTCGGTCACTTTCATATTGTCAAAGCCAAGGATGAGAGTGAGACATGTCAATGAAAGTAACAAATTTATTCCAGCCCATAGAAGACCTAGTGCACTGTAAATACTACACCTCGCCAGCAAAAGCGTGGAAATTAGTTTTGTGACCGTTTTTAGAACAAGAATAAGTGGATTTAGGGAAGAAGAGTATTTATGGCCATATAGTCTTGTATTATAAAAAAAAAATATGACCTGTAAAATATAACAGTCACAGACTTGATGGTGGGAGCCCGGGGAACAATTCCTAAATTCTTATCGCAGTTTTGGACTTCATTAGGTTTAGAAAAAGATATGTTGACAACCATAGCGGTAGCTGCCATCCGCGGTTCAATATTAATTTTGAGAAACCATTTATACAGTCAATATATCGTGTTCGTGCTTTTTGCTTCTGAATTCCTTTTTGAACTGTATGTGAAAGACATTTCATATTCCATGCTCGTATGATTTATTACATAGTATTACTGTTAAGCAGTGATAGGTTAGTATTGAAAAAATGAAGTACACTTTTCCCTCGTGGCAACCCTGTAATTAGAGAAGTTATAAAATAATAATATAAACAACAAACAAATGGAATCAACCCACAGAAAGTCGCTGAGAATATACTGCATAAATTACCATACTTTTTCCCTATATTTATTGATTGGCTAATATTCTATGAACATTACTGAAGCAGAAGCAACAATGAATAACAACAGAAGGCTTTTTAATGCAACACTGTAACACATTCAAACAATGGTGAGTGCTCCCGCATATTTGTTTTATTAATTTCGTGCCAATTACGGGAACTATATGTAAAATAACATGTCCTGACTGACTGACTGACTGACTGACTGACTGACTGATTCATCATCGCCGAACCAAAACTACTACACATAAAGAGATGAACATTTTAGGATACATTTATTTATAGTGTAGATGCTCACTAAGGGAGGATTTTTGGATATTCCGTCATTAAGGGTGAAAGGGGGGGGGGGGGGTGAATTGTTTAAATGAGTATATCTATATCGCAAAAGCTTAAAAGTTTACAGACGTAAAAGTTGGTATTTGGAATCTCCTTTAAAAATAAAGAAACACGTATGTTTTTGTTTTCGGAAATTTCATTAAGGGGGGCGGGGTGAAAAATGAAAAATGTGAAATAGGGGTTGAATACCTTTTAAGAGGATACTTATATCTCAAAGACTTAAGATGTTACAGAGATGAACATTAGTATTTGGAATCTCCTTTAAAAATAAACACATATTTTGGTTTTGGAAAATCCAATTAATGGGGTTGAATAGGAGTGACAGGGGGGAGGAGTGAATTTAAAACAAAACACTATATCTACAGTATATCTCAGAAACGTAACATGTTACAGATGTGAAAATTGGTATTTTTAATCTCTTTTGAAAATAAAGAAACCTGAAATTTTTCTTTTCGCTAAAATACTTAAGGGGAGGGTAAAAAGGACTACAAAGTGGGTTGAATTCTTTTTATTAGGATTGTGATATCACAAATGGAAGATGTTACAGACGTGAAAATTCGCATTTGGAGTATCCTTTAAAAATAAAGAAATACGTACTTCTTTGTTTTCGGAAAAATCACTTGGGAAGGGGGGGGGGGGTGAAAGAATTGAAAAATTAGTTGAATTCTTTGTTTGTGGGTTCTTATATCTCAAAAGCTAAAGATGTTACAGGCGTGAAAATTGGTATTTGGAATCTTCTTTAAAAATAAAGAAACACGTACTTTTATTTTCGTAAAATGCACTTAAAGGGTGAAAGAATTGAAAAATTAGTCGGATTTTTTGTGTGAGGATATTTACGTATATCTAAAAAAAATGTTAAAGATGTTACAGACGTCAAAACTGGTATTTGGAATCTCCTTTGAAAATAAAGACACACGCATTTTGTGGGGAAAAACTAACATCCCTCCGTTAACACCTTTGGAAAAAAATCCGTTAGTGTCTTCTGTTTGTTACTGTTAACCTTTCCTCCCTTCACGTTGAAACTTTTCGTCAATACCATGCAGCCGAGATTCGTAAATGGAGCTTGTTATCCGCGACTTCGGGGGTTGCTTTCGTACGTGACCACTAATTAACTCACACCCGAGAAACAGCGAGGCTTCGCCGATTTTCCGATCACTAGAGTTTTAGTTTTTCGGTTCCCGTCATATTAGCTCCCAGAATCACTCTACCGGTAACCCTTTCTTTACTTCTTAACTGTTCCTCACTAACCAAAAATGCCGTATCGCACAGTTAATGTTGCACATAATTCGAGTTACAGAGTATGTTTTGCTTCAAGGAAGGAAATGTTTGCTTCGAGAAATCGAGAAATTCCTGTAACCGAATTTCGAGTAATAGATAAATATATATATTTGCCTTTATTTGTAGTGGCGAAGTTAGGACTCATGGTCCTCTCTTACACTTAACCACACTTCATTAACATTGTACATCTGAGAGCAATATTCATAATATTATCTTAAAACTACTATTACCATTAAATACATGTGAAGAATAGGACCAATGGCCGGGAAATTCAAGTTACTTGGAGATACTGAAAATTCGAGTAATAGAGGTTCGAGATATCGAGGTTCGACTGTAGTACATCCAATTCTGAACCTTTCTCTGGACAGAGTTCTAAGCTGAAATATTAGCATACAGAGGTTTTTCTAGGCGCTACGATGATATGTAAACTAGCACGTTCGAATTTACCTCGCTTTCATTACAGACACTCAGTGTGCACAGTAACGTCATCGCCGAATCGATTACACGCACGCGACATGAGTGCGGAATCGGAATTACAAGAATCGATTCTCGCGGTTCGAGGCGTCACTCGCGCACGTTACTCCTCACCCCAGTACACAAATCTATCACTAAAAGGTGTGCGTGTAATACGTCACTGTCATTACGTGTGAACGAGTGAGAGGAGCGGACTTGTCTGTTGAATGCAACACAAAATAGTGCTCACGATAAAACAGCGCGTGTTCATTGTCGAGACATCAGTCTAGCCTAAACGAGCAAGGAGTGTAGACGTGCTGGGTCGAGTGTGCCGGTAGAGCGGGAGTGGAGTGTGAGTGAAGACAAGAGTGAAGAGGGAGATGATTAATGTGGAACAATATCGGGTAGTTATTGGAAGATGGCAGGAGAGAAAGAAGAAGGAAACAGTCAAAAGAGAAGGAGGTAAGATGGAAATAACAGTGAAGGGTGAGATGATATTGGCGGTAGGGTGATTTTTTTTTGCTAGTGGCTTTACGTCGCACCGACACAGATAGGTCTTATGACGACGATGGGATAGGAAAGGCTAGGAGTGGAACGGAATCGGCCGTGGCCTTAATTAAGGTACAGCCCCAGCATTTTCCTGGTGTGAAAATGGGAAACCACGCAAAACCATTTTCAGGGCTGCCGACAGTGGGGTTCGAACCTACTATCTCCCGAATACTGGATACTGGCCGCACTTAAGCGACTGCAGCTATCGAGCTCGGTGGTAGCGGTGATTATGGTACTGCTAGTTATAGGGGGCGTGGAAGTAAACCCCGGCCCGACTTCCAGTGGCAACAACTACATTGTCGAGTGTTTGGGAAGCACGATTCGTGGGAAACCTGTGCGGAACTCTTTGAGCAAGAGTTTGACTAGAAGTGTTTTGGCAAAATTTCCAGCAAAGTGTGCAATGCAAAACGCCGTGAAACGGGCTCTGCAGCGAATAAACGCCGTGCCTGTCCTAAAAGAGTTCAAGCACCAGAAAACATTGCTCGAGTGAAGGAAAGACTGCATCGGAGTCCGATCAAATCTCGAAGTCGCTTCACTGTGCACGTGGGAATTAAGAGATCGCTGTGTCGAAACCATTATTAAAAAGGATTTGCAACTGTCCTTACAAATTTACTGTTGTGCATGCGATAAAGAGTCCAGACGAACCTTCGCGTGCTGAGTTCTGCCTGTTAGTTTCTGAGTGAAGTGGAGTCACGAGTTCCGGATCCTCAGTTTTTCATTTCTTCAGAGTGAGACCATTTCCAACATATTCTGTGATGTTCATTACAAGAGTCAATCATGCGTCAGTCCTATTGTAAATATTATCCGGGCCAGTTTTATCCCCCCCCCCCCGTGTAAGACAGAAGTTAGTTATTGAATGAAACTTTAACGTCGCTCTGTTTCCAAACTGGCATTGCTGTACGGGAGTGAAAAATGGGCGGAGCTAGGACATGCTATTCATCCGTTAAAAGTAACAGACATAGGGGTGGCGCGAATGATTTCTGGTACAACGAGGTGGAAAAATTGGTAGGAGCGTACTCGGAACGAGACGATAAAGACAAGTTAGGAATGAAATCGATGGCTGAAGGTGAACACATAAACCGGCTTCGGTTGTGGGGTCATGTCAGGCGAATGAAGGGTGACAGGTTACCGAAGGATAATGAACTCAGCCATGGAGGGTAAGCGAAGCAGAGGCAGATCAAAGCTATGATAGTTACGCCCAACATTTAGTAAGAGATACGGAACAAAACGTTTCCATAGAGACAGTTACAAATAGAAAATTGTGTAGGCTGAGGCGAGCAGACTTAACGTCACCCTAACTCAGATATGTTTTCTCGGTGACGATGGGGTACGAAAGGGCTAGGACTGGGAATGAAGCGTCAGAGGCCTTAATGTAGGTAAAGCTCCAGCATTTATCTGACGTGCAATTGGGAAACCACCGAAAACCATCTTCAGGGCTGCCGATGGTGGGGTTGGACCCACCAAACAGACAAATCGCTCCGTAAAAAAATTTATAATGAAGATACATGTTTTATTATTTTAAACTAGCAAATGTACCCGTGCTTCACTACGGTATTCCACATTGTTTACGGATTGCTACGTCAATTGCTGTACACGCAATGAGTAAGATTATATTGAATTGCATATCTCTTAGCGTTATCCACTGGGAGGACCCCATACGTTGTTTGGGATGTAAGGTGCGCGTGGAAAGTTTTCATGAAAATGGCAGGCCACGTTTCCTACCACAATTAATAAACGAGTTCGGGAGTTTCTACTATAACGACAGGCTCACTTGCCTACTGCCATTCACAATGGATATGTGGAGTTTTCATAATAAAGATAGGCTCCTCCTCCTAATGCCAGTCAGGATCGAATTGGGGGTAATTATAATCGAGAAATGCAGCTCTATCTAAAGCTAAAAACGAACTGGATGTATTGCAAAAAAGAAATGTCCCTCACTAAATTGTGATGATATGAGTTACGGATTTAAGAAAACGGTAAACAGAGGATAAATTTATGCGCAGGGATTCTTAGATGATGTCTTAAGGTGTTATTACTTAAGCCTAAAGAGGCCAGGCAGAGGCAAGAAATTAAAGCAGAAAACGGAAGTAGAAGAGAAATACAGTAAAAATTATAGCAAATCCCAGAAAACACCTTATGGTGTAAAATAATGGACTACAGTCCGCGTACTGTTGAAATATTAGCAACCACACTTAGAACTATTCGAAGACGATTATAACCTTATACGATTATACGAACGAACGAACAACAACGAGTTTACAGAAATAATGATGAAAATGGCAGTACGTTACTTCCATGCTGGCAAGCCGCCAGAGACGTTGTCATGGTAACAGGTAGGTTCCTTGTCGGTCTTCCGCCACTCAATGCAGAGCATGAAACCCGCAGAAAATACGAATTTTCTCCGTCATTTGAAGAATAAGCGAAATCGTGCACATAACAAAAGTTGTTTAAAATTAAGGGGCGTTTCACATGTAGTCTACGAATTTGACAGAAAATCAATAGTATAAGAGAAAATTGGAAAAATGAGTTTGGTCTTCCTATAAATCTCCAGTCTGTTCAGCGATGTTTTAATTATATCCTATGCATATCTAAACCTGCTACTGAATGAGTACACCCTAAATATGAAGTTTGGTTTATATCTATCCAGCCGTGTCGCCGTGATCGTGGAACAGACAGACATGAAAGCTAAAAACCACTGATACGGTCTTGAGTTGAACTAAAACGGATAAAAATCTCAAAAGTTGGGAAAATAAACGAAATTACACACAGCAGACCTCCTACAACCTTATATAGAATAAGCATGGGCACGTTTGTAAGTGCAGACCTTCATGTTGAGATGTACTGGTTTTCAACGGTACGTTATATCGACAAATAAATTGTGCCATCAGACACCACGTTTAGTGTTCTTCATGGCTGATGATAATGATGATGCTTGTTGTTTAAGGTCATCGGCCCCTCTACATGGTTGGTCCTATGACATTTTCTCGTATCTCCTATATGCATGGATTAGATTAAATTAGAAACATTGAATAGGGTGAAATGTGGGTATAGTTTTCACACATTGCTTTGTTTTTCGGATACTTACGTGGCAGATGGAATCACAAAATTTGGCTACCGGATGACTACCGGTGGTGTCAGTGTGCGTGCCGAATTTAATAATTCTATATTTCTTATAAGTGTGTCAAACTATAAAATATACGTGTACAACGTATAAAATTAACCTAAAATCGAGAAGTGCTGCTCTATCTAACTTTTGAGGGATATACGACAAAACGTCATAGGACTAAAGTTGTAGACCTCTGCAAATTGAGAAGCAATTTTCTATCTATTTTGTGATACGACTTACCGTTTATCCACGAATTACCCTTAAACGAAGGTCTGAACCGTCATTAAAATTGCCTCCATATTTCGAAATTTTTCGTGGCCAAAAAGTTACACAATTGAACATCTTGGAATTTTTTCTTCAAAGGAAAGTGAATTCAGATTTCGGGATTAGCTCTCGCATACATACGGAGAAATTAAGGAAGAAAATAATACAGTTAAGAAAGTTGACATTAATTGAAGATAGGATAATAATTGAGGATGGCTGGATAGGACAAATGTGTAAGTACCTAGTGGATGTATTGGAAATATGAAGTGTCCTCACTAAATTGTAATTATATTGAGTTACGGATTTAAAAAAGCGGTAACAGAGGAAACATTTAGGCGCAGGGATTTTTAGATAAGAAGATGACTTATGGTGTTATTACTTAAGCCTAAAGAGGCAAGGCAGAGGCAAGAGATGAAAGGAGAGAACGGAAGTAGAAGAGAAATGCAGTAAAATTTATAGCACGTCATAAAGCACCGTAAGGTGCGAAATAATGGTCTAGAGTCCGCAGTACCGAGCTCGATAGCTGCAGTCGCTTAAGTGCGGCCAGTATCCAGTATTCGGGAGATAGTAGGTTCGAACCCCACTGTCGGCAGCCCTGAAAATGGTTTTCCGTGGTTTCCCATTTTCACACCAGGCAAATGCTGGGGCTGTACCTTAATCAAGGCCACGGCCGCTTCCTTCCCACTCCTAGCCCTTCCCTGCCCCATCGTCGCCATAAGACCTATCTGTGTCGGTGCGACGTAAAAGCAACTAGCATTCTTTAACCAGAGTCCGCAGTACTGTTGATATATGAACAACCTCCCTTAGTGCTATTCGAAGACGATGGTAATCGCCAAAGGTATTCCGCAATTATCCCGCAGAATGGCAGCTTGGCGCCTATCTCCCTTTCTACCCAACGAACAACCAAGAGTTGACAGGAATAATGACAAAAATGGCATTACGTTACTTCCCCGCTGGCAAGCAGCCGGAGACGTTGACATGGTAACCACTAGGTTTGCTGTGGTTGTGGTGATTGTTGTAAGAGAAAGTACAACTAGGCAACCATCCTCTATATAACACTAATCAGAGAGAAAAATGGAAGGGATCCGATACTTCGAAAAATTAAGGTATCGGCCAACGAAAGACAATGGCCACGAAGGGCGTGAAAATGAAATAGGCCTACTCCCTAGGCCTCTAGTGCTCTAATACCGTCGGGGTCGGAAAAAGCAAGAGTTGACCAAGGGAGGTCGGATAGGATAGATAAAAGTGAGGAACCTGGCACAAGTAAGTGGAAGCAATGCCAGAACTCAGCTGACAACCCCGTGGTTGCCAACCAACGCTTCCAAGTTAAGAGCCCCTGAAGCCTCTTTTAGTCGCCTCTTACGACAGGCAGGGGATACCGTGGGTGATATTCTACCGCTCCTACCCACAGGGAGAGTAGATTTTGTTGTCGGTCACTCAATGCAGAGCATGAAGCCCGCAGAAAATACGAATTTTCTGTCATTTGAAGAATAAGCGAAATTATGTGCATAACGAAAGTTGTTTAAAATAAAGAGAAGTTTCACATACGGTCTTCGGATTTTACAGAAAATCAATAGTATAGGAGAAAAAAAACTGTTCTGGTTTTTGTATAAAACCCCAGTCTATTCAGTGATTTTAAAATTATATGCATATCTAAACCTATCCCTGTATGAGTATACTCTAAATATGAATTTTGTTCGAGATCTGTCCAGTAGTTTCGCCGTGATGGAGAACAGCCGGACAGACAGACAAACAAACAGGTACCAAAGCTGAAAACCACTGATACGGTCTTGAGCTGAACTAAACAGGATAAACACCTGAAACATTGATTAAAGAAAGAAATTACAGACAGCGGACGCACTACAAATTTATTTGTATAGATTCAGTTCTACCCCGTTTCCCGGCTGAAGTGACTTATGAGAAGGACATTTCATGAAGTTCTATCCCCTTGAAATTCCACGTACCCACGCCGACATCGAATGTTACAGTTTCCCCATTGCGACTTAATTTACCTTGTACATTCTGAAATATCTTTCTTCTTCTTCTTCTTCTTCTTCTCAATCTCTTTCGTACAGTTTTATAGATTCGCTGACCTCCAACTTTTCATCGGTCACCATTTACTCTTGAATAATAACAGATCCCTATTTTATATTATCTTCGTCTAAGTCGATCGTTCGATTCGAATATCGTGCTCTTATTGACTACTTTGTAATTACGTCCGTTATTTCTCCCTGTTTCTGTCAACCTCCTGTATCACTGAAGTAGAATATTATGATGATTTTAATCCGATCTTTGTTCTTCAATTGTCCATTGAATTATTTTTTCTAGTCCATCTATTTTAGGTTGAATACACACATATAAACCACCTGATGCCGTTTCTTGATGGACGCATCTCTATCATAGCACAGACCATATCAAAATGCGACTTCCACCAAATTCCCAATCTCTTTTATGGTTGTGATAGTATAAAAGCGGCTGAGGTATGGGTAGTGTTGAGTCATGACATTTGGAGCACAACTTGCGGTTCTCGATGTTATGAAAGGTTCTTCTCATAGGATCGGTCGTGCTGCAATGACACTTTCTAGCCCAATTAGGAAAGCACTCCTCATATTGTTTACTACGCCTCATTTTATTGCTGCCATCGGATTTTGCTCTTTCGCTATACCTGCATAGTCTCAGATGGTGCTATTTGAGGATCCAACCAGCCTCTGGGGTAAACAGACCATGACACTGTCATGTTGAGCGCTGGCTCTCCGATGCTAAGTTAGATTCGAAAGAACTCCTTTTGCAATTTTAAATTACTTGGGATCCCCCATCCCTTTCAGGACCCCTACCCTAGGGAATTTTCGGCCACCAAGTATTCCTGCATCCTTTTGTGTTAGAGAATATCTGTATGCAAATTTGCCGTTTCCTAGGTCTTCTCGTCTTTAGGGTATTTTCGCCTGACGGAAGTCAGAGGGACTGGTTATTCTATAGGGTGATTAAAAAGGTACCGAGCAAGTGGCTGTGAGCTTTGGGTCACGTAGATATCAGCTTGCAATCGGGAGATCGTGCGTTCGAACCCCACTGGTCGGCAGCCCTGAGGATGTTTTTCCGTGGTTTCCCTTTTTTCACACCAGGCCTTAATTAAGGCCACGGTCGATTTCCTTCCGACTCCTAGCCCTTTCCTAACCCATCGTCGCCATAAGACCTACCTGTGTCGGTGCGACGTAAAGAAAATTATTTTTTAAAAAAAATCAAGAGGTAGCCCATAAGGGGTCCGAATACAAATTTCGAATAATCTAGGACGAAACCCTCCGTCAAGGTAAACGTGGGAATGTAAGGAACGCTGTGGTGTAGTGGTTAGTGTGATTAGCTTCCACCCCCGGAGGCCCGGGTTCGATTCCCGGCTCTGCCACGAAATTTGAAAAGTGGTACGAGCCTCGGGAGGTCAACTGAGTAGAGGTGGTTTCGATTCCCATCTCAGCCATCCTGGAAGTGGTTTTCCGTGGTTTCCCACTTCTCGAGGCAAATGCGGGGATGGTACCTAACATAAGGCCACGGCCGCTTCCTTCCCTCTTCCTTGTCTATCCCTTCCAATCTTCCCATCCCTCCACAACAGCATAGCAGGTGAGGCCGCCTTGTCGAGATTCTGGTCATCCTCCCTGGTTGTATCTCCCGACCCAGAGTCTGAAGCTCCAGGACACTGCCCTTGAGGCGGTAGAGGTGGAATCCCTCGCTGAGTCCGAGGTAAAAACCGACCATGGAGGGTAAACAGATAGAAAAGAAGAATATGTAAGGAACGACATGAACTTTCCTCAGCTTATCCCAGTCATTGGATTGGCCCGTGAGTCCGTAGCGTTTTTCATAAGCTTATTAAACACATAAGATACACGAAAGAGAGAAATTAATCATCAAGTATATATCGTCATTGCGCCTCGAAATACCGTTATGTGACAATACTGAGGGGAGAAATACTAACCCGCAGCACATGTATCACATAGAACGAAAATTCGTTGATATAGTTTCTGCAGTACCGAACCTTAGATGACAGAACCTTTCTGGTCATAGTTCAAACCTGAAATACGAGGTTTGGGGCAAAAGTCATGGCAACTATTTTTTTTTTTCTTGAAGATACCAGTCCGGTTGGAAAATGTGACATACAGACAGACGAAAGGACAAGGTGTTAACTACATGTGTGGACAATGAATAGCACTGAAATATCGTAACACACTAATTTATTACGGTAGTATACAGGGCAATATGGCCTTCCCGGTGCAAAAGATGATGATGATGATGCTTGTATTTTAAAGAGGCCTAACATCTAGGTCATCGGCCCCTAATGGTACGAAATGAGACTAAATGAAATGACAAATTAAAAGCCCAAAAACATCCACTGACCACAATTCAAAACGTGAGGACGTAGAATGAATGAATGGATGGATATTAATTTAAAACAAGCAATGGAACCGACCCACAGTGCCTCACATGCACAGAAGCTGGCGTAGAACAATAGTATTACTGACCAAGGATCTGCTTCTATAGCATAATACTGAATCGACGATACTTGTAGTCGAAAGGGGTCCAAGATCCAACTCAGCGGCCCCTCATAATGGTACTTATCGCTAGAAAAGTAGAACCATGGCATTTGTCATGTTGCGGTACTAATCAAGAGTAGCGTAGACTCGCGGCATTCCACACATTATGATACTAATCACATGTAATATCTGTATTACAGACCTACGCTGTTTCTCACACTGCGGCGCCATTTACAGGCAACGCTAACCTATGGTGTTCATCACATAAGGGTAATAACCACAGGGACTCGTACTATCCCGTGGTGCTCCTCAGATAGTGGGTACTAATCATAGGCAAGCCAGAACCATGGGTTCCCTCATCCCATGGTGTTGCTCAGATAGTGCTACTAATCACAGGTACTGTAAAAGCCGTCGCGCTTTCTTTTGCTACTAATCACAAACCTATTTGGTACTTAACATAGTGGTACTACGCGCAGGTAAAGGCGACCCATGGTGTTCCCCGCGTGGTGGTACTAATCACAGGTTGTTTCATGGTTCTAATTTCATCATACCTTGGGCGCCCCTTTTAGTCGCGTCTTACGACAGGCAGGGATACCGTGGGTGAATTATTCGTCTGCGTCCCCCACCCACAGGGGTCCGGTGCAAAAGAATGACAACATAGTACACATAAAATTGAGATGACAAACCTGGGCCTAAAGACTCTCAAAGTAGTCCCCTGCTACTGATACCACACACTGCCAACGATGTGGGAGGCGTGAATACCATCTGCCTCAGCATTTGCCGCACCATGTGTGAATCGGATCGCCTGTTGGCGCACAGCATTAGCAATGTCCTCTCGTGTTGCAAACCGCCTACCACGTAGTGGTTCCGTAATCTTTCGAATGAGATCAAAGTCACAGGGCGAAATGTCGGGAGAATACGGTTTGTGCTCCAATTGTTCCCATCCCCAACGTCGCAGTAGCTGCCCTACACACTCTACTTTATGTGGTTTTGCATTGTCGTGCAGGATTATTGCACTGTCCACAAGATCCGGACGTTTCTGCCGAACGCCACGTCGTACCTGTCGCACCAGGAAGCCTCTGTAGTACACCCCTGACGTCACACGCGACGATCACTATCAATTTGACTGGGGAAGAATTCTTTTTTTTTTTTGCTAGGGGCTTTACGTCGCACCGACACAGATAGGTCTTATGGCGACGATGGGATAGGAAAGGCCTAGGAGTTGGAAGGAAGCGGCCGTGGCCTTAATTAAGGTACAGCCCCAGCATTTGCCTGGTGTGAAAGGGAAGAATTCTGACGGACCTTCTGCCTCCTTGGTGATCCAGCATGTCGCCACTCCGCGGACTGACGTTTCAGTTCTGGTTCGTATGCTCTGGCCCAAAATTCATCGATGGCGATTATTCGTGACAAGAATTTATCGCCGTCCTGTTGCCAGCGTGCAAGGTGATCGGAGCATATTGCATAGCGCACCCACCTTTGAACTTCCGTCAGTGCATGCGGTACCCACCGCGATACGTATTTGCGCAGTTGCAGCTCATTACGTAATATCCTGTGGACGGTACGTTTCTCGATGCCACTTGCCCTCTCTAACTCGAGTAACGTCCATCGTCTGTCTTCATCCCGGAGCTGCTCGATGACGGAACGTGCCACGACGGTCCGCACACTGACAGGTCGTCCCGAACGTTGCTCATCACTAGTTGACACACGTCCTTGCTGAAACTTTCCTACCCACCGTGCTACTGTACGGTATGGTACGGCATTATTCCCAAGGGCTTCCACTAATTCACTGTGACATTCCATCGCATTTCTCCCTCGGAGAACGGCTATTTTGATGTAAGCACGCTGCTCAACATGGGTTACCTGCATCTCGTACGACACTCACCAACTGACTGATTTCACAGCCCTCGCTGCGCTACTACCTGCTATCACAGAGCCATCTGTTGTTCTGCATACACACTATGCCTGCAGAAATTCCACACGACAGATATACGTTTGTGATTCATTCTCATATCTACAAGAAAAAAATAGTTGCCATGACATTTGCCTCAATCCTCGTATTATCACATAGCGGTTTTCCTATGCGCAACGACGATATTCTCCTTCACTATCTACAACAGTCTGCTAACGCTAGAAAAGTTTTCGATTGCATGCGTGTAGAAATCTTGTAGTTTTTGACTTTTAAAAGTGGCCAAACCATATTGGGAGCGGATTTTCATCCTAAAGGAAGCTCCTTGAACGTTGTTCGATAGAGAGCGGAAAAGATTAAAATCTGAGGACGCAAGATCAGGTATACAGTATAAGGTAGGTGTGGAATGACTTAGCAACCCAAATCCTGGATAGTGTTTCTGTCATGTTAGGAGAGTGCGGGTGAGCGTTATCGTGCAGTAGCATCATTTCACGCAGTCTTGTTGGTGGTTTTTCTTGGATTGCTTCTGCAAGACGCCTCATTTGAAGACAATAATTGTCGGCAGAGATGATCACACCTCGGGCAAGCAATTCGTAGTACACCACACTCTCTTTGTCCCACCAGATATATAACATCATCTTTTGTATATGCGCACTGGCATTTACCGAGCTCGATAGCTGCAGTCGCTTAATTGCGGCCAGTATCCAGTATTCGGGAGATAGTACGTTCGAACCCCACTGTCGGCAGCCCTGAAGATGGTTTTCCGTCGTTTCCCATTATCACACAGGCAAATGCTGGGGCTGTACCTTAATTAAGGCCACGGCCGCTTCCTTTCCTCCTAGCCCCTTCCCGTCCCATCGTCGCAATAAGACCTATCTGTGTCGGTGCGACGTAAAGCAACTAGCAAAAAAAAAAAAGCACTGGCCTTTGTACGGGGGAGTTGCTTTCTTGTTACGGCTTCTTTTTCTTATGTTAGCATAAAGACACCATGTCTCGTCACCAGTAACGATATTGGATAGGAATGGTCGATATTGTTCACGACCCAATCGATGACGAGCAAGCAAAGATGCACATACGATCGGTCACCCACTGATTTTGTGGTTTTGGCTTACGAGAGGAACCCACCAAGTGTAACAACCCGATTTCCCAGAAACTTTGCTTAGCGAAAGAGGGGCCAAAATAAGCGAACACATGTTTCGGATTATCCGTAAACACTCGACCGTTTCCGAGAAAATTACGGTCGAAGTTTCCGACGTGCATTACGTGTCTATTAGCGCGTAGGAAGTTGGCCAGTTCAACCGACACGGCGGCGGAGTAGATTTCGCCGCGACTTCACACTTTTGCGCCCCGTGTTCAAATCCCGGTGAACTGTTTTTTCTTCATTTATTTACTTTTGTCATTGGCGATTACTACACAAATGGTTTTGTTCAGTATCTTTGTCCTTTTTTCGTCTATTAATGTTCTGTACCGGTAACAGTTCTACACTCATTGCACAGAAAAGGGATGTCACGACTAGACGAGATGCAATAAAAATTTATAATCAATTGCAAGCGCCAGTTTTTGGAAAATGATCCGCTATGCGTGGTTTTCGCAAACTTACTGCCAACACGTGAAATCTTCAATAATGTAAACGTCGTTTCTTTCCCGATCTGCATTATTTCTTTCTTTCTTTCTTTCTTTCTTTCATTCTTTAATCCGTTTACCATTCTACCTTTACCTCCAGCCCTCATACCACTTTTCAAATTTCGTGGCAGAGGCGGGAATCGAACTCGGGCCTCCGGAGGATGGCAACCAATTACACTAACCACTATACACCGCAGACGTGGGAGAAGAAACATTCGTGCAGTATGCTTTAAAAGGCACATAGAGCACATCAGAAACTTCGACCGTCATTTCCTTCGAAACGGTCGAGTGTCTACGGCTAAGCCGAAACATGCGTCCCTTATTTCGGCCCCTCTTTCGCTGAGCGAAGTTTCTGGGAAATCGGGTTGTTACACTTGGCGGGTTCCCCTCGTTAGAGCATGCCGTACCCTTGCACTCAGTTTCTGAACCTTGCCCGTTCAATGCAAATGTCCCATGATGGTTGAATGCTCACACTTCATCAAATCTTCCAATTCTCGAGTACACTGACCTGGATCATTGTGGATTAAGGTATTTAAACGGTCTTCATCAAACCCCGAAGGTCTTCTTAAAGTGGAGTATCACTCATGTCAAAACGATCCTCCTTAAAACGATAAAACCATTTTCTTGCCGTGCTTTCTCCGATAGCATTGTTCCCATACATGGCGCTGATGTTTTAGCCTCCTCCACTGCCTTCGCCCTTATACTGAACTCAAAACATAAGGTAAATCCGGGACAGATGCCGCCCCGGTAGAGATGCCGCATACACTGTAGCTAAAGGTTCCCATCGTTACAGCTAGATGGCAATATGTGTGGTTTTTCAGTTTCTAAGGAAGAACTACTGTCTGCGAGTGTGACGAAATTTGCTCGTATATTACGCTAATTATAGCCGATATCTTGAGGCGAGTACACGTTTCCTCCTGACAAAGTTTTTCCGTGTGTTAATTTATTGTATATTAAGTTGGCTTCAAATGCTTAAATCAGACGTTTTTAGTACAGTAGACGTCAGAAGCATAACTGTAGTTGAGAGTAAGCTAATTTTGGGCCATGATGGCCTTGAGGTATGACAACAGGAGGGTGCGGCGTCGCTCCCTGATAGTTGGGAGAGTTGCCGCACAACAATCCGGGTGAGATGTCTCATTGCTATCAGATTCTACAAGCGATCTGGAAACATTCGATACTATTCAGAGTGTACCGGTATTTTATTCGAATATTTTATCGTTTCACAATTTTTAATATACATAATCTATTTTACTGATTTCATTGGTAACATTATTTTATTATATAAAATTATATTATTTTCAGAAATAAAAATTTGCGACATGCCTGCTCAGTATAAAAGTAAGGGCACTGTTAAAAGACCTCAATAGACAGAGGAAAATTTAAGAGAGGCTGTTAAAAGACCGAAAGCCAAGGAAATACTGATCAGGGAGGCAGAATCATACTACAGAATAATGACGGAACGAACACTGAAACTTAGAATGCAGTCAGGAAATCTGAGAAAAGGCTCTCTGGGTCCAGCAGGTACAGCTACTTCAATAATCACCGAAGTCAAACTGATATTAAAAAAAGGATGACTGTACCTAGTGTTTGAGTTACAAACAGTGGCTGCATGAATCTTGCTCCACATATAACGACTGTTGCAGCAAGATTGCTAGAGAACAAAGTTTCAAGAAACAATCTGTAAAAACTTGTACGAGGATAAACATCAGTTTTTGATTCAAGAATCCTGCCTTAGACATGTTTTCAAATTACTGTGTCAGGACAGAATTATATTCATTATGATTTTGATGTTTCCTTTATATAACACGACGGCCCCGTGGTGTAGGGATAGCGTGCCTGCCTCTCACCCGGAGGCCCCGGGTTCGATTTCCGGCCAGGTAAGGGAATTTTCTCTTGACCTGAGGGCTGGTTCGTGGTCCACTCAGTCTACATGATTAGAATTGAGTTATCTGACGGTGAGATGGCGGCCCCGGTCTCGGAAGCCCAGAATAACGGCCGAGAGGATGCGTCGTGCTGACCACAGGCTCCTCGTAATCTGCTGGCCTTCGGGCTGAGCAGCGGTCGCTGGGCAGGCCTGAGCCCTTTCAAGGGCCTTAAGTGCCGTGGGGTTTTATATAACACAGTGAAGAATCCATTGCACATGCACATTCATAGTAAATCGAAATTTATGATTAATTTAATGTTGTAAATTATCAGATAGATTATTTTACCATTGAATGATTATATTATGTGGATATAATTGTCTTGTAGTACGTTCTAGTGTTCGGTTATATTAAAGTTGAAGAAACTGGCTTAAATTTGATTTTGTCATTAATTATTTTACTTACGGCATCTCTCCCGAGCAAAGTCGGCATCAATACCGGGATCCAGGGAGAGACGTCGCAGATGCAACAATTCCTTTGTTCCCTCCATTCTCCCATTTACTTTCAATTGCCAATATTTTGTTCATCCCTGATCAAATGTACATGTTTTCAAATTATGCTCGATGAATTTGCAACAATTTTTAAAGTAAATATAACGAGATATAACAAAAGACATAAAAAGTGCGGCAACTCTCCCGGAATTACCCTATGTCGTAAATGTTCCACTTCATTGGAGAATGCAGAGTGAGTCTCGGCCCAAAAGTGGCCACGGCTGGTGCGTGGTCCAACAGCTCTGCACTCCGACCGGCCAACTGAGCAGAGGAGGGGCGGCGATGGCTCTAACGTGGCTCTATGCCTCTGCATTCGGGAGACGGGAAAGGGCTGGACCTCACGGCTGGCCCCAACCGTCCACTGTCCTGATAATGGTTTTCCGTGGTTTTCCATTCTCCTGCACTAAGGCGAATATTGGGACAATTCCTAGTATAGGCCACGGCTGCCAACCTCCTCACCTTCTCGGAGCATCTCCTTCACCATAACAAATCCCCCGGCCTGACAGATGGCATCACCGTCTAAGAGGCCCTCCTCTCCCTTCAGGGGAGGAAAGAAAACATTTCAGTAGTAGTAGTGTTCCACTTCTACCCTTGACACTGTTATCTAACGTCCACACCAACACTCACTGTCTGCAAGAATGTAACATTTAAAAAGTTAACTGAAGCACAACAATGGCAATTCAAAACAAAAATGACAGTCGATAAATAAACCCACAGGAACAGGAGTACCAACTCGCAAAACAAAAACGCTAAGGATGTATGCACCAACCAAATATTTCTGGCGTCGCTGTAGCCACCCAGGCTCATTTTGGTTTTGATCTGGGGTTTAAGACGGGATACCATTCCTGACGCCACGTGATTCTTGAGATAAAAATCTCGACCCAGAATCGACTAGAATTCGAGCCTCAGCCCTCCAAAAGGGAAGCCAGAAATTAATCCGCGGGGCTAATCACCCCTTCCCCAACCCACCCCACCCCCAATGTCAGGGACAACATACGGAAAATTTATTGTATTTATTTTTCCAAACTGCTCTACATTCCTGAAACAATTCAAAAATGAAAAGTGAAATGTCGTATGGCTTTTAGTGTCGGGATGTGTCCGAGGACTTCGGCTCGCCAGGTACAGGTCTTTTGATTTGACACCCGTAAGCGACCTGCGCGTCGTGATGAGGATGCAATGATGATGAAGACGATACATACACCCAGCCCCCGTGACAGGGGAATTAACCAATTACAGTATGGTTAAAATTCCCGACTCTGCCGGGAATCGAACCCGGGACCCCTGTGATCAAAGACCAGCACGCTAACCATTTAGCCATGGAGCCGGATATTTCAAAATTTATAAGTCGTTAGTGCATGTGGCGCCAGAGTTTACCACGCTGATGTGCAGGGCGACAGAACAGTT
Source organism: Anabrus simplex (assembly GCF_040414725.1). Classification (NCBI taxonomy): domain Eukaryota; kingdom Metazoa; phylum Arthropoda; class Insecta; order Orthoptera; family Tettigoniidae; genus Anabrus; species Anabrus simplex. The sequence continues at coordinate 226,085,272 of NC_090271.1, read as the reverse complement.
TTTGTAAACAGCATTAAGCTCCTATTGTCTAACTTCGCTGTGTGCACGAATAAAAGACATTGTCCGTTCCATTATGTCGTTCCTCACATTCCCAGCCTTGCTCTGACACAGGGTTTCGTCTTAGACTATACGTTCCTATTCAAAAGTAGTTGAACTTCGACTGGTCTATGGGCTTCTTCAGTTTTTGTACAACCTTTTCAATGACGCAATATACATCAGAAGATTATTACTATTATCATTATTATTATTTGTCGTTTGGGCTACTGAGGATCACGGGGCTCGTATCTTCTCGTCACTTGGGCCTTCTGTTTTCTCCTCTTCCAGTACTCCTTCATTTTTCTGGCTTTGAGCCAGCTTTCTTTCCTCCGTCCACATGAGTCTGCTGGTCCCTGTGTTCTTCCGACTCGTAAGTGAAGTTGGAAAAATTCCCCGCTGGATGGTTTCCCGAGACTGTAGGCGGTCATGTATCGACTCAAGCGGGATCGCCAGTTGTTCCAGATCCGACTTGACCGAAGAGATCTACTTGTTCCTGGATGCCTTCCCTCTACCTACCACAGCGCAGATCCTGTTGATAAGTCTGCAGGGGTTCATGCTGCGTAAGTGCCCATAGAAGACCAGGCGCCTTTTTCTCATACAAGTAACGATATTTGTATAGCTCATCGTTGTGCCGAATTCTGTAGGTGCCCTTTTCTCGTATAGTCCTCTTCGCTATGCCCGACTAAGGGGTGCGACTGAATTCATTTACCTGATGTCGTTGCCTTTTTCTTCTCCCAAAATATCTCCATATTCTCGCTGTGGATTTCCTTGCGATCTTCTGACCAGGTTTTGTTAGCGGTAGTGCCTGGATGGTGTGTAAAGCGGTGATTGTCGACTAATTTTCTGAACTTAGATCTGTCTAATAAAATGTAATCTGGGATGCCTATTTCCTGAAGATCGTTTCCAACTTCCAGCAGCCAATTATTTTTTTACTTTCATTGATAGGGCAAGGTTCAGAATTGTTTTGGTCAATCTCTGATTACTCATTCTGATAATATGTCCTTAAAATTCCAAATGTCTATTCCTAAATGTGTTTGAAATTTTCCCTGAGGGTTGGTACAGATCATGAGATTTCCCTATCGTCCAGATTCTCCCTGTACAGGCTGATTCAAAATTTTTCCTTAACATTTTCATTTCTTGCTTTTCTACATCTTTAATCAATTATATTCCCCCAATAATCAGTGTTTCAGATGCATATAGTGCTTCAGGCTTGATTACAGTGTTGTAATGCCTTAATTTTGCATTTCGGGATATGGGCTTTTTATTATACCTGTTCTAAGTGAGTCTGTACGGTCGTTTGCTTCACGATTCAGTGCTGAAGGTTGGGTGACTTCTCCCAAATATTTGAATTTAGACACTTGGGATATTTTGTCATATTGGGTTTTCATTGGTTGTCCATCCAGGCACCGAACAGATCCTTCCATGCAGTGGATTACTTGGTATGAGATCTAGAGTAAATTATTATTATTATTATTATTATTATTATTGTTGTTCCGGGGTTACCGTGGAGCAGAAAGAGGTTAAAGAAGGTGCTGGGGTGAATGAGTCTATCAACGATATTAAAGATTAATTTAAAACTAAAATAAGGTTATATTTCTTTTCGGATCTCAAACATAACGAAATTCTTCACTAGGTGAAGAAAAAAAAAATGGTCAGCAACAAAGCAATTTTGATACAAGACTTGGTATTCAAGATTCAGAACTTTAACAATTTTGGGCTTCAAGCCCCTAGTTTTATAATTTCTGAGCTACGAGCTCAACTTTACAAAATTTCAATTCAAAATGAGGAACAATTTAGTTAAGGGCAGAAATCCCCTAATTCAAGAGCACCTGCTCCCTAAATACAATATCTAGCCTTCCAGAGGCACTCTTTACTATTACAAAACTTTGAAAAGAGCTAACAGGCTCTCAGTTTCCTACAGCCCGCTCAAGGCAATATTGCATTAAAATGTTACACTCTCTGGGCTCACAAGGCACGAATTACAAATAGAAATAGTTTTATACAGGGGTATCTAGTACCCAACCTACAGGGCCTTTGCGAAAAAGAACAGGTTAAATAAACGGCCCGAACACAACCTGAATGGAGGCGTACACTGCGCTCCCAGATAATGAAAAAATTAAAAACCTACAGGGCTCTCGGCCGATGAAACTGGGGCTAATCTCAAACTACTGAGGTGGCTCGTAGGAACGAAAGGTTGCAAAACATAGTCACCTCAAACCAAGATGAAGGGGAGCTCGAGAGGGTAACTCACTCTCTATCCCCGATTTACAGTTAAAGACTTTATGAAATTTTTACATTAGCCAAAAGAAGATTTACATTTTAGAAAAATGTGTTACATAGTTAAAGATTCTGACCTTCCCCTCGGATAAATCTGCGGAAACAGCAAGAAAGATAGAATTTATGTGGCCATTAGCTTGTAGATGCTCTGCCGGCTGAAGAAAGAGGCGCCCCGCTTCCTGCCTTAACACACTTAGAAAGACGGCGATCAATTGACAAGGTAGCCAGAAAAGCCGCAGTTTATATACCCTCAGGGAAGGTTCGAGAGAATTCAGGACTAATCCGGCCACACCCTCTCAATTTTTATTGGGTAATTCAAAGTGAACAAGAAATGCGGGATTGGTTGAAAATTAATTACAAAAATTTATGATTGGCCAGATTCAAAACTGGCGGAAAGAAAAATAAGCATTGCCAACCCAAAAATAATTGAACATAGAGTCACTTATGGACAACCTAGAAATACGAAACTTCTTTAAGTTATAAGTTCTTCCACCTTACACCAGAGTGCATGATTATAGTTTCTTGGTAGTGACATCTGTGGAAAAATGTCCCAACTTCTTGATGTATAGCAAAACAAAATAAGGAGAAATTCAATCAGTTTAGGAAACTTCACAATAACACAATTACTTAGTATTTCAGTGTTGACATCTTCCGACTAAAGTCTCAAGTTAATGTAGTCGCAATTTCACATTTTGGTTGATAGAGGAGTTTATTAAGGCACTTATTTTGAATGAGCGGAGTTGAGGTGTACCTCCCAGTACAATTATTATTTTCAGACCAGCAAAAGCAAAGCAAATTCATTTCCGTACAGGCCATGAAGGCCCTTGGAGGGGTGGAAGGTAAAGGCTTCCACTATCCGTAACCTCGGCACTTGATGGGGTAGAGTGGTTAGCTACACGCCCGGCCACCTCTGCCCCCAGGAATTAACTGGGTACTCATTTTTGGTGTAGAATGAATGAACCTCAGGGCCATGTACACCTCCGGAAGTGGAATTCTCGTTTATTAAATTTTTCGACTACCTGACGGGAATCGAACCTACATCCTGTCGGGTGAACCGAGCACGCCTTTAACGCCTCGGACAACTCCTTGACTACATGGTCAACGTGGTGTCCTTCGCTTCTGAGGGCCCCGGGGTCAGGTATTTTAACCACGTCTAGTTAATTCCTCTAGCTCGGGGACTGGGTATTTGTGATAGTCTTAATACACATCTTCACTTACACACAACACCATCAACCAGCGCAGAAACACGAATGGTGAATACTTTCCTCCACGTGCGGCTGGCATCAGGAAAGGCATCCAGCCGTAAAAATGGGCTTAGACCTAATCCACACATAGTGCTGACTCCAAGTAACAGGGCTAAGGTCAGGAAAAAGAAGAAGGAGAAGACTACTTTTACTTGTCTCTATACAGGTTGTGACAATAAGGTAGGCCAAACTTTCTGAACATATTCCTCACACGTAGAAGAAAATGTGTTATATGGACATGGGTCCGGAAACACTTCATTTCCATGTTAGAACTCATTTTCTACAACTCTACACAGTACATTTATTTATCTATTTATTTATTTATTTATTTATTTATTTATTTATTTATTTATTTATTTATTTATTTATTTATTTATTTATTTATTTATTTATTTATTTATTAATTATTATCCACGAAAAAGCCCTACTTTGTCTAGCATATTAGGGCTGTAGGTTATAACTAGTTACCTTAAATAGTACAAACATATAATACAAAAGTTTTGAAGTGAGTGATTACTACACACACAAATGAATTAACTGGGAGAAAAGGAAAAACTATTCTTACATTTTTTTCTAAAATAAACTGCATAAACTCAAAAAATTCATTCAAACAACAGATATTGTGAAATATCATAAAAATAGGTTTGTACAACAATTTAAGTGTTGTTCCAAAATATATCTAGCTTTGCTGAATAACGGACAATCAAACATAAGGTGAGTTGCAGTTTCTTCATCTCCACAAACACAACTGTTATTACTACTAATTTTGAATTTATATAAATAAAATTTAAATTTTCCGTGACCCGAAAGAAACTGAATATACTGGTGAAGTTTCATTTCATTAAACTGCAGTCCAAACGGTCCTGTACCGTGGGAGAAAAGATTGTTCTTGTAACTTCACCCTTATAACTTGAGTTCCACAGTTTTGACCATTCACTGGTTGTGAATTTATATCATTCACGTTTCACTTTTGATATAGGGGCTCTTTTTTTATACAGTTTCATTGTCACTAAATGCTACATGTTTAGCAAGCCCATCTGCTCTTTCATTACCTAATAGACCTTCATGCCCTTTAACCAACTTAAAACAGATGTCTTCCATACTGTGAGAGATCTGTTCTAATGCTACATGCCAAAGAATTTAAATTATATTTGTTACTTATAGATATCAGAGCTGCTTGCGAGTCACTATAGCAAGAAGTTCTGCTTGAAAAATGGAACACTGGGAGGAAAGTTTCATAGTCATAAAATATATTTCTGATTCATCTTTAAACACAACAAAGGCACTTCCTACTAGATTAGTACAATCCTCTTTGGGTGTTCTTGAGTACATTAATCACAGAGGAACAGAACGTACCAGTATATGACACGAAACTCTTACATGAAATTAACGTTCAAAACGCCCTCCGTTAGCATTGATACTGAAACCCGCCGTCGCATTGAATCGCGGATGTGCTGAGTTACCCATGGAGGATTGCGTATGTACGGGATAGAGTGAGCTTGAGGGCTGCAAGAAACTAATCTATGAGCTGATGAGCCAAACAACAACATTATTGATGTCATTCCTCTTCTTCTTCTTAATCTGTTTACCCTCCAGGTTCGGTTTTTCCCACGGACTCAGCGAGGGATCCCACCTCTACCGCCTCAAGGGCAGTGTCCTGGAGCTTCAGACTCTGGGTCGGGGATACAACTGGGGAGGAAGACCAGTACCTCGCCCAGACGGCCTCACCTGCTATGCTCAACAGGGGCCTTGTGGGGGGATGGGAAGATTGGAAGGGGGCAGACAAGGAAGGGGGAAGGAAGCGACCGTGGCCTTAAGTTAGGTACCCTCCCAACATTTGCCTGGAGGAGACGTGGAAAACCACGGAATTCACTTCCAGGATGGCTGAGATGGGAGTCGAACCCACCTCTACTCAGTTCACCTCCCGAGGTTGAGCGGACGCGGTTCCAGTCCTCGTACCACTTTTCGAATTTCGTGACAGAGCCGGGAATCGAACCCGGGCCTCCGGGGATGGCAATTAATCACGCTAAACTCTACACCACAGAGGCGGTATTGATGTTATTAATTACCCATATGAAACGACAGCAGTTCACGGAGGCCCGTTATATCGGATGAAAATCCCTCACACGTCGATCCTAAATCAAGCTGTAAGACGGGTTGGCCTAAAAACAAGGCTGAGAGACTTTTACCTCATGGTAAGTACAGATTGTATCGTCTCACTAAAAAGAACATGCACGTTTTAGTATGTTTTTACTACCACGTACAAAAAACGGCGAGACTTAAGTCGTGATATGCCAACATAGCAAGGTGAGTAAATAAATGTAAGAAACGTCGCGAAATACAGATAAAAGTCCTACATTTAACAATTACCGATACCTGTGGTCCGGTTCCTTGCCTGAATTGTATCACGGCCTTCGGTTCAGAGTGTCCCAGGTTCGATTCCCGGTCCGATCGAAGGTTTTAATCGCGTATGGTTGATTCCTCTGGCTCGAGGACTGGGTATTGGTGTTTGTTTCGTTAAACTTATCTTCACATAGACATAATTCGCTACACTGTCAACAACCAATGAAACATACGCGAGTGTCCGTCTTCGTTAGAATGAGCATCCTGATCTCGCGAAGAGTCATTAGTAGTTATCTGTCGCTTGTTGGTCTCGAAGCATGTTTTCCGCGTCTTTAACATCTGACCGACCTAGCGAGCGGACGCGCTCGGCGTTCGTCCCGTCTGGGGATGCCAGCCTCTTGGATAAGCGCTATTTCCTTGTGTTCCGGCCTTTAACTTATTAATATGTAATTTTTCATTGTAATGTAAAATTTAATTTGTATGTCGGAGTTTACCCTAGACATACGCATTCGCCAATATGTTCGTCGAAATGACTTAGCTTTACAGCTAGTCATTAGGATTTTGTTTTTGGTTTATGAATATTGGAATTAACAATTAAATTTAGATTTCCCTTTGGGGTTGCCTCCCGTAACTCTGTACCTGATTCTGTGTTAAGATCTTAAATCTCCTACTGTTCTAAGAGTTTGATTATTCTGCTATTATTATTTTTTAGTTAATTTAAAGATTATTAGTATGTGCCTCGTGTTTACTGGCACTATTCATTTCCTTAATTTGCATCTACTACGTTTCTTGTTTATTTGGTTCATTAATTTGATTTTTGTATCTTATTTTCAATTTGTTAATTTAGTAAGCTAAGTGTTGAGAGTGATTATCGTGTAGGCTACCTCTTTTTCACCACAACGAATACGTTCACATGGGCCTCGTAGGGTTTCCACGCCACTTCCACATCCTTTCCGTAGTTGTCGTTTCGGGTCTACCTGTAATTTAAGTTTTACGTAACCCCGAGTATGTGTTCAAATTTCACACTAATTTTTAAGTTTCATTGTTATCATATTTTATTATTTGTTGGTGTTACCTGTAAGAGGTAACAATATTATAATTTAAGCTCCTTAAAACTTTAGGCTTTTTCAATCGTGAAATTACCAGCGTTTCGCCCCAGTGTAGCAATGGGCTCATCCGTTGGATTGCTACATGGTTCGAGTAAAAAAAACATAAGAATTTGGCCACTAGGGTAGGAGAGGTGATGGTATACAATTTCTAATCACTAGATTGCATGTAAAAGCAAAGCCAAGTCACCCCCGTACAGGCCATGAAGGCCCTTGGAAGGTAAAGGCTTCCACTATCCGTAACCTCGGCACTTGATGGGGTAGAGTGGTTAGTTCTACGCCTGACCGCCTCTGCCCCCAGGAATTAACCTGGTACTCATTTTTTGTGTAGAATGAGTGAACCTCAGGGCCATGTGCACCTCCGGAAGTGGAAATCTCGTTTCTTAAATTTTTCGACTTCCTGACGGGGAATCGAACCCACGTCCTTCCGGGTGAACTGAGCACGCCTTTACCGCCTCGGCCAGGCAGCCTCTATTGCATGCAAAAACCTGAGTTTAATGCCAAATCTCTGCGCCGTGTTCATATGGAGTGAAGGCAAATGACGCTGTTGATGTCCGTCGGATGGAGCCGTTAATCCGTGAACAGACCTCGTGGTGTTATTCGACAGGAATAGGCTGTGTGCCGACACAGGGCTTGGCCCTCTCCCTAACACCTCATCATCATCATCATCATCATGATCATCATCATCATCATCATCATCATCATCATCATCCAAAAGTATACGTCGCCCACAGTCATTAGCTAGAAAGATCTGCGCCAGACCTCTCCGGACGCCAGACGATATCACATTGTTATTATTATTATTATTATTATTATTATTATTATGACAGCCCCGCGGTGTAGGGGTAGCATGCCTGCCTCTTACTCGGAGACCCCGGGTTTGATTCCCGACTACGTCAGAGATTTTTACCTGGATCTGAGGGCTGGTTCGAGGTCCACTCAGCCTATGTGATTACAATTGAGGAGCTATCTGACGGTGAGATGGCGGCCCCGGTATAGGAAGCCAAGACTGACGACCGAGAGGATTCGGAGTGTTGACCACATGACACCTCATAATCTGCAGGCCTTCGGGCTGAGCAGCGGCCACTTGGTAGGCCATGGTCCTTCGGGGCTGTTGCACCATGGGGTTTTGGTTTGCCAAGATGTAGTGTTTACACTGCACTATGTCTTCTGGTATGGGCTAGAACAAATTTGTTACTTTCATTGACCTGTCTCAGTCTCATCCTTGGCTTTGACAATATGAAAGTGACTGAGGTATGTGTGATGCTAGTAATACCATTCCTTATGCAGCCAGTCCCTGTTATGAATGGTGTGAAAATGTCACTCATAGGGTCGATTGGTGCATGCATTTCAGTGGGCTTGGCAGACTGATCTGTAATGGCAACTTCTGGCTCGGTGAGGAGAGCAACGGGAAACTACCTCACTCCTCACTTCCCTAGTATGCCTCTTCAGTGACGCCTAGGCTATCTATGACAGCTGTTGGCGGAACTGTGGAGGATCAAACCAGCCTTAGGGCTGAATACCCAACATACATTATTATTATTATTATTATTATTATTATTATTATTATTATTATTATTATTATTATTATTATTATTATTATTATTATTATTATTATTATCTCAGTGCCTTAGCTGCTGACTACCCGTTGCGAAGGCTGGAAGTTTCGAATCTCTGTTCACCCTGTGTTGAAAGTTTCATTTCAAAAATCAGTGGCGTCAGGAAGTACATCCGACTTTAAACTCCTAGCTAAAATCAAGACGAGCCTGGGTGGCCCAGTGACCCCAGAAATAAATGGGATAAGCTGAAGAAAGCATTGAGGCTTTCGTTTCAGACGGGCCCGGTTCGATTCCTGTCCGGGTCGGGAAGTTTTAATCGCATCTGGTTAATTCCTCTGACTCGGAGACTGCGTATTTGCGTATTCCCAACACACTCTTAATGCATTCACACAGCACACTAGACTACCAACCACGCAATGGCGAATATATCCCTCGCCATAGGATTGGCGCCAGAGAGGGCATCCGGCCATAAAACTAGGTCAAATCCATATTGCACCACAGTTTGCTCCCAGGATGTCGAAAAAGTGGTTGAAGAAGAAGATTGTAGTGTTGTGGCTGAAACTTTTCTTTGCTTTTTAACGCCGCACCGACATAGATGTATCATTCTCACGGTGACGATGGGATTGGAAAGGGCTAGGAGTGGGAAGGAAGTGGCTGTGGCCTTAATTAAGGTACAGCCTGGTGTGAAAATGGGAAATGCTGCTGAAACATTTCACATGACAGTTGTAAAAATGAAACGAAGGGGCGTATGGCTTTTAGTACAGGGAGCGTCCGAGGACAAGCTCGACTCGCCAGATGCAGTTCTTTTTATTTGACACCCGTAGGCGACCTGCGCGTTGTGATGAGGATGAAATGATGATGAAGATGACACATACACCCAGCCCCCGTGTCTGCGGAATTAACCAGTTATGGTTAAAATTCCCGACCCTGCCGGCAATCGAACCAACGGACAGCACGCTAACCATTTAGCCATGGAGTCGGATAATTGTCATTAATGCTGATGGCTCTAACGACGAATGTAGTTTTTTACGTCTATCTCTTCGTTTAACACATGCTATTGTGTAAAAGGTTAATTGTTTGCCATACCATGAGCAGTGATGAAGAGATTAAGACGCTGAAAAATAAGCTAAAATATTTGTGTACATTCATTACCAAGAGCACGATACGTCTAATCAAACCAGAACTGCAAACTGCAATCAACTACAACTATTCATGCAGGGACTTCTTGCCGTTTGTTAAACATGACTACTTGTTTAACGTCGCACTAGCACATCGAAGGTTTTCGGCGAAGGAAAGATGGGAAATGGTTAGGAGTGGTGAGGAAGAGGAAGCGGCCGTGGCCTTTATTAATTTGGCTGGTGTGAAAATGGGAAACCACAGAAAACAATCTTCAGGGCTACCGACGGTGCGATTCGAACACGCTATAAACTGACAGCTGCGCGGCCCTAACCGCACGGCCAACTTGCTCGGCTTGTTAAACATAAAGATATTTTACGTGAGGCAAATTATGTCTCAAAATAACGCCGTTGCGCCTTCCAGAACCGCTATGTGATAATGTTGTGGGGGAAATACTGACCCGCAACACATGTAATATGATGATGATTTTTGTTTAAAGGGGCATAACATCTAGGTCATCGGCCCCTAATGGTACGAAGAGAGACGAAACGTAATGACAATTTCAAACTCCACAATTCATCCAAAGACCAGAATTCAAAACACGATAAAGAATGAATGGATGCATATGAACTTAAAACAATCAGTGGATCCGACACGCAATGCCCCACCTTCCCAGAAACTATCTTAAAACAATGGTATATACTGACCAAGGGGCTGCTTCCAAAGCACAATCCTGAATCGATTATACTTGTTGTCTAAATGGGTCCAAAATCCAGGTCAACTGCCCCTCATTATGGTACATATCACTAGCAAAGTAGAACCATGGTATTTGTCATGTTGCAGTACTAATCAAAAGTAGCGTAAACTCACGGTGTTCCACACATTATGGTACTACTCACAAGTATTGTACGTCGCACAGGTAACGCAGGCCTATGGTGTTTCTCGCATAATGGCGCCACTCATAGGCAATGCAAACCCACGGTATTCCTCATCTAGGTTTATTAATCACGGGCGCCGGTATTCCCGTGGTGTTCCTCACAAAGTGGGTACTAATTACAGGCAACGCCCAGACCCGTGGCGTTTCTCACTTAATGTTACAAATCACAGGCAACGTAAGCCCGTGATGTTCCGCATATAGTGGTACCAATCACAGTACTGGAAACCCACAGTGAACCAGTCTCTGCTACTACCAATCACAAACCTACTGTGTACCTAATATAGTGGTACTAATCGCAAGTAAAGGCGACTCATGGTGTTCCCCCCGTGATGGTACTGATCACAAGTAGTTCCATGGTCCTAATTCAATCATTCCTTGGTCGCCCCTTTTAGTCGCCTCTTACGACAGGCAGAGGATACCGTGGGTGTATTCTTCGTCTGCGTCCCCCACCCACAGGGGCTACATGTAATATGAAGAGCGAGTATTCCTTGACAATATTCGCACAATATTGAATCTTAAATGGGAGAATCTTACCCACCCAAGTTGTAAGATGAAATATTTCACACAGCAGTTTTCGCTGGTGCAACGATGATAAAATATCTTCAGCTCATCTCAACTAATTCTGGGGTCGCTGGTGCCACCAAGGCTCATTTCGGTTTTGGTTTACCCTTCCTGACGTCACGTGACTTTTGAGATGAAAAACTCAATTCAGGATCGACCGGGATTCGAAAATCAGTCTACCAGTTCTAGTGTAGAAAGTGAACTGGACCACTTGATATAGTCAAAGTGAAAGTTTGCTGATTCATTTGTCTTACTTTTCTTAAAAGATAATAATAATAATAATAATAATAATAATAATAATAATAATAATAATAATAATAATAATAATAATAATAATAATAATAATGGCTTTACGACCCACTAACTACTTTGTAACGGTTTTCGGAGACGTCGAGGTCCCGGACTTTAGTCCCGCACGAGTTCTTTTACGTGCCAGTAAATCTACCTATACGAGGCTGACGTATTTGAGCACCGGACTGAACCAAGGTCGAACTTGTCAAGTTGGGGTCAGAAGGCCAGTGCCTCAACCGTCTCAACAACTCAGGCCGGCATTTCTTAAAAGGAGTTCGCAGCACTAAATCCAGGAGAATTTCAGGTGGGGTTGGAAGGAAGATCTTCAATCACCGCCAACCTCTTTTCAACGATCAAAAGAGGAAATAATGAATCCTTTAGATTATGTCTGGTGTCGAGGTGCATATTTCTAACCCATGGTCCCTATGCTGAAAATTCCCCCATCCACATCAGTGCAAGCGCGATCCAAAAGAAAGTGAACGAACATCCCGTGCGTCACAGAGTCGTAGTGTGACGTCAGTGCTTTACACCAGTAGCCATCTAACATCGAGCACGGACAGCCGTTGCTTGTCTGTCATACAGCACATTCAGCTATCTGGAGAATGAGGATTCGAGTTGAAAGCTGACAGAAGCTGCGATGTGCTAGTGAAACACTCTTCCTTCCATCTCAAGTGCATCACAAAGCACCTGTTGACATCTAACACTCCTTAGGTTATTATACCTGATAGTGTACAAAGAAGGGGAATTTTAAACGCAACCTAGAATGAACCACTGATATTTATTTATTTATTTATTTATTTATTTATTTATTTATTTATTTATTTATTTATGTATTTATTTATTTATTTCGAATTTTACTCCGAAGAAACTGTGGCCGGATTTGTGAAAAATTGCTTGTTCAGGAAAAGCCATTACGTATCATGAGAAGAAATTGCTATGTCTGCTCACTACCGGCTTCTTTTTATTAAATTATCTTTCATGAATATTATATAACATAGGCTTATTTCTTAAGCTATCGGGAGAAATCAGTAAAATCAAACTCAAAAGTACCAATAATAATAATATTTGTTTTAACGTCCCACTAACTACTCAGAAAGTACCGAGCGAGTTGGCGACACGACTCGAGTCCCGTAATCGTGAACCACGACGATAGTTTTCCATTTTCTCGCCAGGTAATGCTGGAATTGTACATCAATTAAAGCCACGGTCTTCCATCCCAGTCCTTGCCCTGTCCTATCCCACCGTGGCCATAAGACCAGTTTGAATCGAAGCGACATAAAACAAATAGGGGAAAACCGTGGCCTTAATCAAGGTAAAAATGGGAAACTACGGAAAACCATCTTCAGAGCTGCCGAAAGTGGAATTCGAAACCAGCATCTCCCGACTGCAAGCTCATAGCTACGTGCCCCTAACCACGTGAACATCGCTCCGTGAAATTAATGTTAGATTTGTACAGAAATTATAAATTATTTTGAGTATGTGAACGTATATTTTAGCTGTATTTTCTTCGACAAGGTCTACTGTAACATACCGAATGACTTACAAACTGTTTTCTTCTGTGGGACACGTTGATGAATCAACGTTTTCGGAAGAATTCTCCCGCTACAATTAATCGGGATGACATTTAAAAACGAAAGGGCCTTGGTAGTGGAGAAATACTTTAACAAATCAAAAACATAAATCAATCCATCGATCAATGAATCAATCAGTCAATCACCACTGATCTCCATTTTGGGAAAATAACAAAAGAAAGAAAGAAAGAAAGAAAGAAAGAAAGTAGGAATATATCACGTCTTCATTATAAACTTCTATGACTTTCAGCGTTTAGTCTACAAAACAACAACAAATAAACAAACCCGATTGCTCATCAGCCCCGAAGGGCCATGGTCTACCAAGCGACCGCTGCTCAGCCCGAAGGCCTGCAGATTATGAGGTGGCATGTGACCAGCACGACGAATCCTCTCGACCGTTATTCTTCCTTGGCTTTCTAGACCGGGGCCGCCATATCACCGTCTGATAGTTCCTCAATAATTGTAATCACGTAGGCTGAGTGAACCTCGAAGCAGCCCTCAAATCCAGGTAAAGTCCCTGACCTGGCCGGGAATCGAACCCGGGGCCAAGAGGCAGGCATGCTACCCCTACACCGCGGGGCCGAAGTTCGGTCTGCAAGACTGTGAATTAACCAAGCGCATCACAATCCTCTATTTGCAACCAGTGTTGCGCTGTGGCCTCTACAGAATAGGCTACCTCTTACCTTTTAAAGCACTGAAAATTGTGTCTACCCATCGTCACCTTGGTGTCCCTCTGTTTCTCTCACCCTGCATGGCCGGGTCTTTCTTCTACGTAAACTATCCTCCACAATTCACCTCACATGACCCCAACACGAGAGCTTCATCCACTGAGTTCACTCCTAACAGCCTTTAATCCCCTCATTCCTAGTACCCTCTTGTCCCAAATCCTCAAGTACCACTGGCCACAGTCGGCGGAATAATTGAACTAGCATCTTGAGGAGGGGGGGGGGGGGGGAACTGGACAATAAAAAACAAATAAAAAAGAGCGGTTTTCAAATTAGGAAAAAGTATACAATATCTTGACAGTGGTTGAGACAAGCTGTTTTGCTATACATTTCCATTTATTTAGGAACGACCTCCTGAAATTTACAGACTGCCACTAAGTACAAGGTAAAACATATACAATTTTCTGTGCAGATCTATTAATTGAAGAAAACTCTAAATTATAAAGGAACAGTATAATTAGTGCGGCATTTCAGAGCTGTAGCTGTAGAAGTGGTGTCTCAGGATTTTGATGGAGCCTCGGGAGGACGAGGGTCGCAATTTCGGAGTTGAGCGTCTTTGGGAGTTGGAAGCTCTTCCATGTGACGACGAAGTGACGAGGTACGGTACCGCGAGCTCCGACCATTATCCCTATTATTTCGATTTAATGAAGGTGGTGTTTAGATTTGTAGTAAGGGATAGTGGGTTTGTATTTGTTAATCTTTTATAGATTAACCTCCTCTGGCTGACTGCTATGGTGCTCGAACCTGACAGTCGGATCTAATATGAATCCTTGAGAGCTGTTGTCTTTAAAGGCTATGCTGTCAGTTCTCTGAGAACTACCATTTACGGCCAGTCCGTGTATCTCCTCATGTACACTGAATCCCTTCTTTCTCAGTTCTTCGGCAATGAAGGATCTGATCTGGTGGTGCCGCGTGTTTCTTAGGAGCTCCCCGCGTGTGCAGAATCTCAGGACATGACCAAGAGTTTCTTTCTCTCCGTGGAAATGCCGACAGAGGTTGTTGTCCAGGGATCTTCCTGGCACCGAGCGTACTGCAAAAACATTAGCAGTCATCTTTATAGCCTCTCTCCACTCGTTACAAGACAGTCCGGTATATGCTGTTCATAATGGAGAAAAAGAAGTGTAACAGGTTTTCATAGATATCCTCACGAACCCTTATATGGATTGAGAAAAATGTTCATGAATATGTCATTTCGCTCACAGACAGTACAAAAATGACCCTAACGTACAAAACTTTGACGAATATAGGACGTTACGAAATAAGACAACACAACAAATACGAAATGCTAAACTGCGACACGCTTACAGTTTAATTACGCCTGACGGTAGAACAGCGACGACATTTTGGAAATCTATTAATAAGCTTGGACTTACGAAGAACAATACCAGAGAAGAAATTACAGTACCTCTCGAGACTCTTAACGAGTACTTTACTGCTAACTGCTCCGCAGTACGACACGACGACAAACAGACTTATGAATTACTATGGTACACACCCTACTCCTGACAGAGAGCAATTCTATTTCAGTCACGTGACGCCCCTCCAAGTCAGAAAAGCAGTCCTCGGAATAAGCACGAAAGCAAAAGGAATTGATGACATTGCGACTGACATGGTCAAACTAATTCTTGATTGTATATTATCAACCTTAACTCATATAATCAATTTCTCTCTTCTATACTCCACATATCCAACTCTCTGGAAGAAGGCTATTGTGCTACCTCTTCCGAAAAGCCAAACGCCTTCGAACGAGGGAGACTATCGTCCAATCTGTATTTTATCAGCTGTATCAAAAATCTTAGGATATGTAGTCCATACACAAATGTCTGAGTACCTTCGAACGCACAATCTCCTTAATCCTCTCCAGTCCGGTTTCCGACAAGGACACTGTACAACTACAGCCTTACTTAAAGTGACTGAGGATGTTAGACAAGCAATAGACGGAGGACGATTCACAGTTCTGGTACTACTAGATTACAATAAAGCTTTCGACAGCGTAGACATTCACATTTTACTTGTAAAGCTGAGGGCTCAACATTTTTCTCAGAGTACGATTGCTTGGATGCATTCTTATCTTCACGGACGTCAACAATGTGTGAAAGGTAATAATGGAATCGTTTCCTCGTGGTGCCACGTGAAGAGAGGAGTCCCTCAAGGCTCTGTACTTGGTCCTCTTCTTTTCGCACTCTTTGTGAATGACATATCATCCAATTTAAGACACTGCAAATACCATATGTACGCGGACGATCTTCAACTCTACACCGACTCTACCGCACGAGACCTCCAGGAAAATATCGACTTACTAAATATTGACTTACAGTCTGTTAGTGATTGGTCTGCTGCGCACGGCCTGGAATTGAACCCTACAAAGTCGCAAGTAATCCTTCTTGGCCATCAAAGTCAAATAACAAGTATAACTAAACGTCCGTTGCCAAGAGTAATCCTGCAGGATGTTCCAATTCCTTTTGTATCACAAGTGAAGAATCTCGGTGTTATCATGGACGAACGCATGACTTGGGTCTGCACATGTCTTACATATCTGTCAAAAAGTTTACTCAGCTTTACAATTCTTTATATAAATATAAACATATATTTCCAATAAAGCTTAAAAAGAAATTAATTGAAGCCCTTGTAATGCCACATTTTGACTATTGTGAAGTTGTTTTCAATGACGCCAGGTCGCAATTTTCCCTAAGGCTACAGCGCGCTCAAAATGCAAGTGTGAGATATATATGCAATTTAAGAAAATATGACCACGTGTCACCATCTTTCCTAAAATTAGAGTGGTCGCGACTCCATGTTCGTCGTAACCATCATACTTTGTCTCTCCTCCATCGAGTTCTTACTACATCTTCCCCATCTTACCTTTCTTCACGTTTCCGTTACTTATCAAATGTTCATGACAGACATACAAGGGCTCAAACATCCAACCTGCTCAGCATCCCTCACCATCGAACTGCCGCATATAACAGCTCATTCTCGGTGTCTACCGCACGAGAATGGAATCGTTTACCGGACGACGTCGGAGGAATACCAACTGCAGTGTCATTTAAAAGAGCATTAAGAGGTATAACAGAATGCGAGTGACCTGTGAATTTCTGGCCTTTCAGTGATCGTGCTACTACATTATTATTATTATTATTATTATTATTATTATTATTATTATTATTATTATTATTATTATTATTATTATTATTATTATTCAGATGTACCAAGTTTGAAAGGGCTTATCACTCGTGTCGTAGTATCTATTCATCTAAGTGCCTCTCCAAGAACCTCAAGCTCAGACACTACAACTCGGTAGTCAAACCATCTGTTCTGTATGCTTCTGAGTGCCTTGTAATGGCTAGGAAGGGCCTACTCAGAAAGCTGGAGTTAAAAGAAGATCCTGAGGAGGATATTAGGACCAATCAGAGAGAAAGGAGGCACTTACAGAATCCGCCATAATGATGAACTGTATGAACACCAGGAGGGCATCGTCACGTCTATAAGGAAAAGGCGCCTGACCTTTTATGGACACTTGGCCCGTCTGGATTCCGAAAGACTCACCAACAGGATATTTACAGTAACAGGAAGAGGCAAGGCTAAGAACAAATGGATCACGTCAGTTAAGTCAGATATGGAACAACTAGATATCCCACCGGGACAAACTCATGACCGACTACTGTTCCGTCAAGCCATCCGACACGGAGTTTTCCCAACGCCCCTTACAAGTAAGAAGACTACAGGAACTAAGTGGACCGAGGAGAGAAAGCTGGCTCATAGTCAGCAAATGAAGGAGTATTGGAAGAAGAAGAAAGCAACAACTTTACCCAAGAGTAGATACGAGCCCCGTGGTCCTCAGTAGGCCTAAACGACAAAGAAGAAGATTATTATTATTATTATTATTATTATTATTATTATTATTATTATTATTATTATTATTATTGCTGTTGTATGTATGTCCTACTGTAGTGGAATTTTATTTCAGTTGTATTTTGATCGTGTTTTAATTGTGTCTTCTAGAATTAATTACGGTAGTATTACTTATGACTTTAATGTATACTAATTGGTTTAGTGCAAGAGAAGGCCCAATGGCCTTAGCTACGCCAATAAAGACATTTATCTATTTCAATAAGGATGATTTTTTTGTAATAAGGTATAGGATTAATGAATGTTAAAGCTATACTTTATGTACCAGAGCTTTTAGTACAGGTACTCTGTCCTTCAGGCCAGCCTCAGTTCCTGGGGAAGACGAACGAACGAACGAACTAGTAAATTAATTAATTAAAAGGCAAGTAATTCCTTCAGCAATAATTGACAAACGCATGTTGTACTCTAAAGAGCGATTTCAGAAAGATCATTAGTGGTGCAACGATGGTTCGTCCTCAGTACAAGGACCACGTTCCCTATTTACGATAATACCATAATGTGAACATCTGAGTTCCAGTATGTCAAAATGTATCATTTACTAAGCTTTAGATGGATGCTGTTGGCCGAGTATATAGTATTGTGCCGTACAAGGAGAGAAGGTTTGGAGGAAATGCAAGAAATCTGAAGGACAGCCCTGGAAGAAAGAGTACGTTTGATCAGTCGGAATAAAAGGAAATATCTGCATTTCAGTGGAGATCAGGACTGAAATTGGTATGCAAGGAATAGTAATAAAGAGAGCGGAAAGAATAAAATATCCACGGTCTGTTGTGACAAAGGATGGTAATCTGGACAAAAATACAACCCACGGGAACCAAAGAGGGTGGATGAATCGGAGGAAAATGTCAAGTGTGCTCTGGGTCACCGAATAAAGGCAACGGTGAAGGGGGAAAAATGTATGAAACCGCAGTACTCCCAGCAATGATATATGGTGCTAAAACACTGGCAGTAAGGAAAACGCGGGAGAACAAGCTGCCGTGGCCGAAATGAAAATGGTCAGATGGATGTATGGGATCGCTAAACAGGACAAAATAAGGAATGAGGTAATATAGGGTATTGGAGACATCAAGGAAGATCCAGAAAAGAAGAACGGGGATGAAGGTAGGCTACATGTGAGGCAAGGAGGAAATGCTTAAGTGGGAGAAGACTGCTGGAGATGGAGGTCACAGGAGAAGGACCAAAACGGCGATGGATGGACAGTATCCGGGATGTGGGATTCAATGCGACGGTGGCGTGCCAGATGCGACCGTGTCGCATGTGACCCGTGCCACTAGCGACCGCATAATCTGTAACCGTGCCGGACGCGACCGGCATTGACAAGCAAATTGTCATTTGATAAGTTGTGTCATCACCCAAGATAAGGTAAGCTAAACGAAGTGCAATCCCATTTCAGTAAGTTCTATAAGCAGCTACTGCCCCTACTTTACATAACACTTCTGCGGGAAACTCGTTTTACAACACGAAACATGGTGATGCGTTTACGTCTTTTCCCACCGGGCGAGTTGGCCACGCGGTTAAAGGCGCGCGGCCCTGAGCTTGCATCCGGGAGATAGTGGGTTCGAATCCCAAGCCCTGAAGATGGTTTACCGTGGTTTCCCATTTTCACACCAGGCAAATGCTGGCTGGGGCTGTACTTTAATTAAGATCAGGGCCGTTTCCTTCCCATTCCTAGCCCTTTCCTATCCCATCGTCGCCTTAAGATCTGTCTGTGTCGGCACGACGTAATGCCAGTAGCAAAAAAAAAGATCCTAATTCTCAGAAATTATTTACGACTTAGGCCTACTTACTTATCATGTCCTATTAGTACCAGGAGTGTCCGAAGACGTGTTCGGCTTGCCTGGTGCAAGTCTTTCTACCTGACTCCCGTGGGCGTCCTGCGCGTCTGGATGTGGGATTATGATAATGAAGTAGGGAGAGATGAAACCCGGTTTCGGCACGTAGCCTACTCCTCTCGAATAATACCAAGGAGTCTGCTCAATGCTTTACGTCGCCATCCGACGGCCGAATCACCATCAACAGCATCATATCCCCGCACTCCATCTGAACACTGTGAAAAGATTTGGATTTGAATCCAGGCTTTTGGCATGCAATCTAGTGATTAGAAACTGTCTACCACCAACTTTCCTACCCTGCCGGCCAACATTCTGATGTTTTTTTTTTTTTTTTTCCATCCAGGCTAAGTGGCTCAGACGGTTGAGATGTTGGTCTTCCGACTCCAACTTGGCAGGTTCGATCCTGGCTCAATCCGGTGGTATTTGAACGTGCTCAAATACGTCAGCTTTGTGTCGGTGGATTTACTGGCACGTAAAATAAGTCCTGCGGGAAAAGTTCCGACACCTCGGCGTCTCCTTAAACCATAAAAGTAGTTACTGGGACGTAAAGAAAGCAACATTATTATATTTTTATTTCGACCAACGGCACTCGAACCTGCTAACCACTGTGTCAGAGCTTTATTTTAGAAAAGACCAAGTTAGCTACTTATAAGCAATCTGCCACTTGGTGACAGCCCTTAATGCAGATCAATTGTAAGTGATTGATGGGTCGCATGCGGCACGATGCTTATTCACTCGGTCGCTATTGGCACGATAATGGCCTGGTCGCATCCGGCACGGTCGAATCTGACACGTAACCAATGCGACGGAGGGCTGATGCTGGTGCAAGATAAGTGACATATTGAAAGGAAACATTGTTTATTTGAGTGTTTTTGAAGAGGAAAATCTCACTTGCTTCAAGTTGGTGTACAGAGAAGTTTCTCGATGTTTCGCAACGTGCTGTCTGAAAACCGACGATCCTTTGCACCGAAGAACCCGGAGATGACCATTGTGATATACTGTAAAGCCAACTGAGGTAACGTTTCCGAATTCCAATTTCTGTAACCGTAGTTGGTTAAGCCAAATATGATTCCAGTTATACTAATTTCAACTTCTTTCCCCAGGTTGTCCATTGAGGGTTTACTGAATTCATTTTAGGTGGAAAAATATTTCATTCTAAATTCTACAAATACTTTTTTAATAAACACGGAGTTCCATTTTTAAATTATGTTAATTTTTTTTTTGCTATTTGCTCTACGTCGCACGGACACCGATAGGTCTTATGGTGACGATGGGAGAAGAAAGGCCTAGGAATGGGAAGGAAGCGGCCGTGGCCTTAATTAAGGTACAGCCCCAGCATTTGCCTGGTGTGAAAATGGGAAACCGCGGAAACCCATCTTCAGGGCAGTGGGGTTCGAACCCATTATCTCCCGAATGCAAGTTGATAACTACGTGACCCAAACCGGCCCGAGCTGTATGTAGGAGAAGAATGATAGAAGCAGGTCACCGCATGAGTATGTCTAACAGATTAGAATAGATGTTGGCTACAATACAGTAGTTCCATTGAGACGGAAAAAAAAAGTGGTTGTATAACAACATAAAACCTGTGCGCTAGTTGTCGCAATTAATGTCCTTGTTCTGTGTTGAAAGTACAGTAAATCTCGATGGTGTACGTAAACAGTACGAGATACGTCCGCCCCTGTGAATCATGTGGCCTTGTCGCAGTGGAGAGGCTTTCGCGTCCCAATGAAGCAGAAGCCTAGCCATAGGGTTAGGTCAGGTCATCAGCCCAGAGGCTGGTAGGATCCTCAAATAGCACCACCAAAGGCTATGCAGTTATAGGGAAACTGCAAAAACCAATGGCAGAGCCCAAATGAGGCGTACTAGGCAAGATGAGGAGTGAGGTAGTTTGCCATTGCTTTCCTCACTGGACCAAAAGGTGCCACTGCAGTACGACTGATCCCATGAGCAACACCTTTCATAACACTCAGACACCAGTTGTCCCCCAAATGTCATTACTCAGCACCACCCATACCTCAGCAGCCTCCATATTGTCACAGCCATGGATGAGACTGGGACTTCAGTTGAAGCTACACTTTGCTCTGGCCTGTGCCAAGCCATAGGTCGGATTGGTATCTGTCGAGAGAACAGACTAACGAGTGGTTCATCAAAAGGGGGATAGCAGCCTTTCGGAAGTTGCAAGGGCGGTAGTCTGGACAATTGACTGATATGGCCTTGCAATAATATTTAACATGACTTAGCTGTGTTAGTGCTGCTATAAGGCTGGAAGTAACGGGAAACTACAGCCTTATGCTATATGGTCCTGTAACTAACTCACGAGGACATGCAGCTGTCCATGAATGAATGAATGAATGAATGAATGATGTACTCATGATGGCTTCCTCCCCGGTAAAAAATTCCGGAGGTAAATAGTCCCCCATTCGGATCTCCGGGTGGGGACTACACGGAAGGGGGAAATCATATACAGGTCTAGATGCCTACTTATTCAGCAGAGGACGAAGAAATCAAAAGAGTCTGTGAAGAGATAGAAGATTTAACACAATATGTAAAAGGAGACGAGAATCAAATTGTCATGGCAGATTGGGATGCAGTGGTAGGCCAAGGAAGAGAATGTAATGGCGCAGAAGAATTCGGATTGGGACAAAGGAATGAAAGAGGAAGCCGGTTAGTTTAATTTGGCACTGGCCATAATTTAGAAATTTATAATATTTGGTTCAACATCACAAACGACGGTTGTATACGTGGACGAGACCTGGAGACATAGGAAGGTATCATGTACTTCATTACGATTAGGCAGAGATTCAGAAACCAGATGTTGGATTGCAAGGCCTTCCCAGGAGCAGACGTGGAATCTGACCACAACTTGGTGGTCGTGTAATACCATCTGAAGACCGAGCTCGATAGCAGCAGTCGCTTAAGTGAGGCCAGTATCCAGTATTCGGGAGATAGTAGGTTCGAATCCCACTGTCGGCAGCCCTGAAAATGGTTTTCCGTGGTTTCCCATTTTCACACCAGGCAAATGCTGGGGCTGTACCTTAATTAAGGCCACGGCCACTTCCTTCCCACTCCTAGCCCTTTCCTGTCCCATCGTCGCCATAAGACCTATCTGTGTCGGTGCGACGTAAAGCAACTAGCAAAAAAAATACCATCTGAAGTTAAAGAAATGCGAGAAGATACGTTGAAAGAAAATGTGAGGGGCTTTTTCGAGGAACATGTTCCACAAGGATTAAATGAAAAGGCTAAAGGAAACACAGTAGATTAAAAGTGGACAGTCGTGAAGAATGAGATTAGTAGGGCTGCTGAAGAAAGGTTAAGAAGGAAGGTAAGATCAAGTAAGAATCAGTATATAACTCAAGAGATATTATACCTGATTGATGACCGGCGAAAATACAAGAATGCAAAAAATGAGAAAGTCAAAAAAGAATGCAGGCGATTAAAGGATGAAGTAGATAGAAATTGCAGGGCAGCTAAGAAAGAATGGCTGAAAGAGAAGTGCAAGATATTGAAGATTGTATGGTTGTAGGAAAGGTAGATGCTGCATGTAGGAAAATCAAGGAAAGCCTTAGAGGGAAAGAAAACTAGGTCTATGAATATTAAGAGATCAGAGGAAAGACCACTTCTAGGGAAGGAAGACACAAGGCAGAGCTACAGGCAAAATACTACTTTTCATTGAAATTTCAAGGATTGCTATAATTGCTTCTTCCCAGTTTGTCCTGCGACATTCAATATTTGGAATGTTTAAACTACATTCGTGAAATTATTCTAATGGCAGCTAGGAAACCAGACGTTTTCTGGTTTCCTAGCTGCCATTAAATAATTTCACGAATGATTTAAACATTCCAAATATTAATGTCGCAGGACAACAGGAAAACAAGTAACATCCTTGAATTCAAGAACTGAAAAAAAAGTTCCAGAGTATGACCAAAATAAATTCATGTACTAATATCGATCAGATATATTCCAGAACATTGAGCTATCTTGGACAGTAGTTTGAACTCAGTGAAGATTCTTCACAAGGCCACTTCCCACTTAAACCTTGAATATCCCAACATTAATTCAGTAGTTTGAACTCAGTGAAGATTCTTCACAAGGCCACTTTCCACTTAAACCTTGAATATCCCAACATTAATTCAGTGGGCAAATGGGTGAGGAGCTGCCTGGCCAAGGCTGTAAGGGCGTGCTCGGTTCACCCAGAAGAACGCGAGTTCGTTTCCCCGTCAGGAAGCCAAAAAAATTAAGAAACTTCCGGAGGTACACAGTCTTAAGGTTCACTCAGCCTACACCAAAAATGATCACCATGTTAATTCCTGGGGGCAAAGGCGACCGGGCGTTGAGCTAACCACTTTACCCCACCAAGTGCCGAGGTTACGGATAGTGGAAACCTTTACCTTCCACCCCTTCCAGGGCCTTCATGGCTTTGCTTTATACAAATGGGTGGATTATTTCAAGCTCGGTATGTAATAATAATAATAATAATAATAATAATAATAATAATAATAATAATAATAATAATAATAATAATAATAATAATAAATTAATATAATATAATATAATATAATATAATATAATATAATATAATATAATATAATATAATATAATATAATAATAATAATATATTATTATTATTATTATTATTATTATTATTATTATTATTATTATTATTATTATTATTATTATTATTATTATTATAGTGTATGGCCTCTGGAGATACCTATTGGTGACCCCCATGTCTGTGAGCATGGGATCCTACCTAGGATGAAATCGGAAGTTGAAGACGACACTAACACCCAGTCCCCGAGATGATGAAGGTTAAAATCTCCGTCCCGATCGGGAATCGAACCGGGGACCCTCGGCCCCAAGCCAGCATATTAACAGTAAGCCACGGAGCCTGACTAATGATGTCTTGATTGCCATCAAGGACTTGTTCGTGCATGTAGGTGATTTCTTACAATCAGTGTAAAAGTGGACCTCATGACAACAGTTCAGTATATTCTAGCAGTGCAATTAACGAGTGCTTTTGTAGAACACGTACTCAGTGTCATGCAAAATATTTAGAATAAAGAAACGATTAAAAGTGGTAATGGTGGTAGTTGAAATATTTGTGCATATTAACTACAAAAAGATGTGCAGAATTCGTGCCATTTCTCATACCCAGACGTGAAAAGAGCTTCTCAAAAGGTGCCAAAAAAAAGTGCATCTTCAAAGTGAAGGCCTCCAGATGAACTGGTATCAGATCCGCCTAAAAGGTAAGCCACAAGCAAAGGCCTATCCTTATATTTTGTGTAAAGTACTTATTATCCATAAAAAGGCATGAAATTGATGACGAGGATGAGGATGATGATGATTATTTAAAATTGGTAGATCTAATGTTTTGAATATGTACCTTCAGTTCTGGCTGTTATACAAGTTGGTAACCCTCTTTGTAGAAGACACGGAATTACCAAGGACTAGAAGATATTAGCCTTCTCTGCCTGCCTGTGGCTTAAGTAATCCTCTTCTTTGTAATACGAGTTTTCTTAGCGCTAATAACAATAAAGGCGTGTGGCCTCCGGAAAGAGGCCTGGTGCAGGTCATTTGATGTGACTCCCGTAGGCGACCTGCGCGTCGTGATGAGGATGAAATGATGATGAAGACGACACATATCCCCAGTCCCCGCGTTAGGGAAATTAACCAGCTATGGTTAAAACTCCCAACCCCGCCAGGAATCGAACCCAGGACCCCTGTGACCAAAGGCCAGCACGTTAACCACTTAGCTAAGGAGCCGGACTTCTTAGCGGAGAGAAGAGAACATCGCTTACGACAACATATCGTCTTGTCCTACTTTTAAGGTGCAAACTTCACCTGAAACCTGGCCTACTGAAGTGAATCTGAATATACTTTCTGAACGTTTCTATTGCTTACGGAATGAACACTCCCAGAGAATCTTATAATAATTTTATTGGCTTTACGTCCCACTAAATACTTTTACGCTTCCAGGCATGACAAGATACCAGAATTCTGTCCCTCAGGAGTTATTTTACGTGCCGGTAAATCTGTCGACATGAGGCTGGCGTATTTGAGCGTCAAATTCTACCAGACTGAGCCATGATCGAACCTGCCAACTTTCTATCATCTGAGCTACTCAGTCCGGTTTCTAGAGATCCCAGTAACTTAACCAACAAACCAAGCAACCAAGGTATGTTACTTCCACTTACTTGTGCAGACTTATTACCAAACTTCCCTTCTTGTCCTGAAGAGTGTAAACAAGGCTAGGTTATCTCTCATTTCCCAACCTCCTTGATGGTATTCCCTCCTAACTAAACAATCTCATTATTTCAAAGTTGATGATATTGATATTATGGCCCATCTAACCTAAACATTAATCAATTCCTTAGTTTCCTCACGATGACCATTTCATACCAGACTTAGTAATCTGGATACTCTTGTATGAACAAGAAAAACAAAAACAAAAAAAACATTAAAATAGGCCTATATTGGACTGGGCAAAGAGGGCACCGTCCGCTTGAGAGAAGGAGGTGACGAGTTCCGTCCCTCGAAATATGACGGTATATTGAGAAAGGTAAGGCAAGGGCCATAAATAAACAATGATTTTTTAACCTCCTTATTCCTCACTAAAGCAAACTGTCAGCGTTAAAAAAAGAACAGGAGTTGACCAAGAGACGTCAAATGAAAACAGGGGGGGGGGGGGGGGACTAGCATAAAAGAAAATGTTAGTTTCAGCTGGATTTCGTCATCGCCGAGCACATTTCGATTTGACTTGTTATCCCTTAGGGAACTACACATTTGTCAAAATACTTCTGGTGTTGAACATTCTTCGATTATTAAGTTTAGTAGCACGCAGCTTACGATTGCGCTTTACAGAAGAAATAAACTGAACCAAATTACATTTTTTATGGGTGCTTTATTTACACGGCACCGTTGACCTCAATCTTTCCACATAAAGAGAGATGTCAGATCATCCACAAGCCAGAAGCTCTGCCTGCTGGAAGGCCTACTCAGGTACCACCCTCGCAGGGACAGCCGGACGAAGGCTCTTGAAAATCAATATGGCAGGCAGCGGGCGGCAGCAGCAAGCTGGTGGCAGAGGCTAGCGAGACGGCAGCGCCAGCATTCAAGCTCTCCCTCCCCTCCCTGCTTCCCTGCGCACGCCGCACAACCGGACAAGTCGGCCTATTTACGTGTCCTCACGCCGTCCTTGGATGACACGTCAAGAAATAAGTGTCGCCATAATACGTTTGCCAGGGCCATCATTGAAACTGCATGCAAGACTAAAACAATTGCGACATCTTCCTAGTTGAAATGTAGCCAAAGTCCTCTCCTCACTTTGGTCCTAATGAGCGGTTAAACTCAAGATGCTTCTGTTGACGGTTACGAAGTTCCTATTAGTCCGCGAGTAACTCTTCACCGTCAGTATCTTTCAGATAGTATTTCTGCAAAATTTAACCAACAAAGAGTTAGCTAAGCAATGCACGTACCTGAATGGTTCAGCCAGCAGCGGGCGGGGGACCTGACGTTGCTAACGCTTCTCTCGACGAGCACAAGCGGCCTTGCACCTGGCGGGACTCGGGCAGGCGCGCACTGCAAGAGCTCGCTGCCGGCCGGCCAATAATAGACATGGAGGAACAAAGATTAGCAACGCCGTATCGCTTGCTGGGGAGGGCTTCTTTGGGCCATGCACTCAATAAAAATGCCACCGACTTGTTTTTTTGTCTTCTGACACGCTCGACCTGTAAGTGTTCGTTATTACTCGACTAACTAAGAAATTTTAAGTCCTTCTCTCAAAATAATAATTATAACCACGTTCGGTTATTAATTGTAACACGCAGTTACCTAAACATGGCAGATGCCGCCCACCCTCATCGGAGGGTCTGCCTTACAAGGGCTGCACACGGCTAGAAATAACCACACGAAATTATTATTATTAATATTATTATTATTATTATTATTATTATTATTATTATTATTATTATTATTATTATTATTAATTGTAAGAGTGCATATTAATTGTAATACACATATACATCAGACAGAAAACTGCGGCCCTATGGCTGAGTGGTGTCACAGCCTTCGATCCTAGGGGCCACGGGTTCGATTCCCCGCCTGGTCGAGAGCTTTCGATCATTCGGGAACTGGGTGTTTGTGCTCTCCCCAATATTCCTGCAACTCAAATACCATACATCCTCCAGCACACTTACATACAGCTTCATATAGGCTACAGGGCAATATCACCCACCCTCGACGGAGGGTCTACCTTCTAAGGGCTCTATCAGGCTAGCTATAGCCACTTGAAAATATCATTCTTCTATCTTCCCTTCTTTCTTTCTTTCTTTCTTTCTTTCTTTCTTTCTTTCTTCGTTATGCCCAATTAAAGAGCGCGTTTGAACTTGTTAGCTTGTTCTGATGGCTTCCCCTTCTTCTTCTTCTTCTTCTTCTTCTTCTTCCAAAATATCTTCATGAATTCGCTTTGGTGTTTTATCCGTTCTTCTGTCCACTGTTTTCAAGTGATCGTTTTAGCTTTTACCACAAATGTGTGATTTGCAACCAGAATTCCAAAAGACTTTACGATTTTTTTTATGGTATCGTCTGTAGTGTTTATTTCTTGTAAACCGGACGAATTGGCCGTGCGGTTAGAGGCGCGCGGCTGTGAGCTTGCATCCAGGAAATAGTGGGTTCGAATCCCACTATCGGCAGCCCTGAAGATGGTTTTCCGTAGTTTCCAATTTTCATACCAGGCAAATGCTGGGGCTGTACATTAATTAAGACCACGGTCGCTTCCTTCCAACTCCTATGCCTTTCCTAACCCATCGTCGCCATAAGACCTATCTGTGTCGGTGCGACGTAAAGCCACTAGCGAGGCCTTCGGTTCAGAGGGTCCCGGGTTCGATTCCCGGCCGGGTCGAGGATTTTAATCACGTATGATTAATTCCTCTGGCTTGAGGACTGGGTGTTTGTGTTTGTGCCAACACTTTCCTCTTCATATTCAGACAACACACTACACTATGAACCACCACAGAAACACGCAATAGTGATTACATCCCTCTATATAGGGTTGGCGTCAGGAAGGGCATCCGGCCGTAAAATATGGCCAAATCCACCTGTGCAGCATAGTTCGCACCCGCGACCCCACAGATGTGGAAAACGCGATTGAAGAAGAAGAAGAGGAAGAAGAAGAAGAAAGCAAATTGTTAAGCGCCCTAAAGGACTGATTATTTAGATGTTCTTTCGTCCAAACTGTCGTAAAAATTCTCGGAGATGTGTCCTTGGACAGAGCATATGAGCTATGGGAAGTAAAATTCCTAATAATAATTGTAATTGAAGTCTAACAACTTTTCTTAACTAACGTGTCCTTCTTCGTGCAAGACAATGGGCGATGATAGCTTTCTCAATGAGACCAACAAAATCGGAAAGTCAATTGAGGCAGGAGATCTACCTTTTCCTTTCCTCCTAACGATAACTGCATGATTATGGATAACTGCATCAGTGCCTGACGAAGTATTGTTCATGAAACTATGTTCATGATAAAGGCGTTAACTATGTTAATGACGATATTGCCTTATATAGCAAATGCCTGTCCAGCACCACCGAATCTAAGTCTAACCATGGAAAAACAATATTTGCCAAATTATTTTAGAATTTTTCAGAAATACAGTATACATTACCGATAAAAGCACTCCTAAATATGTAATGTACTGTTTACATTTTAAATTATTATTATTATTATTATTATTATTATTATTATTATTATTATTATTATTATTATTATTATTATTATTATTATTATTATTATTATTATTATTATTATTATTATTATTATTATTATTATTGATACGAAGCTGGAACAGGTAGATAATTTCAAGTATTGAGGACGTGTGTTCTCCCAGGGTTGTAATACATTACGTGAGACTAAATCAAGGTGCAGTAAAGGTAATGCAGTGAGCTCGCAGTTGCGATCAACGGTATTCTGTAAGAAGGAAGTCAGCTCCCGGACGAAACTATCTTTATATCGGTCTGTTTTCATACCAACTATGCTTTACGGGAGCGAAAGCTGGGTGGATTCAGGATGTCATATTAGCAAGTTAGAAGTAACAGACATGAAAGTAGCGAGAATGATTGCTGTTACAAACAGGTGGGAACAATGGCAGGGGGTATTCGGAATGAGGAGATAAAGGCTAAGTTAGGAATGAACTAGATGGATGAAGCTATACGCATTAATCGGCGTCGGTGGTGGGGTCATGTGAGGCGAATGGAGGGGGATAGGTTACCTACGA
This sequence comes from Anabrus simplex, assembly GCF_040414725.1. Classification (NCBI taxonomy): domain Eukaryota; kingdom Metazoa; phylum Arthropoda; class Insecta; order Orthoptera; family Tettigoniidae; genus Anabrus; species Anabrus simplex. Next base: position 226,055,500 of record NC_090271.1, on the reverse strand, counting down.
GAATAATGGACTCTGTTATGGAGAGTAAGAGAAGTAGAGGGAGACGAAGACGACGATGGTTAGACTCAGTTTCCAACGATTTAAAGATAAGAGGTATAGAACTAAATAGGCCACAGCATTAGCTGCAAATAGAGGATTGTGGCGACGTTTAGTAAACTCACAGAGGCTTGCAGACTGAACGCTGAAAGGCATAACAGTCTATGAAATTTCGTATGGCTTTTAGTGCCGGGATATCCCAGGAAGGGTTCGGCTCGCCAGGTGCAGGTCTTTCTATTTGACTCCCGTAGGTGACCTGCGCGTCGTGATGAGGATGAAATGATGATGAAGACAACACATACACCCAGCCCCCGTGCCACTGAAATTAACCAATTAAGGTTAAAATCCCCGACCAGACGGGGAATCGAACCCGGGACCCTCTGACCCGAAGGCCAGTACGCTGACCGTTCAGCCAACGAGTCGGACATAACAGTCTATAATGATGTATGTATGTTATTATTATTATTATTATTATTATTATTATTATTATTATTATTATTATTATTAGCTTGTGGTTTAACGTCACACTAACCCAGGAAGGGTTCGGCGACGATGCGAAAGGAAAGGGTTACGAGTGGAAGGAAGCGGTCGTGGCCGTAATTAAGGTGCCTTGTGTGAAAATGGGAAACCACGGAAAACCATCTTCAGAGTTGCGGACGGTGGGGTTCGAACCTGCCATATCCTGGATGCAAACTTACAGCTAAACGGCATGGACCACGCAGGCAACTCGCTATGTATAGGTACTGAGAGTTTCTTCATAAAACACACTGACAAAGAAAGAGTCTGAGAGCTGGATATCCTACGAGTACAAAGAGGTAAACGAGTGGAAGTATTCGCAACTGTCTGGAACTCAGTAGATGGCAGTCATGGCAGGAATGTAATCGAAGTGATCAAACACCCTAAAGATATCCTGCAACACTGTAGTTGTCTGAGCAGTTCCAGGTAGTAGTTTTAATACAAACCGCTGCTGCCACGAAGACTATAGCGAGATCGAAAACCTCTTGTAAACTCAACCGCACAAAAATTGGCTGGCATAGACATATTTAATTTTATACATTCTCAAAAACGATGGCTGAAGAGATGGTACTTGGAATCCTACCGCCTGCACAATATGTTCGTCCTATTTCAAACAAGAGAATTTTGACAGAAAGGCATCTTCTGTGACGGCCGAATTTTGTGCGGTTGGGTGTACATACATTATCATATTATCAGGCTTCTGCGCGTAAAGAGAACTTAACTGTGAAGGAATACACTGCACTTCCGGCGTTCGAAAAAGCGGCAAGTGTTTGAGGAAGTGTACTGCGTTTCAGAACTGGCTCGAACAGGAGAGTATCAGCATCACACTACAACCTACGTGTTGGATCCAACGGTCCCCTTTGAGACGAGCATAGACCAGGTGTTACCAAGTCTACTTATTTTGGAGTAGATCTCCATTTTTAACCATCCACCTTTCTACTGATAAATATCAAAAAACCGAAGGTAATTCATCTGTTTGTAAAGCTCTCATAGGATGTTTGCAATTTTTTCAAAAAACAATGGGAAATCCTCTGAAAGAAAATCCTCTGATGCGTTAAGCTTAGAAGGTCAGTAGAAGAGTATTAATATGCGTTGCTTTCAATTTAAGCACGAGCCTCGGGTGGAAGAATAAACCATATTTAGGCCAAACTCCATGTACCCTTGGAACGAATGACAACTCTCCAAAGTTTGAAGATAATCCTAGGAATACAGGAAGTAATATCAACGAAAGGCAAAATACTCGGACTGGACTAAAATACAAACATAAACTGGGAATAGGAACTCCAAACGTGATAACTGTAACAGGCAAGAGTGAAGAAGATTGTAGATATGATGAACAGAAGGAAGATTCATATACTGGGATTGAGCGAGACCAAAAGGAAAGGGACAAATTCAAAATTTTTAAGAGGAGTTTACAAACTGTACTGGCATGGAAATAGAAGAAAGGAAGCAGGAAATGGAGGAGGTTTGGTACTCCACAAAGATATCACACATGTCACAGATTTTACCTTTGTAAGTGATAGAATAATGAAAGCCAGAGTAAACTTAGGGAAGAATAGTTTTACAGTAGTCCAAGTGTATGCCCCTCAGCAAGGATGTAGTGATGATGAGAAAACAGAGTTCCTGGATAATTTGGGGGATCAAGTACGAGAAGACAGTATTATGATAATCAGGGATCTGAATGCCCAATTCGGGGTCAATAGGTCTGGATACGAGTTGGAAATGGGCCCTTTTGGATATGGAACAAGAAGTATAGAGGGCGAACATATTCTAAATTTGTGTGTAAGAAACAATCTTTTAATTAAAACATTCTTCAAAAACGGGATAGCCATAAGATAACCAGATATGGCTGGTATGGGAAATCAAAGACAGTTGTTGATTATGTGATAACTGATAAATTAATTGGAGAAAAGTGAGGGATTCGAAAGTTATCCCAAGTGAAAGCTTGGATAGCGACCACAGACTTCTAGTAGCGGATTTAAATTGCACAGTTAAAGCTACGCCAGCGTAAAGAGATTCCCAAAGATTGAAGAATGGAAACTGAAAAATGAAGAAATCAAGAGCGATTTTCAAAATGTGATAGTGACTAAATTGCCAAAATATGAGGCAGGCAATGTTGATGAAGAGTGGAATGCTTTTAGAACAACAATAGTTAACTCTGCTATAGAGGTATGTGGTAAAACGAAATGTAAAGTCAAGGAGAAAGAAACAAGTTGGTGGAATGATAGAGTAAAGCATTCAATTAAAGAAAGAAACATAGAAAAGGAAAATAAAGATGTTGAGAAACATAATCAGGCTCAGGGAATTGTATCAAAGGACGATGAAAAGATAGAAAGAGTGGAACATGACTACAAGAACAAGAAACTCCAGGTAAAAAGAGTAGTGAAAGAAGAAAAGGTGAAGAGCTGGGAACTGTTCACCCAAAGAATTGAGGAAGATAGTACAAGAAATCAGAAAATGTTATCATGTTAATGTAAAGTAAAACATCAAATAGGGAAGAAATTAAACCTATTGAAACAGTGGAAAGGATCATTCTCAGAGGAATCAGAGAAAAGATGAAGAGTTTTGAAACATTATTGAATGGGGAGTGTGAATTAGAACAATTTACCAAAGTCACTAATGAATTACAGAAGGAACAGCCTCCAATTACTTGGAAAGAAACAGAAAATGCCCTGAAGAAAATGAAAAGTGGAAAGTCGGCAGGAGCAGATGAACTAACAGCAGACATGATTAAGGCAGCTGGAATCCATCGAATACAGTGGCTGCATCAAACACTGGGAGTTATATGGAAAGGGAACAAGTTGCCAGATAACTGGAAAAAAGGAATTATAATGCCATTGTTAAAAAAGGATGTAGAAGGAAGTGCACCAATTATAGAGGCATCACCCTTTTGTCACATTGTCTTAATATAATGGAGAAGATTATAGAACAGAGACTGAGAGAAATAATGGAAAATCAATTTGAAGAGAAACAACAAGGATTTAGAAGAAACAGAGGAACCACAGATCTAGTTTTTTCACTCAGGCAGCCAATGGAAAAATTTTGGGAAAAAGGGAAATACTTGAAAACAGTGTTTTTGGATTGAAAAAAAAAAACATATGACAGGGTGGAGAGAGGAAAAATATGGGAATGTTTAGAAAAACATAACATCCCAGAAGCACTAATTAAAAAAGTGCAGATGTTGTATGATGGTTGTGAAAGTTGTGTGCAAGTAGGAGATAGAAGATCTCAGTGGTTTAAAACAAGAAGAGGTGTCCAACAATGGAGTTCTCTTTCCCCATTGTTCTTCATTTCACTCATGGATACTATTATAAAGGAACTCAAAGAAATAGATAAGGAAGGCTTTTTTTCAGATGATGTTGCCATTCGGGAGAAACTGAGAGAGATATTCAGAGGAGACTGGATCACCAAGCTTAAAGAATATAAGTTAATTGTGAGCAAGAGCAAAATAGTGGTAATGAAAGTTAATAGGACAAATATACCTTGAAATCTCACCCTCGAAGGAGAGAAGATTGAATGTGTGGTTATCTTCAAATATCGGGGGAGTACAATATCAAATGACAGAAGTGCCAAGAACGAAGTGTTGAATAGCATGCAAAAAGAATTCAACTTCCTCCATCAAGTACGGAACATAGTATAGGACAAAGGAGTTCCTCAGAGGGCTAAACGGACCCTGTTTAAGACATATCTCCTGCCCATCATGACGTACAGTCTGGAGAGTTGAGTCATATGTAAAAGAGAAGAAAGTCAACTGCACGCTGTTGAAATAAAGTTCCTTAGATCAGCTGTACAGAAAACAAGGAAGGGCAGAATTAGGAATGATCCGATATGAAGAGACCTGCAGGTCAACCTGACCGTGGAAGAAAGGCTGAGTGTTGCAAGGCTGAAGTGGCTAGGACACGTTAAGCGGATGCAGGAGACTCGAACACCAAGGAAGTACTTAAAAAGATCATTCCGGGACGAAGACCAATTGAACGCCCTAGAAAAATGTGGTTAGACCAGATAAGAGAGGAGAAATAAAGGATGCCCTAGAGAGAAAAGAAGCATACCAGGACCGTAATAAATAGAGGCACATCATTCTTAAACATCCTACCCGGCTCGCTGGAAGGAATTCACGATGATGATGATGATGATGATGATGATGACGACGATGAATGGGAATGGTAATCAGCCGTGTCAGAATTGAAACAAATTTCTATACGAATAGAGTATTCCCATCCCCTAATTCCTGATCGCCTGAAAATAGGGAGAGTGTGTAATCCCAAGTTTTTCTTTCTTTCTTTCTTTCTTTCTTTCTTTCTTTCTTTCTTGATACATGCATGATTTCCCTTATAACAGTTTGTCCAAGACCAACTACAATTATATCAGACCGTAATCCAGAAAAAAAATGGCGGACATCTGTGTGCGATATGAGAGGTTGAGGGAAAGGTTATGCATGTTTATTCCGAATAACCTAAATAAAATATCACAAATCGAACGTCAGGTTATGCGTGTTTATTCCGAGTCACCTAAATAAAATATCACAAGTCGAACGTCATGAAATGCAACTTACTAACTCAAAATATGAATAATTAAACACCAAAAGTAGCGTTATCGCGTATTGTAAGTCTAAATGAAATTTCAGAGGGGAAAATAACGAAGGGAGAATTCTTGTATCAACGTCAAGTTGAAACAGACACAGAGTATAAAAATATTTCACATAAATGAATCTCCGGTCAGCAAATACGATATATAGATGTGAACAAAGAACATTATTAACCTTACATGAAATACTATGTAACACCACCATTAACCACGGCCCATTATGTAAAACACGCAAACAAATTTCTCCAACAAAATTTCAACCCTCCAAAATCCACCTGTATTGTTGCGTAGGTACAAGCGATATTTGTATGATACACTCGACCATCTAAAGCACTCGTCACCCTAAAACTCACCAGAATTGATGGCATAATTGTATTTTATATATAAAAAAAGAACATAATCCTCATGTTCACTCACGGGAAATGGGGTTAGGTTTAGTTTATGCATATTCATTGTAAAACGTTGAAAATTAATTACATCATTCTTGCACCACCGTTTCAGATTAATTTAGTCTCTTTTAAATCATAAATATTGGCCATGATTTTCCCCACCTTTCCGGGACTGATTTAATTTTCCTTATAGTAAGGTACGTTGGCTGATAGGGCAAATGCTAGGATAGCCATCATTAGTTTTAACTTCGGAAGTTTGTGCGGCACTCGAATCAGATCACCACCTTCTATGGGTATGTAACAGAGCTGGCCACAACGAGGCTCGCGAGCCGCATGCGGCTCTTGAGTCAGTCTTGTGCGGCTCTTGACACCAACCTTAGAGTTAAATTAAATGATATAATTAATGGAATCTAACGACATCTCGTAGCTGGCGTCAGTCAGTAGCAGTGATGTGTGGCTTAACGTTATGTAGGTCAGTGGTAAGACATGTGAGGTGAAGATACGGCGCCTTCCATTTGGTAGTGCCTTGAGCGGGAGAGTGTGTCAGTGAGCCAGTGTCGTGAGGTGAAGCCAGTCGCGTTCACGTATAGGCAGTAGTGAGTGTCAATACTTTTCTGTGTGCTGTTTCAGTACAGTATCGACACTCACTACTGCCTATACGTGAACGCGACTGGCTTCCCCTCACGACACTGGCTCACTGACACACTTTCCCGCTCAAAAGCAATATCTTCCTTGTAAAGATATTTCTGAATTGGCCCAGACTGTATTTGGCTTTCATAGCAAGTTGAAGCTTTTTTGGGAAAAACCTTCAAACTAAAAAACATTTTCTCACTTCAAATGTTGGAAGAAAATTACTGAAAGCCTTCCTGATGGTCAGGTGGAAACTGAAGATTACATGAGTAAAATGTCTGGCCTTGCTGAAGAAACCAATGGCAGATTTAATGATTTGAGATCATTCCTGGAAAATCCTTTTTCTGTTGATGTTGCGAGCGATGGCTGTCCTGTTTCATCTCCAATAACAAAGGATACAGCAGCTGTAGAGTTGGAGCTACAAGAACTGAAAGAGGACGAAGGATTAAAAGGACTCAAACGTAGTGGCACTTCTACCATAGAATTTTGGAAGAATGTTCCAGAAGAAAAATACACACTAACAAAACAGTGTGCCAAAAGACTAACCTCAATGTTTGGGGCTACTTATGTGTGTGAATCACTGTACTCAACGATTAAATTCATTAAATCTACATACCGATCTGAACGAACTGATGAACATTTAAGTGAAATTGTGCGAACTGCACTCACCAATTATCAGCCAGATTTCAAAAAAACTAACAGCAAAAATGAACACTTAGAAAAATCACTTCTCAAAAGTAAAATCTCGTTCCTTGATGTGAACCTGAAAAATAATGTTCTGTGTGGTGTAGAAAATAAATGTTCCTTCATTTGTTATAAAATGAAAAACGTGTCTTCATTTATAAAACCATTTTCTAAACATACTCCCAATTTTTTGTCTCCTAAATTTGCGGCTCCCAGAAGTAAGGTTAGTGGCCACCCCTGGTATATAACGTCTTCCCTAACAATACATTTGATTTCAAAAATGATAAAATGATTAATGCACACAACATTATTAGTCCTATGATTCGGTTCGAATTTTTTTCTTTACGAATGCTCTTAACACAATTTTGCCTTACTACTAGGTCTTTTGGAAACGGGAACACAGAAGCTCTTACATCCAGGCACACAGCACATTAAACTATAAATATATTGCATAGTAACTAAAAATTAAGAAAATACTTTTAGAGAAGAACACGAGAATCAACATTAACCTAATCACCTCCGATATTGTTGGAATAAATAAGCTCCTTGAGAACAAACAGTTTCTTACGGCACTGAAAGAGGATATATAACCTTCTTAAGACCATAAATAAATATAATGTACTAATAATATTCAAATTTCCGTAAATATTTGGTAACAACACGGCTAACACAAATCAAAACAAACGCATGCTAGCACTCCAGCTGCCGCCATTATGGAGAGTTTCGATAGGTTGGTTAAGGCAAGACCGACTCCAATCCTCAGACCAAGACCGATTACAATCCTCAGACCTTAATGCTACTCTCGATCGTTCAAAGATGGCGAATCGAGTAGCCGGAATTGTTGGAAATCTGGGTTTGTTTTGGTTTGTTGTTATCGTATGTAGTCGGTGTAATTTTATGAAAGTTGACGATAAATGTTAGTTTCTTTGCAGAATATAAGTATGCAAGTGTATTTATATGAATCAGTGGACACATAGAATCTGTAATTATACGCAGTAATGTGAGAACGTGCTTGTTTTGATCGTATTTGTACCCATTAAAGAACACGAGTGCACTAGGTGGATCAGGTTTTAGTCTAACTATGGCAATGCCTCTCATACAACTATTCTTAAGTTCCATACGGAATAGAGCATTAAGAGAGAAATGGATTAGGAATATACATCGTGATTATTTTGAACTGTAGCGTGAATACGTCATTGTGAGAATAGTCTGAGGTGAGGGAAGCCATTTCTCTACTTGCAAACTATTCGTGTTCCTCGAAAAATTTAATTTAGATAAAATATAATTGATAATGTGTTATTCCGTCAGTGTCTATGTGCTTCAAAGTGTCGAGTGATTTAGATGCAGGTTTATTTTACAATAATCCTGCGGAAATGTTTGGCTGGATTTTGGAGTATAACAAAACTTACAAGTGTGACAGAGGGAGCAATCTGTATACTGTTACACAGAAGAAATAAGGGATTAGCTGGGTTTGTAACGTAGGGTTTTACACTGCCAACAACCTTCTGATTCATGTTGTGGTTATCTGTTATCAAGCAGGCTGCGCCGAACTGAAGCTCGTGCATGTGGTTAAATATCAACGTTTAGTCAATAGAGTTTTCGCACTCATGTTCTTTAATGCGTAAAAACCTATTATATCTTCAGTGTCTGAACGTTTCATTACTAAGGTTACTATCATTGTGTGAAATGCTGTTATGCCATATGTCAATATTATGTTAACATTATCAGTGCCGTTCATTGGGTTAACATAACCATTTCGGGTGTACTTGGGCTGAGTGACTCAGGCTGTTAAAGCACTGGCCTTCTGACCCCAAGTTGGCAGATTCGATCCTGGGTCAGGCCGGTGGTATTTGAAGGGGCTCAAATACGCCAGCCTCGTGTCGACAGATTTACTGGCATGTAAAAGAACAATGGCAGGACTAAATTTCGGCACTTCGACGTCTCCGAAAACCGTAACAAATGTAGTTAGTGGGACGTAAATCCAATAACATTATTATTTCGGGTGTACTTCCTACTCGTTGGGTGCTGAATTTAAGAAATTGTCCACCACTTCAAAACTAAGGCGAATAAATCGAGGAATTTCGTACCTTAATTTATTTTGAGTCCGCCTCTGTGGTGTAGTGGTTAGTGTGAATAGCTGCCACCCCCGGAGGCCCGGGTTCGATTCCCGGCTCTGCCACGAAATTTGAAAAGTGGAAAGGGTCCACTCAGTCTCGGGAGGTCAACTGAGTAGAGGTGTGTTCGATTCCCCCCTCAGCCATCCTGGAAGTGGTTTTCCGTGGTTTCCCATTTCTCCTCCAGGCAAATGCCGGGATGACACCTAACTTAAGGCCACGGCCACTTCCTTCCCCCTTCCTTATCTATCCCTTCCAATCTCCCCAACCCCCACCACGGCTCCTGTTCAGCATAGCAGATGAGGCCGCCTGGGCGAGGTACTGGTCATCCACCCCAGTTGAATCCCACGACCCAATGTCTCACGCTCCAGGACACTACCACGGTAGAGGTGGGATCCCTCGTTGAGTCCGAGGGAAAACGAACCTTGGACGGTAAGCAGATTAAGAAAGAAAGCAAGAAAGAAAGAAAGAAAGAAAGAAAGAAAGAAAGAAAGAAAGAAAATTTTAATTTGAATGAGGATTGGAGTCCGTCTTGCTCAGACCGTAATATTAAAAAAACATGGTGGCTGAAGTAGCCGGATTGCTGGTATTGGCTAACACGAAAATATCACGTACATATTATACAAACGGCGGTAATTTAACATGATAAATGTAACATCATAGGGAAAATCACTTTTACACGTATGTAAACGCTTCGCCAGCAAGTACGCACCACATATAATCCACTAGAATCATATATATTATACTAGAAAAGAGACGAACAAGCTAATTATTTAGAAATTTCAGTTAGTCAAATAACGTTTTATCTCAGATTTCACTTCGCTGAATAAATGAAAATACATTATAAAAGTGTTAAAATGATATTTCTAACTTGTAATAATTTTGAATGTTTCGAAATAAATTAAGGTGCGAAATTCCTCAATTTATTAGCGCTCATGAGAACTGTGAAACATAATTTGTTGCCTTAGTTTTGAAGTGGTGGACAATTTCTTAAATTCAGCACACAGTGAATGGGAAGTACACCCGAAATAATAATGTTATTGGGTTTACGTCCCACTAACTCCATTTTTTACGGTTTTCAGAGACGTCGAAGTGCCGAAATTTAGTCCTGCAGTAGTTCTTTTACGTGCCAGTAAATCTACCGACACGAGGCTGACGTATTTGAGCACCTTCAAATACCACCGGCCTGACCCAGGATCGAATCTGCCAACTTGGGGTCAGAAGGCCAGCGCCTTAGTCGTCTGAGTCACTCAGCCCAAGTACACCCGAAATGATTATGTTAACCCAGTGAACGGCCCTAGTAATGTTAACAAAATGTTGACATATGGCATAACAGCACTTCAAACAATGATAGTAATCTTAGTAATACCGAGCTCGATAGCTGTAGTCGCTTAAGTGCGGCCAGTATCCAGTAATCGGGAGATAGTGAGTTCGAGCCCCACTGTCCGCTGCCCTGAAGATGGTTTTCCGTGATTTCCCATTTTCACACCAGGCAAATGCCGGGGCTGTACCTTAATTAAGGCCAAGGCCGCTTCCTTCCAATTCCTAGGCTTTTCCTATCCCATCGTCGCCATAAGACCTATCTGTGTCGGTGCGACGTAAAGCAAATAGCAAACAAAATAAACTTAGTAATGAAACGTTGAGACACTAAATATATAGGTAATAGGTTTTTACCCATTAAAGATCATGAGTGCAAAAACTCTATTAATTAAACACTGATATTTAACCACATGGACGAACTTCAGTTCGGCGCAGTCTGCTTGATAACAGATAACCACAGCATGTATCGGAAGGTGTTAGTAGTGTACAACCCTACGTTACAAACCCAGCTAATCTCTCTAAGGCTAAGTCACTATTTCTTCTATGTAACAGTATACAGATTGCTCCCTCTGTCACACATATAAGTTTTGTTATACTCTAAAATCCAGCCAAACATTTCCGCAGGCAAAGCACAGATTACTGTAAAATACACTTGCATCTAAATCACTCGACACTTTGAAGCACATAGACACTGATGGAATAACACAATATCAATTATATTCTATCTAAATTAATATTTTTCGAGGAACACGAATAGTTTGCAAGTAGAGAAATGGCTTCCCTAACCTCAGACTTATTCTCAAAATGACGTATTCACGCTACAGTTCAAAATAATCACGATGTATATTCCTAATCCATTTCTCTCTTAATGTTCTATTCTGTATGGAACTTAAGAATAGTTGTATGAGAGGCATTGCCATAGTTAGACTAAAACCTGATCCACCTAGTGCACTCGTGTTCTTTAATGGGTACAAATACGATCAAAACAAGCACGTTCTCACATTACTGCGTATAATTACAGATTCTATGTGTCCACTGATTCATATAAATACACTCACATACTTATATTCTGCAAAGAAACTAACATTTATCGTCAACTTTCATAAAATTACACCGAGTACATACGATAACAACAAACCAAAACAAACCCAGATTTCCAACAATTCCGACTACTCGATTCGCCATCGAGAGTAACATTAAGGTCTGAGATATTGTAGTTGGTCTTGGTTTGTCAATTACTACATTAAACTTTATGCAGTCGAACCTCGATATCTCGAACCTCTATTACTCGAATTTTCAGTATCTCGAAGTAACTTCAATTTCTCGGCTGTTTGTCCAAGACCGACTACAATATATCAGACCTTAATGCTACTATCGACTGCGAGGAAAATGGCGACTTCGTGGGCGAGCGTTTGAGACATTTGGTTGGTTCATATCTGTGTTTACATTCTGTTAAAGAGTGTTATTTTGATCGAGTTATTGAAGTATGAAGTATATGTTTGGTAAAATATTAATCTATGACGATTTATTAGTATGGTGTTTTGTTAGTTTATATGATGCTATTTTTAATGTATAATAGTGTTTATATTGCCGTGCTGTATTTCACAAAATGGGTCGTTCCTGCTGCGTTCGTGGTTGTAGATGTAATTATACCGTTGCTGAAGCTTTTAAATTCCCTGAAGATAGATCTCTACAGGGGAAGTGGGTAAGGAATATTCGCCGGGAAAATTTGTAAGTCAGAGACCAAACTATCGTAGGCTGTGTATGTAACCAAAATTTGTGATTAGAGAAGATCTCTTTCCAACCGATAATGGTGAGCCTATTCGTTTTTGTTTTCTTATTCAATCGGAGTAATTTCATGTAAGTTGACGATAAGTATTAGTTTCTATGTAGAATATAAGTGTGTGAGTGTATTTATGGGTCAGTGGTCAATAGGATCTGTAATTATACGGTACGCAGTCATGTGACAATATATTTGTTTTGATCGTGTTGTGAACCGGATTTAAATCGAACTAAGGCAATGCCTCTCATACATCTATTCTTAAGTTCTCTAAGGAATAAAACATTAAGAGAGAAGTGGATTAGGAACATACATCGTGAATATTTCTACAAAACAGTAGTGTGCATATGTCATCAGAGAGTAAGTCTGAGATTAGGGAAGACTATGATTTCTAATTCTAAATGGTAGACCTATTCGTATTCCTCGAAAAAACAATTCATTTAGATAGATGATAATTGATATGGTGATGTCCCTTCAGTGTCTATGTGCTTCAAAGTGTAGCGTGATTTAGATGCAGTTGTATTTTGAAAGAATCTGTGCTTGCCTGCGGGACCATTTGGCTAGATCTTGGTGTATAACAAAACTTATAGTGTGACAGATGGAGCAATCTGTACACTGTTACACAGAAGAAATAGTGACTTGTAGGGATTAGCTTCGTTTGTAACTCAGGGGTTTTATTGTACCAATACCTTCCGATTCATGTTGTGGATATCTGGTATCAAGCAGTCTACACCAAATTGAATCTCGTCCATGTAGGTTAAAGACATCATTGTTTAGAGTCAATAGAGTTGTTTTACTCATGTTCTTCAATGGGGAAAATCCTATTATATCTTTAGTGTCTGAACGCTTCATTGCTAAGTTTACCATATGGTTGGAAGTGCTACTATAACATATGTCAACATATGATTTAAGAGCTTCCAGTCAGGAAGGCTTAACATCACCGGGGCTGTTCATTGGGGTGTACTTCATTTTCATCGAGTGCTGAACATTAGAAATTGTCCACCACTTCCAAACTAAGGCAACACGTTGTTTCATAGTTCTTATGAGAGTGAATATATTGAGGAATTTCGCACCTTAAATTATTTTTAAACATTCAAAATGATGTTATAAATATCAATTTACCAGTTTTATAATGTATTTCCATCTATCTAGCGAAGTGTAATATAAGAGAAAACGTTATTTGACTAAGTGAAATTTCGAAATAATCAGCGTGTTGTTCTCTTTCGCTGTGGGGCTGTCCATCTATTCTAGCAGAATATGTGTGATTGTAGTTGATTATATGTGATGAGTACTTGTTCGCGAAGCGTTTTCATAGGTGCAACAGTGATTTTCCCTATGATGTTACATTTATCATGTTAAATTACCTACCACCGTTTGCTAAATATGTACGTGATCATTTCGTAATTTCTGGCGGATTGAACGAGATATTGTGTAGCTCTTTCAGTGGTATCAACACAAGTAATTTAATGTGACGCCGGGCTGAGTGGCTCAGACCGTTGAAGCTCTGGCCTTCTGACCCCAACTTGGCGGGTTTGATCCCGGCTCAGTCCGGAAGTATTTGAAGGTGCTCAAATACGTCAGCCTCGTGTCGGGAAATTTACTGGCAAGTAAAACAACTCCTGCGGGATTAAATTCCGACATCTCCGAAAATCGTGAATTGGTTTATTGTCGAAATGAAGTTATTGCGTGTTACCCTAACCTTCATCAGTCGGCAGCTACTGCGCCCACGACGTCCACCATCTTGGTTTTGATATTACGGTCTGATATATTGTAGTCGGTCTTGGTTTGTCCTATTCTTCACGTGTATTTATCTCTGTATTTGTCGAAATTCAGTTACACGAATATCTCGATTTGTCGAAGCAAAAAATACTCTAACTCGAAGTTTGTACAACATTAACTGTACAATACAGCATTTGTTGTTTGTGAGGAAGAGTTAACAAGTAAAGGAAGGGTTACAGTGACGCTGGGAGCTAATATCACGGGCACCGAACACCTAAAACTTCTAATGATCGGGAAATCGGCGAAGCTTCGCTGTTTCTCGGGTGTGAATTCATTACCGGTCACGTATGAAATCAACTCGGAAGTCGTGGATGACAAGCTCCAGTTACGAATCTTATTGGCTGCATGGTATTAGCGAGAAGTTTCAACGTCCCTTTCGTACACAACTGCCCTGCTTATCCCAAGGTACTCGTTCTGGAGTTGAAGGCCGTGCCACCGAACTTGACATCCAAACTACAGTCCATGTGCTTAAAAACTTGAAGCATTTCCATAGGAAGAGCGCTGTTCAGAGAATTCGAAGGGGAATTAACAGACGTTAATCTGTTATAGTCGATAAGAATGCTGAGTAAATCATGGGCTGATGTGAAGCAGGAAACAATTAAACTGCTATCGCAAAGCAAAGCAGAATTTTTGAATGTCTTAAGAGCTTCAGAACATGAAGAGGGGGAAGTCACTCCTATTCCTGAAGAATGGGTGGACTATCAGCAGCGTGTTAACTGCGAAGCTAAGTAAGTAAGTAAGTAAACTCGTGTCCTCATCCCGAGGTGGTGCAGCTCTTTTCAGGCACACCCCAATTGGAGGTGAGCTGCATGTACCATTTCAACTACATACCAGCCCTCCTGCCATTTTGAAATTCCTGGCAGTACCGGGAATCGAACCGGGGCCCCCGAGGACGGCAGCTAAATAACACTAACCGTTACGTTACGGAGGCGGACAACTGCGAAGCTGATCTTGAGGCTTACGTACTGTAAATGTGGACTCTGACGTTATAGTGGCCGAAACTCCTACGGATGCCGTTAAGAAGAAGAAGAAGAAGAAGAAGAAGAAGAGTTGGAGCTACCTTCTACTGTACCGTCAGCAGACCAGGCCTTAAGTACAGTGGGTTTTCTTCGACTGTACATACAGAGTCAGTCGAATGTTAATGACCAAGTGTTCCCACAGCAATAAATGATGTTGAAAAGTATGTGGAAGAGAAGAAGGTTAACATTTTAAAAAACCAGAAGAGACCAACGGATTTTTTCCAGAGGTGTTAACGGAGGTATGTTTCTTGTTTCACTACTGTATGTACTGTATTCTGTCTTCTAAAACGTTACTATAATACGTGTTATAATTAGTGATGCCTTAAAATACGAGCTTGTTTGTATATTTTGAACTACTGTTAAAATACTGTATTCAGTATAAGTCCGTGGATGCATATGACTATGTGCTACACATGCTCAAAAACGATATTCTCTACATCTCGAAATTTCGATAACTCGAGATAAAACTTAGCTCCCAAGGCGACTCGAGATATCGAGGTTACTCTGCAATTTACACCTATTCACCATATTATCTTTTTTAAATTTATTTTTGTCCTGGATATTAAACAGTGTTATATAGTCAGGACATGTAGGCCTATCCTACCCTTCATTAGTTAAATTAGTGCTGACTTTATTTTGTCACATATTTTTAATATACAAAATAATCCTGCTGTCTTAACCGGTGCGACACACTATTTGTTTAATCAGTTTATAATTGTATACAATTCTTTCTCTTTGTATTTTCGCTTTGGAATCACTGTCCAGGTATTTGACCCTAAGTTAGTCTGTTTCGCTACATACTCTCAACATCCGTTATTTCCACATAACAAACAGCAATTCTCTTTCTGTTTCTCTCTCTCTGACCCTTATACATAGATGCCCATTAGCCACCACACCATACTTCTTACTTCTCTATTCGTATTTCTTTTCTTTCTTTCTTTCTTTCTTTCTTTCTTTCTTTCTACTTTCTTACTCAACTTCTTTTCTTCGTTCTGTATCTCTTTATCCCAGCTGTCTCCCATTACTATTCTACTCAGCATCCTTTTAACCTGGTTACTCAGTAACCATCGTGTAGTTGTTTCATCTGATGTTGGTAAGTCAAATTCAATATTTTCCTCCCATTTCTTATCTTAAAATCATAAGCAATTTTTAGTTACCTTTTTAGCTAGATCTACTTGTATATTTACATCTTCATAAAGAATTCTAACTCCACAAAAGAACGTATACTTCCAACGACACCCTCGAGCGTATTCACCCTGGTTACATCCTTACCCGCTCATTGACCTCCCTCAATTATAGGACAAGGGACTACCCTCATATTTTGATCACGCCCGTACTACCTTGCTTTTCTTGTCGTAAAAGACGCCGCTCAGAACAATAGAAGCGTTCTTACTACTCAACTTAATGGGAAGGAAAAAAAAAGAAACAGACTATCTCAGACATAAAATGGGTAGATACGCTAAGAGTCCTGTAATGAAATCCCAGTGCTATTAATTTAACGTAACGTATTCGATGCTGAAGAAGGCTAACAATGATAGGTTTGACAGCGAAGAGGACTACATTGTGTGGGCTCATGATTAAGAATTGATTTTTATTCGCTGAGTACTTGTTTATTTTTATGTTTCTAATTACTGATTTATTGTCAGTTATATATTTGGAAATTAATAAGTACCTATCTATCCTACATCGTATTTTTAACTACAAAGTTATCATTTTTTAGGTAGCTGGAGAGAATACTGAGATCTAGTAATTTTTCATAGTGGAATCTCCTGCTTTTTTAACTGGTTGGCCTGGAAACACTGCAGATAGACCAGGCAAAGCCAGTTGGCCAGGAGAAAAGGGAGTACACGAGCACTGCCTACCATACAGTATCTTGGCCATTACTATAACATCCCGTTAAAATAGTGTGAAGTTCTCGGTTTACTCTTCAAAGCCAGAGATGGCATGGCTAAGTTCGTCTTCACTACAAAATGCTGACGGAACTAGGTCTTCTTACCAACATCCTCAGCAATGTGATATTAGATGTAATTAAGGACTATTTAAGTATTCGTCATTATCATCTCTACTTCTAGACTTCGCTCATTTTATCAACTATGTTTGGCTCAAAATAGCTATCGGAAATTCAAGATTACCTTATTTGAAGTAGCAACCAATTTACATTGCATCAATCTTATGTAGCACATAACATGGCATTCTGGTTCTTGCTGTCACAAGAACTCCAGGCAGACGAACTTTCCCAGTTATCCAATTACTTCAATATATTCACATTTCTGTCTATATTACCCGAGTGTACAATGATACCGACTGATCCAATTTTTCATTCACAGGAATCTTAATTCTATTCTATTCAAATTGTTAGATAAATACCCAGCGTAAATATTCGAAAACGTTAAAAAAGTATGCCATTCGGAAATCAGGAATTCGGCTACTGACACTAATTCGACCTATCTATTATATATTGATATATATTTATATATCCTATTATTATTATTATTATTATTATTATTATTATTATTATTATTATTAGCTGATGTACCCGTGCTTCGCTACGGAATTCTACATTGTATATAAAGAATCCTAGGTTAGGTACTGTACACCTTGTGAGCAAGATTATATTATATTGCACAGCTCATAACGTTACCCTAGAAACGCGACGGGGAAGTCACCAAACGTCTTTTCTCATATGAAGACTGGGTTAGAGAATTTTCATTGTAATTGTAGGCCCGCTTGCCTACCATCAGTCACAATCAGGTTGAGGAGTTTTCATTATAATGGCAGACACTCACTCTCCACCTGCTTTTTTACATCCTCAGAAAGACTGTCTTAGTGGTTTTCCAAGTGAAATGAACATAGGTCATTACAATGACGTCAGTACGAATGGCGCGATTAAAAGCAATATGAAATACTCGATCAAATGAAAAACCACATGTTTTCTCACTTTTAACGAACGATCTAACAGTCCAAAGTTCCAGAGATGGAATGACCAAGCCGCAGATAGCCGTGACCCGTGAACACTCTTCGTCCTTTTTCGGCGGGTGGGGGTGGGGGTCGAATAGTGGAGAGTCCCAGGGCAAATCTATGCCCTTTTACTAATCTGTTTCCTAGGAGTACCCGATGAATCGGAAAATCTCATTTCACTATACTGGCGGCGGAAAAATCTATCTGACTTGGAGGCAAATTTTTCCTCCAAGCCAGAGGAGAAAACCCCTCTTCACTGTTAATTTAGAATAAAACGAATGTAGAATTTAATAAAAGTGAAGAGGAAGACGCTTTTCTTAACAAACGGCTCTTTTCAGGGTTGAATTTTGAATTATTTAGTAAATTGTGGTGCTATAATTTGGAATAGGCCTAAATTGTAATTCTAGACCAGGTCATACTACTACTACCACTACTACTACTACTACTACTACTACTAAGTGAGCCTCTACCAAATGTGCACACTGCTCATTCAAAACAGCGCGTCAGAGTAGAGATCGAATAGCTGGAATACTATGATGAACCAGTGTGTTACGTACCAGCTGTAACAGACAATGTATGAAACAGAGGGATGGCATGCTAAAGAAGAAAGTTTTCTAACTCCCCAGCTATTTCCCTCCAATATTCAGCCAGGCTGTTATACTCGGTACGCAGCAGTAATCCAATCTATCGGAGTTGAGGGCACCATAAGAGGCAAAGAACATCACAACAAACAATGGTCAATGTCGGGTCAATGTAATGTTATTGTTGATCAATTGTTATGCGCTTTCGATATTGTAGGCCTTCACATTTAGTTTTCTTCCGACTCTGAAATACCACTCTTATCATAGTCGTACGGTAAAACTGAATAAAACATAAATTATCGGAAATTGTATTTTCTATAACTTTTGTTATGTAGTACTTTTCTATAGGACCAATAACATTGGTATTTAAAAATTAAATTTTAGGCGCCTACCTCCAAACTACCATTTCATCCAGGATCAATAAAATTTTTAATAGCTTAGACTATAGTTTCTTCTTCCCCGACTCTATATACTAATTTTCATTAAATTCTGCTCACCCATTTTTTTCGTGGCTCAGCGTTGATGTGGATTAAGTAACAAAAATCGAAATTCATGAATATCTGTGCTATAGCCGGTACGGTAAAAATGTATCAGACATAAATAATCGGAAATTTAATACTAATGTAACTTTAATTATGTAATATTTATCGATAGGACCACTAATAATATAAATATTTGAGAATTGAGTTCCGTGGATTGCAGAGGGATTTAATAAGTCCATTTTACAGGCAGTAAACCCAGGCTGTTCGCTGGAAGGACAAATACTGAAACAGAAACTGAAGTACTTTGGTCATATGAGGATACTTTTATGCTGGGGAAGACTGATGGTACAAGGAGAAGAAGGTGACAACAAATGATGGCATCAAAGAAGTTATGGGTCGCAATTTGGAAAATCTTAGGGAAATAGTGCAGGACAGAAAGAAATGACGCACTTTGCTCTATGGCATCCGGAGAGTCGTCATCGACTAAACGATTAACAACAATATGTAGCTCCGTGTGTAATGAGTTCACGGTCATTGTGAGCTGTAGGTTTTATGATGATGTTTTCGTTACTTAAGATATCTTGATTATCGAGCGAGTTGGCTGTGCGGTTAGAATTGCGTAGCTGTGAGCTTGCATTCGGGAGATGGTGGGTTCGAATCCTACCGTCGGCAGCCCTGAAGATGGTTTTCCGTGGTTTCCCATTTTCACACCACGTCATGGCCGCTTCCTTCCCAATCCTATCCGTTTTCCATCATTATGTAGCCGAAAACCTTCAATGTATTAGTGAGACTTTAAACCACTAGCAAGAAAATAAAAAACAAAAGGATCTACTTTTCCATCATTACCCACTATAAAAGCATACACAGAAGGTCACGTGCCAACCAAAGTGAAAGAATAAATCAACGTGAAGAAGCTACAGACGTATTTAACCCATGAGGACGGAGTTTCAAGCTTGTGTGGTGTACTGGCTTACGGTTAACAAGGGGAAACGTGTGTGGTGGGGGGGGGGGGGAATGCACCTGAGTAATTTGAATAAAATATATGCAAGATATTCTCCAGAAATGTTGGACTTCAACTCTAAAAGGATACTTCCGTAAATAACCTAGTGGCCTGTTACGATCCTATAAAACATGCTTTCGCCAACGTTTCATTGGACTACCAATATATCTTGTTCCTTTAGGGTAGGGGGCCGATGACCTTCGATGTTAGGCCCCTATAAACAACAAGCATCATCATCAACATTTAGGGTAGCACTTGAGAATTGCTCTGGGAAATCCTCCTGTATCCATTATTCGAACAAGATTTTTCCATCTTTCTTGATAACCATGCATATATTGTACTGCTGATTCAATTTTGAGTTCATTTCTTTTATGATCCCATTGAATATATCCCACTGTTCTTTTCATGTACACATTGTACAGAATTTCACATCGTCAGTGGTGATTCTATTAGAATCAGTTTTCATTGTTGTCTATGCTTCACTTTCAAAGCATAGAACTGATTTCTTTTGTTCTTGGTAGCAGGAGTTTTTTATTTATTTGAGAAATCTCACATGTCCACTTCTGGACCTCACATAACTCTTACATGAATTTTTAAAATGTTCATGAATATCACAAAGGATTTCATAAACTCATAGTATAAAATTCAGAACAAAAGTTACCATATATCATCCAACTCTGGAATTTAAAAAAAAACTCCTACGGGACGTTAATTTAGGAGAGAATATAGCCCTCCTTATTAGGCCATTTGCATGACTTAACGGATCTCACAATCATTCATCATTACAATATACTTTAAACATGATGGTTGACTGAACGAATAACATCTCGGAAGAAACGAAGATCTCGAGGCATGTTCTCCCCCTGCTATCAAAGCAGCTACGAGGGGCATTCAGAATATAAGTTACACATATTGCTCGAACCGGAGAACATTACGCGAAACGAGTGGTGCATTGTTCGCATGGAATACATGACCATGGCTGCCCGCAGCGACCTGTGCTGTAGAAATGGTAAGAGGTGCATCGTAGTACGCAAGTGAAATGGCGCGTAAATTGAAGCGTAATCCAAAGTTGAAGTACGTGGTAACATCGTAATTGTACTGAGATTCGCCATACAATTGTGCCGGAGTATTAATCAAATGTAGTATCACGTTCAGCCATTGTGAAATGGAGCCAACAATTTGAACAAAGCAGCACATATCTGGGTGATGCTGATCGGACGGGAAGGATCAATGTCGACCAATGTTGACCGCCGGAACAAGGTTCTGCATATCGACGCAATGGTTCGCAGTAGTAGCAGAGTGAGTATTGCAGGCATTGCGCGGGAGACGGGCATCTCAATAGGCAGTGCGCATGCCATCGTCCGTCACCAGCTGGATTATCGGAAATTGCGCACACTTAGGGTTCCGCGGTCGTTGACACCCGAACACAAAGCAGCAAGTTTTATGGCTTCTCTGGTCATCCTACAGCGCTGCTCTATGGAAGGCAATGAGTTACTAAGCCGCATCAAGGGCGGTGATATGGGTGCATCATTTCACTCCGGAAACGAAGAGAGCGTCTCTGGAATGAAGACACACAACCTCGCCGTTGCGGAAGAAATTCAAGGCTGCGTCGTCAGCAGGAAAGGTCATGGCCACTGTTTTCCTCAACTGTGAAAGAGTTCTTTACATAGAGTTTATGCAGCAGAGCGTAGCCTAACCATTACTGCCAACTCTTACTGCCAAACACTGAGGTCGTTACGTAAGGCCGTAAAGAACGAGAGGCGGGGAAAGTTAAGCAAAGATATTGTTATCATTCACGACAATGCAACACCATGCCAGATGTGCACAACACACACTTTGTTTCAGCGGTTTTGATGGGAGGTATGGCAGTATCGGACATACAGTCCGGACTTAAAACATACGATTTCAATGTGTTCGGCAAACTGAAAGAACATCTGGGTGGAATAAGATTTGCCAAGTTACCTTAATTAAGGCTATGGCCGATTCCTTCCCACTCCTAGACCTTTCCTACCCCATCGTCGCCATAAAACCTATCTGTATCGGTGCGACGTAAAACAAATTGTAAAATAAAAAAAAATGCCTGGTGTGAACATGGGAAACCAGGGAAAACCATCTTCAGGGCTGCCGACAGTGGAGTTCAAACCCACTATATCCCGGATGCAAGCTCACAGCTGCCCGCCCCTAACCACACGGCCAACTCGCCTGGTCGCGAAAAATTGAACGAGCATTAATATAAACGGTTGCTGGAACGTTATACAGTTGTTTATACTAGGTTGTCGTTTCCCGACGGAGTTCTTCAAATTAAGCAGGATAATCACCCAGTCCTCACATCTCAATTGATTCGAGACTGGTTTGACAGCAGACAGGATTTTGAAATGATAGAATAGCCTCGTCGCTCTCCGGACGTGAGCCCAATTGAGAGGGTTTAAGGTTGATTATTGTTCTAAGAGGATATACAACTAGGCAACCATCCTCTAAATAACACTAATCGAGATGATGATGATGATGATGATGATGATGATGATGATGATGATGCTTGCTGTTTAAAGGGGCCTAACATCTAAGTCATCGGCCCCTAATGGTACGAAATGAGACGAAATGTAATGACAAATTAAAAGTCCAAAATCCTCCACTGACCAGAATTCAAAACGTGAGGACGAAGAATGAATGGATGGATATGAATTTAAAATAATCATTGGATCGGACCCGCAATGCCTTATTTTCACAGAAACGGACGGAAAACAATAGTATTACTGACCAAGGGACTGCTTCTATAGCATACTACTGAATCGATGATGCTTGTAGTCTAAAGGAGTCCAAAATCCAAGTCATCGGTCCCTCATATCGCCAGCAAAAGTAGAACCATGGCATTTGTCATGCTGCGGTACTAATCAAAAGTAGCGTAGACTCGCGGTATTTCACACACTATGGTACTACTCACATGTAAGGAAATTCGCACATGTAATACAGACCTATCGTGTTTCACACATTGCGCCGTCATTTATAGGCAACGTAAACCTATGGTATTCATCACATACGTGTACTAACCACAGGGACTCGCACTATCCCGTTGTGTTCCTCATATGGTGGGTACTAATCATAGGCAAGCCCGAACCATGATGTCGCTCCTAAAGTGGTACTAATCACAGGTACTGTAAAACCCACCTGATTCACACACTGTTGCTACTAATCACAAACCTATTTCGTACCTAAAATAGTGGTACTACGCGCAAGTAAAAGCGACCCATGGTGTTCCCCGCGTGGTGGTACTAATCACAAGGAGTCTCATGGTTCTAATACAATCATCCCGTGGTCGCCCCTTTCAGTCGCCTCTTACGACAGGCAGGGGAGGAAGATTGACTAAATGTTGAATTGTGGCTTTGGTTTTCTTTTTACTTTTAATTGTTTGAATTTTCTAAGACAGGTGCCACTAAGCCATTTTTATTTATGCTACAAAATATATTTATATTGAGAATAAAAGTTTTAATTCTTTCTATTTGAAGCCAAAATATCATAATAAATAATGATTAGGTCGTGGCGTAATGAATTAATAAGCCTAGTTTTAATTACTAAAGCAGTCATAAAAGAGAGAGAAGCATTTGTATTTTCTCTCTTAAAAAGCAACAAGCAGTACGTTGTGTCGTTCGAACTTACGATCTCATGAATACCAGTCCAACTCGTTACCACTACGCCACAATAACTGCCACGTTAAACCTTGACCGAAGATTGACGCATTGCCTGTCTTCGAATAGTAGCGAAGAGACCCGAAGGTGAATTACATTCAGGAAAGCGGCCATATTTTTGACAGCTTTGCACTGTGTTTAATTCCAAATTATTATTATTATTATTATTATTATTATTATTATTATTATTATTATTATTATTATTATTATTATTATTATTATTATTATTATTATTAAATATTTAATAATTATGGTAAGTGCTAAGATCGGTAAGTTAGTAGTCTTGCATTACTTTAAAGAGTAGTCGAAAACGTTGACTGAAAATTCTACAGTCATATTGAAAACATCTCAAGTACTGGTATTGGACTCTTCTCGTCTTCACATTTTGAAGGAAGAAGACATATCGAAGTTCCAGTTGCTGTTCTTTGGAGGCGAATATGCACAGCGGGAGAGTCAGCTTGACAGGCGCTATAAAATTGTTTCATATAAAAGGGAAAAATGAAAACTCCGATTTCTAACAAGATGAAGAGGGTGGTTAAGATGTTTATTGTTTTAAGGAATCAACACCCTGGTAATCATTTCCTTCATTTCTTACGGCTATCTGTGACTGAACGATTATCTTCATGCATAAGCGTGTTCCAAGGAAGGGAATAATGCCTATGCAGTTTACATGGATTACCACTCCATCTTGCGTCTACTATAAATGTGGAACGCTCAGCGGAACCTCTTGATAAATGCACTGGCCTAGAAACGAATCACTCAATTTCGGCTTCACAGTGCCATTGAGGAACGCACTAGGCTTCGAAGTATGAAAGCATACGCAGTAAACATGCCTGATTTTAGCAAAGGCTAAAAGAGAGTAACATTCTTTGCATGGATATCTCACCAACCACCTCCGAATCGTCGATTCTTCGAGATTACTCTTTCTACTCATTTCACAATTGCGTTTAAACGTCTATGTGTTTGCTTATGATATTACTCTTGTGAAACCGAATCTGACACCACAGACGTACAGTATGAGTCGCATTATAGCCAACACAAATAAGTAGATTCAGAAAAGAGACTCAAATATGACCTAACGATAGAATATTATAAAGAGAAATATATATTCCTCCTGATAATAATTACAGTATTCGGTTTATGACTGGTGCCGGAGGGGCCATTCCCCCGCTTCTTTGGAAACTTCTGCAAACAGCTCGGTCATCATGGACCAGAGGTGGCCAACGTGTCGACCGGCAGGCCATGAGAGGAAGACCGTGCTCGTCTAATGGACAGGGCAGGTTCCACAACAAAAAATTCCGTCCTGCTACTATCAACATTGGTACACTGACGGGTCGAGGTTGCAACCATCATGGTACTGAGGAATTGAATGCGTGAATGAACTCGGTTCTAAAATATTGGAATTAATGAAAGGAGACCCCAATAAAGTAGAAGAAGAAATCCTATTTAAATATTCGAAGCGAGGCTCTATGTGAGTCAGCGTTCCCTACAATCTACGTAAGGAAAGGAACCGAATAACTGATTATCACTAGATTTACTGCTTGAGAGTAGCAGTTACGTCATACGACTTGCAATGATAAACTCATTGATGGAATGCAGTGTCAAGTATCTGGCTGCAAGTCAGCTGTTTCTCTTGGAAAGTACGAAACTAACCTTGGCTTTAATTTTTTACTGCATTGCTTTATGTCAATCAACAAGAGGAATATTTGCTCGGTGTTAATAAACTACGCATAACTGTGTCGACTGACTGATCGACAAAGTGTCTAATAACTAATAAATGCTTTTAGAATATAAAGAAGCCTGTGCTGTTATTATATTTTTAAATATTTAATGTTTCTAAATAATCCATACAGTTTTATGGTATTGGTAACTCCACCACAGGCAGACACTACGGATTTTCCAATGCCAGTCCTAAGCTTTGTAAAAGGAGGAGGGTTTTTGACGTGACAAGCCGATCATTGTATAAACCTCTCAACGTGACATCCTATGCATATGACTAGCCAAACTTTCGCAATAAAGGTTAGAATGTCCCCCGTAAGCGCCGCTCATCACTCTTGCCTGAGAGTTGAGACAAATGACCAGCGAGGGCTACTTGCTAATGGACAGGGCACGTACCATCAACTTGGTACAATGACTGGTCGAGGTTATAAAAAATCGAAATGTGGACATAGGATGCATACAGGAAACCAAATGGTCTGGTGTTCAAGTGCATGACATCGGAGATGGATTCAGGTAGTTCTATAATGGGACCAGTACCTACCTCAATGGTGCATCCATTGTTGTGAATTTAAAAGAAAGTAACACGGCCGACTTATATCAATCAGAATTGACAGAGATGATCATACACTGCGAATCATGTCCTGCTGTGTGTCACAAGGAGGGTGACCGAGTTCGATAGCTGCAGTCGCTTAAGTGCGGCCAGTATCCAGTATTCAGGAGATAGTGGGTTCGAACCCCACTGTCGGCAGCCCTGAAGATGGTTTTCCGTTGTTTCCCATTTTCACACCAGGCAAATGCTGGGACTGTACCTTAATTAAGGCCACGGTCACTTCCTTCCCACTTCTAGCCCCTTCCTGTCCCATCGTCGCCATAAGACCAGTCTGTGTCCGACGAAACGCGACTTGTAAAAAAAAAAACATGGATGGTGTACTGTAGATGAAAAGAATGAGCTCTAGATCAGCCGTGAAGTTAACCTGCATATCACTGACGAAAATGAGACGTAGATGGTTATCTTAATGGTCAAGTACGAAATCTGCGAATGGCATCCTTAGAACTCAAGAAGGCCATGGGTATGGTACACGAAACGAAGATCGACTTCGCATTCTAGAATTTGCATTGGACTTGACTCTAAGTAACATTTCCTTTACGAAAAAACCACCTCATAGGATATTGCAGCGGAGGGCACAATACACAGACAGATTATTGGCTTATACGCAGATGTGATCTCAAGCTCGTGACCGATAAACTAAAGTTATCACATCCGGTATCACAACACAGCACCGCTTCCTAGTTTTTGACTTTAGAATGCGGCTTAACATACGGCCAGTATACATAATGGCGAAACTCGTAGGCAACGCAAACCCTTGGTGCACCTCACACAAGTGTACTGATCGCTACTATCCCGTGGTGTTCCTCATACAGTGGATACAAATCACAGGCAGCGCAGACATACAGTGTCGCTCATATAGTGGTACAAATCACAGGCAACGTAAGCCCGTGAGGTTCCGCATATAGTGGTACTAATCACGGGTAATGGAAACCCACAGTGAACTAATCACAAACCTATTGTACACCTACCATAGTGTCCGGCTCCATGGCTAAATGGTTAGCGTGCTGTCCTTTGGTCACAGGGGTCCCGGGTTCGATTCCCGGCAGGGTTGGGAATTTTAACCATCGTTGGTTAATTTCGCTCTCACAGGGACTGGGTGTATGTGTCGTCTTCATCATCATTTCATCCTCATCATGATGC
This sequence comes from Anabrus simplex, assembly GCF_040414725.1. NCBI lineage: Eukaryota > Metazoa > Arthropoda > Insecta > Orthoptera > Tettigoniidae > Anabrus > Anabrus simplex. Next base: position 226,028,476 of record NC_090271.1, on the reverse strand, counting down.
GAAGGTCGCCTACAGGAGTCAAATTGAAAGACCTGCACCTGGCGAGCCGAGCATGTCCTCGGATACTCCCGGCACTAAAAGCCATACGCCGTTTCATTTCATTTTACCTACCATAGTGGTACTACTTACAAATAAAGGCGAACCATGGCTTTCCCTGCGTGGTGGTACTCATCACAAGTAGTTTCATGGTTCTAATTCAATCACCCCTTAGTCTTAGTCGCCTCTTACGACAGGCAGAGGATACCGTGGGTGTATTCTTCGTCTGCGTCTTCCACCCACAGGGGGTCTGAAATCTGCTATAGAACCTCCCGATGACAGCTATGGCCAAACAGTGACAGACTGTTGGGATAAAGCCTGCGAACATGTACAGAAATGCGCTACAAGAATCCTGGGAACCACAAAATCTGGTCGACCATATCTTAACAAACAAATCTGTTGCTGGGATCAAGAGATTTAAGGAACAATTAAGGCAAGAAGGCTGCATATGAAATTGGTTGGGATCGCATTTACTTACAGATCACCAACAATACCATGAACTGAAGAGAACTGTAAAACGAAAGGTTGCAGAGGTTGGACCTCTGCTACGAATTTGACAGAGCAGAGGGCAGAAATAAAATATACAAATTAGTCCAGAAAAGCTACCGTACTATACAGAATATAGGCCATGATGGAGATCAAGACCTTCTCTGTAAATCTACTGATATTTTAAATCGATGGCAGAAATACTTTGAACAGATCTGCAATGTGGAAAACCCACAACCTTGAATCCCTACTGAAGCAACTGGCCCTGGAGAAGTACCCATCATCACTGTGGAAGAAGTGGCCAGTGCTATTGTCAAAATGAAAAAAGAAAAGAAAGACAACAAGCCCTGATGATATATCAGCTGATATCTGGAAGAGAGAAAGAGGGAAGTGATCCAGGAATCCAGCACTTAGAAAAATGAAGGTATCGGCCAAAGAAAGACAAGGGCCACGAAGGGTGTGAAAATTAAAGACTCCCTAGCCCTCGCAACCTAATAGTGTCGGGGACCAAGGAAGGTCAGATAGGATAGATGAAAGGGAGAAGCCTGGCATACGTAAGTGGAAGCAATGTCAAGACTCAGATAGGGCCACATGGTTGCCCTGGAGCTCCTTTTAGTCATTTTTTACGATAGGCAGGGGATACCATGGGCGATATTCTACCACCCCCACCCACAAGGGGTTAAATGTTAAAAAGAAGAATAATTGGTATTGACGTGTTCAGTTTTCTAGTTTTTCTTCTTTTTAGATCTCCATCATCAGTCTAGGCCTATATGTCTATAATTCTCTCTATCTCTTATCATTCCCTCAATTCTGAGGACCGTGATCTCCGTGGAAGCTATCGCTTAGTTGTCTCCATACCTTGCGATCCTTTGCCAGACGAGCTTCACCAAAAAGGTCCAATCCTTTTATATTTTTGATAATGTTCGACCATCGAGTGTGAACTCATCTATGACCACTCTTGCCGAGAATACGGTGGGTGTTATTCTACCGCCCCCATCCACAGCGGGGTTCCTTTAAGACTCCCCAATTTTTGTTCTCTGGTGAAGGCTATTACAGTTGTTTTACTGAGGGGTTAACAGAAAGTTGATTTTTGTTATACCAGATTTCCATTGTTTTCTGTGCTAAGTGAAGCACTTTTGAGACTGTTGATGGAAAATTTCGCCTTAATAATGCATCTGCAAAATGCTATTGAGTAATATCCATACTCATTTAGCTCTCATAGCAGATCATCTACTACCAGGCATCACTAGCGAGGAGATAAAAATCCATCTGTGGACAGCCCCAGACAGCGGCTACCTAAACGGTCGCTCCAAAGAGTTCAGAAATAACTCTCCTACTACTTAACATAGAGTTGATCCAATTGATAATAACTTTTGGAACTCGTCTCTTACTGTTGGATCACGTAGTTGTGAGCTTGCATTTGGGAGGTAGTGAGTTCGAACCCCACTGTCGGCAGCTCTGAAGATGGTTTCCCGTTGTTTCCCATTGTCACACCCTAATTAAGGCCACGGACACTTCATTCACATTCCTAGTCCTGTCCTATCCCATCGTCGACGTAACACCTGTCTGTGTATGTGCGACGTAAAAAATTAGCAAACATTAAAAATATAATTTCTAAATGGATAGTCATGCTCTATGGTTATATTTTTCTGTAAAACCACAGGCCCCGTGATTGATTATAACCAGATCAATGGTGTCATACCGGCTCCAGTATGTGTTTCTTTTTTCTGTTTATATTGTGTTGCAAAATTACGCGCATCCAACTGCAAGAGTCAGTATTTTGTTTCCTAACAAATGAAAGTCAGAATCTAAGGAATGGTAAACTGTGGCTACGTCTTATTCTAGTCTCGTTTTTATCACAAACCAATTTTAAGGTCTAGAAGACAGTATGTATATATCTACCTCTTAGTCCGTTTTTCTCGATACGGGATCGGGATGAGGTGAGATGAATTTTTATGACATGTTTTTACAACCGGTTGCCCCTCCTGACGCCAACCGCAGTCGAGAAGCTAATGAAAATTAAATGAAGTGTGGTGATAAAGAGGTGTGTGGTAATTAATATCACGGGCGCTTCATTCCCATTCCTAGTCCTGTCCTGTGCCATCGTCGCCGTAAGTAAGTCCAAGTAAGGAATCGGTTGTAGTCTATGAATACGAACTGTCCCAGCATTAGCCTGGAAGTGAAAATGGGAAACCTCAGAAACCAATTTTCGGGGCAGCCGAGGGTGAGGTTCGAACCCATCCATCTCCTGAAAGCAGAGCTTGGCTTCATAGCCGCAGTGCATTAACACCTGCGACCATTGCGCTCGATAAGGTTTGTAAGATAGATAAGTGGCAAATTGAACTGAGAGGTGCATGTTACAGGAGACAAGAGGTTCATCGCAGAGCATCACATGAGCATGGAAAAGCATAAGCAACGAAAATGGAAAATGCGTAACATGTATCCCAAGCAGTATAATAGAGCAACTTCAGTGAATAAACATTTTTATGGAGAACTATAAAAAGTTTCTATTTCGGCATACAGCTGCTTGCATACGTTTTCTTCCACGTACGTCATGTGGGGACAATAGCCAATAGCACCAATATCATAAAGAAGTTAATTATAAACAAATAATATAATGTTTTATTTGTCATCTGAACATGTGAGAACATACGTTGTGATAGTACATATATTACACCCTCGCACTATATGTAGAAGTGAGAGATGTTATTGTCAGTATTCGATTATTATTATTATTATTATTATTATTATTATTATTATTATTATCAGTATTTCGTTTGTATATTTTTGTCATTTATATTTGTAAGCTGGAAGATCTCCATATATGTAGTATGAGTAATTTGTTTTGTACGAGTGGGGAAAACATTGCTATATTGGACCCTGGTAATTTGTATGACTCATGCGGCCATCCCAGTCTGATGAGTTGAGCTTGTTGTTGTACTAGGAACGTTCTATGACTCATGTGATATACCCCAGAGTTTGTTTATGTCTTGGGACAAAGTATGAGTTCAGGGCATGGTCTTGACTAGAGGATCACTCAGGATTGGCTGGCAAGGACCAATCCAGACGTATCATCTGAGAGGAAGGGAGAAGCGGATGTTTATATAAACTTCGACATCACTAAGGAAAGAAACCACAACTAACGCACTGTACGGGAAGGAAGTGGTGCTGATACACGGTACTGGAGTGACACGGATGCACTGGACTGGACTTCAAACGTTCATGGAGCGTAGTCTTGTTATGTTCGTGGAAAGTGGCTGATCGACAGATTGTGGAGTGCTTGCGAATTAAGTATTGTAGCACTTGTGGCGGTCTGGAATTATATATTGGTGAAAGCTATCTCAGACTTTCCATAATTTATGTTCAGGATCGACAAGCGTGTGTTGCTCAAAGGTATATATCTTTACACCAAGTGTTAAAATCTGTGAACACAGTATTACAAGGTACAGTATCTGTGTGATGTTATAAATGCCGATTATGAGAATTGGCAAGTCGTATTAATACAGAGACAGTGAGGGGTATTTATCTACATATATGTACATTGTGCATCGGACTATCTACAAATGGTAGCTTAGTTCTCACTTTCGTTTTCCCACTGTTCTCATTATTGTTGTTGTTGTAAATATGGAGTCTTCCAGCAATCTTTTGTTTGTGTATTATAAGTGTATTTTTTTGTGTTGATGAGGTGCTCATGCACGGATTTTATTAAGAATATAGTTAGATATTTTAGAATCAGTGGAGTTATTGATGAACCTAGGTGCAGTTCCTACCTATTTAGCCGTTTTCAGAAGGTTAGGTAAGGCCTGAAGCAGATGTACCAGTACGCACCATTATGTACACGCCCTAGGATATAAAGTTTATCATGCTCTATCAAAATTCGAGGGATCCATTCTGGTGAACTCTGGCGCTCATACTACGGACATTTCGATCAATTTTTATTAAGTTTTATATATTTTTATTTATGATATATTTTATGATATTCAAGAAATGATTTATTGGTAGTCATCAAATGTTACAATGTTTAGCACTGTCATTTGGAAAAAATGAAAAACAATCGCACTGCTTGCAGAAAAAGTCACGTTGTAAAAGTATCCGTCCACAATAAGAACTCATGTACAGTCATTTCCTACGTATCAGCAGTGCGTCGAAATTCCTTTGGAAGCAATCACAGCTTAAAGGCTTTTCAGCATGGATATCACCAGTTTTCCTGTCACTTCCGGGCCTATTGTGTGCCTTCCGTCCATGAAATATTGTTTCACAGCTTCTTTATTAGTAATAAGCTGCTTGCTCAGTTTACATTTTAATTCCACCCATAAATGCTCTATGTCTGGGTATTAGAGTGGTGTCTGGAGCACATGAGGTGTATTATTGTACAGTAGCCATTCCCTAACAACACGGGCACTGTGCTTAGGCTGGAAGAAGTACCCGCTATCAAGACCTAATTTTGCTACGCTGGGTGATATGTGATGCTTCAAAATATTCAAATACACCATCTTATCGATCCGTTCAGGTATTATATGGCAGTTACCTACCCCAGGCGCCGACATACACCCCCATACTATAATGCAACCTTCTACATATTTTACGGTTGGAGCTCTTTCTCCATACATGTCGCTTTCCAGAGCAATCAAATAAGCAGAATGTGCTCTCCTCAGTAAACAACACGAGTTTTCAAAACGCCGGTGGCTTCCTAACGTACTCTTTGCCGAACGCCAGCCTCTTCTTACGGTTCACCTCACTCATCCAGGGGCTTCTTCTGTTTAGTACGGCGCCGAAAACCAATTCTGTGTAACATACATCGTAGGTACGGTGTTTATGCTATTGTTCTTGGCTGTGTAGATTTGTACATTTGTTCGAAGCACAGGTCCGGATACATGGGGATTTTGCTGGACGGTGCGTATAATGCTTAGCTCTTTTCGTGCTGTCAGCTTCCTTGGCCTCCGAGGTCTTGTTCTGTTTAGTACAGTTGCACTGATCTTATATAGCTGACAGAAAAGGGTGGTCACAGTATCATAGAAAACGTGATAGATCAGGACCAATTACAGCCAAGGCAATTCACCACCATTTTGTATAGTCTCATCACATCTAAATTGATAGAAACGCGTTTGTCACAGTATTTTATCATCTATAGCACGCAAATGACGTGCAGCAGATGTGATAGCTTACGCCATGTAATTACTACCACTACAGCGTTCAATAAAGTCAGAAAACTGGACCATAAGGCTGTAACACATCAGTAACTTTACGAAGCGAGAACTTTCGCTCTCCTCGTGAATATCGTTCAAGCAGAAAGTAGCTGCGCGGAAGTAGGCATGTTAGATATATGTGGATAAGCTACAGGGGGCAGTGAGGGTTCGAAACCTTATTGAATCATGCGTTTTTCAATTTCTATTTCGTACACTTTCAGACATCCTTTACGAAGACGACTTTTCTGAAGTCTCAGATATTCTTCTAAGGAAGTTATAATAAACAGAAATAATAATTATCGCCACGTAAACACCGACTACGAACCTCTACCGTACTCAGATATGCATTAACGAAGGAGGTGGTCATTTTGAAAATTTCCTTCGTTAATCGAATTGCCATGCACAAGTCCATTACACAAAAAACTCGTCCTATATCGGACTCAAACCTGCGACTAACGAGCACCGATTTCTTCTTCTTACTTCAAGCATGCTCGGCTATCACGAGCTGGCGTTTGGCAGTGTTAATCCCATCACTACTTCTAGTCATTCAGCCATCATATTCTCTGTACATGAAGTTTCTGTGATACAGAATGTTCACGATTCTTTACAATCATTCGGTATTTTATCGTTAATACTGATTTCGTTGACACGAACAAACGAATTATAGAAAGAGTAGTAAGACCAGACATCGTTGTGAGTGGCCAAGGTCAATGTTTTTAGGTTAGGCTATAATCTTCGGGCTGCATAAAACTGAATGAATAGGGGCAGCTGTACCACTCGCCCAACTCGGTATATTACATATCCACTTCGTATTTGTTTCTGAACGTATGTTTGTAACGTATTTTTGGTGTTCATTATATGAAAAAGGGAGATGGACGAATACTTATGAGAGTGGCTGAACATATTACACCGGTTTACAGTATAAGCTTGATTGTATTGGACTTCAAAGGTTTCAATGAAGTACTCGTACATTGGAGAATCTATTTCAGATCAGTCAATTATGAGGAAGAATTACCTTCAATATCCTTACGTCCAATACGCCCGCTCAGTTAACAACTAAACTGGACATCAAAACGCTAGTGTCGCAATTGATGGGACCATAGTTTCCGACTGAGTAAGTCAATATAAAATCTTGCTTATAAATTGCACTTGAAATAAATAAATAATTCTATAATACACACATCAATGAACTGTATTCTGACATGACGATGACGTACATAGGCCTAATACTGTGTTGCAATTCCTTACGGATGCAGCACTGCGAACTCTCCTAGTTGACCGACTTTATTTATTTATTATTGCCGGGCTGAGTGGCTCATTTGGTTGTGGCGCTGGCCTTCTGACCCCAACTTGGCAGGTTCGATCCTGTGGTCCGGTGGTATTTGAAGGTGCTCAAATACGTCAGCCTCGTGTCGGTAGATTTACTGGCACGTTAAAGAACTCCTGAGGGACTAAATTCCGGCACCTCGGCGTCTCCGAAAACCGTAAAAGTAGTTAGTGGGACGTAAAGCAAATATTTATTTATTTATTTATTTATTTATTTATTTATTTATTTATTTATTTATTTATTTATTTATTTATTTATTTATTTATTTATTTATTTATTTATTTATTTATTTATTTATTTATTTATTTATTTATTTATTTATTTATTTATTTATTTATTCACGAAGCACAAGATACAGCTACACTGAGCAAATTTCACTTGCACTGTCAACAGACTAATTAACAAGTGTAAACTTTCATGATAAAATATAACATAACAATAGATAACAAAATCAGGTACACGGCCTACTAATAAAGACTGTCCGAATAGAAAACATGAGAATGTTCATGTTCATAGCTAAGTCGTTGTGGGTCAAAATGGCGGTATAACCTCTTCACAATCACCTTATCCTTAGGAGACTGTTCACACCCCTTCCGAATATACCTTTACTTGATGCTATATCAAGATCTTGTCTCCTATTAATATTGTTAAAGAGAGTTGGGAGGCGGGTTAGGAAAGATCGTTGAAGTATTGTGTGCTGAGTGTGGGGAATGTGGAGAAGTTCTTTGGTTCTGGTGGAGCGGGAAGGAACACGGAGAGAGAAGAGTGAGAGAAGATGTTCCGAACGGTAATGCCCATTTAAGATCCCGTGGAGGAAACTCAGGTCAGCTACCTGTCACCTGATGTGTAGCGGTGACACATTTATTGCCCTTAATACATGCTGCGTACACAGATTTCTGAGCTTGGGGTTTCTGTTCCTAACAATTGCAGCAAGGAAGGATATTGCTCTGTCTAACTGGTTAATATTCGAGGGGGAGGCTATTGTTCAAATCGGAGAGCAGTAGTTCAAGAGAGGTTGAATGATCGTGAGGAAGAAGTGACGAAGAGCAATGGGATCAGATGGGATCAGAAATTTCTGTGAACGGTAGAGAATGCCTAGCCTTGGGTGTATATGTTTCTATGTGGTTCTTAAATTGTAATATTGTATCGAACATTACACCTAAGTCACGCTGTTGCGTAACTGCAGTGATGGGCTTGTCTAGTAGGTAATATGTCGGTAGAGGAGATTTACGTAGTGTTATGGTCATGTGGCTGCATTTTTTTGGATTGGGGATAAGTTTCCAAGTACGGCACCAGTTCGAGAGGGAGCTGAGTGAGGACTGTAGCAGAGCTGCATCTGCTGGATTCCTTATCTCTCTAAATATATTGCAGTCGTCAGCAAAAAGTTGGGTATTTGCTCTTTCGTTGAGTTCGGGCAGCAGATCGTCCATAAACAAGGAAAACAGCAATGGGCCAAGAGCACTGCCTTGTGGGACACCGGAGGTGACTGGTAACCATGAGGATGAAGTGCCTGATATTACCACTCTCTGCCAACGGTTATGTAGGAAGCCAGCAAGAAGGGTCAGAAGACTGCCATGTTTATTATATCGTTCGGAGAGTTTATGGAGGAGCAGAGTATGGTCTACAGAATCGAAAGCTTTCGAAATGTCTACGTAGCAGATATGCAGCTGCGATTTAGCTGCAATGCCATGTGATGCAAAGCTATGCAGACTGGCTAGGTTTGTACGTAACCTGCTTGACCTATGCTTACTATCCAGGTGCGAGGAGGAAAGAAAGGAGCAATTTTCTGGAGGTGGACAGACCGGTAGGAACTCTACAGAAAATATTTGCCCAACACATTTCATTTTCATATACGAATTCCAAAACTAAACTCCTGAAATACGTAACTCTTCCACCAACCCATGAACTCGCTAAAACGTTAACCGATTATATACAGTATACTATATGGGGGTAACTATTACTGTGATAGTGTGATCATTCTGAGACTGCGGAAAAAGTGACAAATGTTTTCGGAAATAACAATACAACACCCATCAATATTACCCAGAATCTTCTCCCAAAGTAAAAAAAATGATTACATCAGATTTAATTTTGAATTTCTTCCGTGCAGTATCATCTTCTTGAAGCAGTGCGGTTGCTGGAAGTCAGGAATAACAATAATAATAATACTCTGTTTGTCCGGCTCCACGGATGGATGATCAGCGTCGTAGCCATCGGTTCAAAGGGTTGCAGATTCGATTCCCGGTCGGGTCGGGGGTTTTAACCGCGTCTGGTTAATTCCTCTGACTCGAGGACTGTGTTTGTGTTCCGTCTTCATATACTTCTCTTCATCTACATACAACACTACCAACTACCATAGAAATACGCAGTAGTGAATACATCTCTCCACATAGCGTTGGCTTCAGGAAGGGCACCTGGACGTAAAACAGGCCTAATCCGCATAAGCTACACAGATTGCATCCGCGACCCAACCGGAGTGCGTAGGAAGAACAAGAAGAATGCTTTCTACTGAACGTCTCTTCTACTACACGCCTTGTGATATGCAGCAGTGCCAGAATTTTGTTCTGAAATAGGAGCTCTTTAACGTGTCAGTCAATATACCGCGCACACCCCTTGCATTTAAGCACTCTTCAATGCTAATCAACTATACTGAATTCAATCCCGCTATCCCGAGCGTTGAGCAAAGCAACGGGAAACTGCCTCACTCCTCATTTCCTTAGTACGCGTCTTCAGTGATGCCTAGGCCATCTATGACAGCAAATGGCGGAGCTGTTGAGGATCCAACCAGCCTTCGGGCTGAGGACTAAACATGCATACATCCTGAGCGTAAGAGACGATCACCTAACCAACTATGCAACGCAGTCGGCTGCCACTCGCAAGGAATCTAGAAGGTAAATGAAATAATCTATACTAATATTATAAACAGATTAATTTTGTTAGTTGTGTTTGTATGTGGAGGTTAATCTCGGGAACCAGTCAACCGAGTTCAGTAATTCTTTCACCATTAGAAAGATAATTAATTGCCTTTAGATGATTATACACTACCTGACAAAAAATGGAAACACTCAGAAGAAATGGTCGGATGTCAACGTAACTTCGTACACGCACACACGGGTATGTAAATGATTAGAGTTGCACATCTCTGTGACAGAAAAAACGGTCACCGGAGTGGATTAGTGTTGTTCGTGTTTAGTGTTGTTACCAGGCCTGGTAGGATATATAAGGGGCATGAACAACGTCAGATGTTGAGTGATCACTGTGAAGGATGCGAAGATCCGCGTACTCATGTGAGAGCGTTATCAGCACCTGACAGAGCTTGAAAGGGGCCTTATTGTGGGTTTTCATTCGGCCAGCTGGTCAAATCGAGCAATATCCAGATTTGTGGGGCATTCGGATGTGACAGTGGCTCGATGTTGGACTGCATGGGAATGTGAGGACAGGCATTCTCGTCGACAAGTTCTGGTCGACCACGTCTGATCACCACAAGGGAGGATCGCCGTATTGTGCACCAAGAGCATCGTAACCCCTTCACATCTGCGCCTGTCATCCGAGAATAAGTAATGCAACATTCAGTGTCATACCGCACCACTGGTCGGAGACTAGCAGTGGCCGGACTGGGGAATTACTGTCCCATAGCCGTTAACACCACAACACAAACGGCTTCGTCTGGATTGGTGCCGTGACCGGGAAGCATGGACTGCTGATAAATAGCGTCGCATTGTGTTCAGCGATGAATCGCGGCTCTGCACTACCCCGGATGACCATCATCTGCGAGTATAGCGGCGACCTGGGAAGAGGTCCCATTCTTCAAAAGTTTTGGAGAAGCACAGTGGTGCGGTGTTACTCCTGGCGACATGGTGTGGGGAGCCATCGGGTATGACGTTAGGTCACGGCTGGTAGTGATTGAGGGAACTCTGACGGCACAACGATACGTCACGGACATCCTGCATCCTGTAGTGTTACTCTCATGCGAAAGTATCGCGGTGCTATTTTTTCAACAGGACAACGCTCGTCGACACACGGCACGTGTCTCTACGAACTGTCTGCGTGATGTTGAAGTACTCCCGTGGCCAGCAAGATCCCCAGATCTGTCTCCGATAGAACGTGTATGGGACCAGCTCGGACGACAACTCCGTCCCAGTAGTTACAACAGTCGTGGGCCAGCTTGCCTCACGAGAGAATACAACGAATTTATGACACCCTTCCCATCCGAATCAGTGCATGCATCCAGGTTAGAGGGGGTGTAACATCATACTGATAAGTGGCCTCGTACTGCCAAGTTCTTTGTAAATTTCACTCGATTTTGTAATCACTGAAATAACATCACATACCCTCTCGACACGTGACGTTTCATTTCGTTTCCTCCTCCGCTTCTCGGCGCTTCAATCTTTTTGGTCAGTCAGTGTAGGTTATGTCGACCCCGCGGTGCAGGAGTAGGGTGCATGCCTCTTACCCGGAGGCCCAGGGTTCGATTCCCGGCAAGGTCAGGGATTTTTACCTGGACCTGAGGGCTGGTTCGAGATTCACTCAGCCTACGTGATTAGAATTGAGGAGCCATCTGACGGTGAGATGGCGACCCCGGTCTAGAGAGCCAAGAATAACGGCCGAGAAGAGCCGCGTCGTGCTGAGCACACGACACCTCGTAATCTGCAGGTCTTCGGGCTGAGCAGCGGTCGCTTGTAGTCCAAGGCCCTTCGGAGCTGTTGCGCCATGGGGTTTTGTTTTGTTTTTAGTGTAGGTTATATAACGTAAGAAGCAAAACAAAACAAAAATACACTAAAATGTTATTTAATAGCGCTGGAGCAGTGTGTATTCAAAATGCGGTACCATCGCATGCCACCTATTGTTCATAACGTTCATGAAAATAATGAAATATGTCGATGAACAAAGGTAAGGACACGGAAATTGGCGTTATCTTCATGCATAATTTAGGAATATTTGTAGGTGGGTCATCTGCCTTGAACATTGATTCTTTCAATATGCCCCATATGTTGGCATCTTCGGCCGCGAGATCCGAGGATCAGGACGAGTACGGGAATGAAGATCCGCGAGAAATTGTGCGACCTGTGAAGTACCGTTGCAGAAGGATTAGGCAACTCTCCGGGGTGGGGGACTGTAACACCTGTTGGAGAATTCGTCCGCGATTCTCGTTTGTGACCCCAGACAAACAACTGATACTGTACAGTGGGTACAAGCATGTCTCGTAAATAAAATATGATGTGTCTCTTGGGTTTGCAACTTTATGTTTGGACCTTTATGTTTCTTTATATATATACGTATCAATGATATGTGTAAAGAAGTGGAATCAGAGATAAGGATTTTGGCAGATGATGTTCTGTACAGAGTAATCAATAAGTTACAAGATTGTGAGCAACTGCAAAATGACCACGATAATGTTGTAAGATGGACAGTAGGCAATGGCATGATGATAAACGAGGTTAAAAGTCAGGTTGTGAGTTTCACAAATAGGAAAAGTCCTCTCAGTTTTAATTACTTCGTTGATGGGGTGAAGTTCCTTTTGGGGATCATTGTAAGTGTTACCGAGGTAACGTTTTTAGCCTTCTCTATTTATGTTTTAGGCCTGGCAATTGCCGTGGAAATCAGTGTCACATCGTGCCTATGTTTCAACTAGTTTTCTACTACTGCTTCTAAGTTATTGGAGGTTATACTCCTAACTTATTATATCTAACTTGCCTAAAACGCTCATTCTTATTTTAAAACGGGAACTGTCTATTGTGTTTCGGTTATTCAGTGCGTGCCAGCGTTGAAAATGTATCTGTCTTGTGCTGCCTTCTGCGCAGGCGAGCGCAACTTTAGCCGGGCTTATATCCCTGGCCAATCATAGCGAGGACTGTTACGTAACGGACCTCTCCGTCTGATCTGAAGTAGTCGTGACTCGTGAGTCTGTTGGAAGCTATTACGGCGAGTAGAAGCATGTTTCAATGTGGCTCTAGGCTAGCCCTCAGTGTAACCATGGATTATGGTTAAGTAAGATTGTGCGAGGATGTTGTTCATCCTCAAGAAAACTTTGGTTTCCATTTGATATACTGCGTTTCCTTCCGGTGGATTAAGTACGACTGCGGTGGATAAATGTTTGTATGTAACAACGCGTGACTCCAACATGGAAGCTTCATCGGATCTGTAATTAGCTTTTCCCGCATTAAAGTTTTCATCATCAAAGGCTCTGTGGCTTCGTGAAAACCTATCTCTCCGAAAGTTTTCTGGACTTTAAGTGGTCCTTTGGAAATCGTCTGGTTCTTGAAATTAATGTAAACTATTTAAAAGAAAAAAAAAATTCGGTCTGTTTGTAATTCTCCTACAGAAGCATCGGTTTCTCATTTGTAATTTTCAAAACGCTTACCCCCAAATTTCGGTTATTGTTATTATCTAATATTTGAAGTAATGTTCTCGGGAGTAACGTGGTGATACTGTTATGTGGCTAATGAAGAGTATTGTTCTAAACAATAACAAATAATTTACTCTAACACAATTTTATTCATACAATTTAACACCATCTTCAAAACTATAAGCAAGGAAACTACATAACAACATAGAACAAAAGACTGTCTTTCTTATGCTTGAAATCGATTAGTCGCCAAAGGTATAACTTGCGTTCTCCACAAGTATCAATGATTTTTGTAATGCCTGAAAGAGTTCCCACAAGCGTTTATTTCTAGTTTTCGGTCCCTTATGGATTCAATTGATTTGGTGTTATCCTTCCTCTTAATTTTTCTTATTTACTGGAGTTTCATTATTCTTGATTATCTTTTGTTCTTTCTTGATTCCGATTATTGTGGGATGGCTGGGATTGGTGCTTACTTGTAAATTGGCCTGCACCGGTAACCATGGTGATGATTATTAATTGAAGATAGTTGATGTTGAATGATTTGATGTTGTGGCAATATCATTTTTCCCTGGCAGGAATTCTGTATCCTGCGCTATAATTCGCGTGTACTTTGATTCTTTTCTTTGAAAACCATTTCTCTTAATCTTTGATTATTTTTCGTCCTCTTTCGGAGGTTGTTTACTTTAGCCTATTTCTGGCTCATGATTGAATTCTTATCTATTTTTGACGCTTGTGAAAGCTCATGGCATGAAGATTGACCCTACTCTAGTGTATCTAAAAACTTTGATGTGTGACTGCTAATTTTTGAGGAAATTGGTTGAGATCAAGGGTCAGTAATTTTCGTAGGCAGTACTTAATATACCAGATTATCGTAATTTAACTTAAACGACGACCGTCTATAAAATATTTGAGATATCTTTAATTTTTTTCCTTCCAAGTAGGTGTTATTAATAATCTTTATTATGTTGCAGCTCATTGAGCCTGATTTAATAGTATTGTTCCTTTCCAGTTGTTAAACCAGTTCTAATACTTTAAAATTAAACCTTTTGAAACTCAGTATCTAGTTGGTCTTTCTTTAAACTAACCTTAACCGGTTAATATTGTACCAGTTTAACTCTAGGTATCCACGGCAACTCCTTGTGTTCTGAAGGTAAGTTTTTCTTTGCTTTGGTTTTAATTCGTGTGGGGTATGTGCCCATTTTTTCGGTTCAACTTATGTATTGTTTTACCTTGTCTTGTACTCGTACCAGCTCAAAGGACGGTACCGGCTGGTGCAGTTAGTACCTAGGTGTTAATATAAGGAAAGATCTTCATTGGGGTAATCACATAAATATGTAAGTTGCTTTAGGTCGCACCGACACAGATAAGTCTTATGGCGACGATGGGACTGGAAAGGGCTAGGAATGTGAAGGACGTGGCCGTGGCCTTAATTAGGGTACATCCCCAGCATTTGTCTGGTGCGAAAATGGGAAACCACGGAAAACCATCTTCAGGGCTGCCGACAGTGGGGTTCGAACCCACTATCTCCCGAATAACATAAATATGATTGTAAATAAAAGGTACAAATATCTGCGCAGGGTTATGAGGGTATTTAGGGGTTGTAGTAAGGATGTAAAGGAGAGGGCATATAAGTCTCTGGTAAGACCCCAACTAGAGTATGGTTCCAGTGTACGGGACCCTCACCAGGATTACTTGATTCAAGAACTGAAGAAATCCAAAGAAAAGCAGCTCGATTTGTTCCTGGTGATTTCCGAAAAAGAGTAGTGTTACAAAAATGTTGAAAAGTTTGAGCTGGGAAGACTTGGGAGAAAGGAGACGAGCTGCTCGACTAAGTGGTATGTTCTGAGCTGTCAGTGGAGAGATGGCGTGGAGTGACATCACTAGTCGAATAAGTTTGAGTGGTGTCTTTAAAAGTAGGAAAGATCACAATATGAAGATAAAGTTGGAATTCAAGAGGACAAATTGGGGCAAATATTCGCTTATAGGAAGGGGAGTTAGAGATTGGAATAATTTACCAAGGGAGATATTCAATAAATTTCCAATTTCTTTGCAATTATTTAAGAAAAGGCTAGGAAAACAACAGATAGGGAATCTGCCACCTGGGCGACTGCCCTAAATGCAGATCAGTAGTGATTGATTTGTGTGATTGTGTTTATGATATAAAGTAAGGATGGGATGGAGAGTTTTATGCTTTTAAAAGAAATAAAATAATAGTGTTGGTTACGAAGATCTAAAGCTCTATTGTGTCTGTTTTCAGAATACAGTGCATGTGAATAGAAAAATAACGCAGCAAAACTGAATAGCTCCTTTCAGAAAAGCAAATTAATAACGCCAGAGTTAAAATTCTTCGGTAATGAAGGAAGTGGACTGGGCAAGGGAACATAATACAGCATCGCCTGTTTAACTGTTATGACTAGGGCTCGGAAGTTGAGGACTGATGTATCCACAAAGACGCACTCAGTTGTGTACACTGTTCTACTTACACATATTTTCACACGCAAACTAATAAGCTGCCATCATAAAACAAAACACTACTGCTACGAATAAGGATTTTTTATTTTATTTTATTTTTTTTTTGCTAGGGGCTTTACGTCGCACCGACACAGATAGGTCTTATGGCGACGACGAATAAGAATAAGGAGGGACTGCAACAGTTGCATGTCAACTACCAAGACAACAAAAGCAATGCACATACTTCAAAACAAATCTTAAAACAATTCCAATATGACACAACATATTTTCTCGTAAATTCGAGAGTTTCCAATAGTCTAGTTATAGTGTAAAGAATTTTCTATACCTATCTACTGCCAAAGACGTTATTCTGGATATTACAGTGTGTTGCACAATGTTACACTGCATTATACATCATATATGTATGTTTAGTCCTCATCGCTAGGGCTGGTTGGATCCTCAACAGCTCCGCCATTAGCTGTTATGGATGGCCTAAGCATCACTGAAGAGGTGTACTAGGGAAATCAGGAGTGGGGTAGTTTCCCGTTGCTTTCCTCACCGAGCCAGAAGTATCATATTTTTGTTTGAGT
Source organism: Anabrus simplex (assembly GCF_040414725.1). Lineage (NCBI taxonomy): Eukaryota > Metazoa > Arthropoda > Insecta > Orthoptera > Tettigoniidae > Anabrus > Anabrus simplex. Next base: position 226,012,054 of record NC_090271.1, on the reverse strand, counting down.
CATCAGTCCATAGACTGGTTTGATGCAGTTCTCCATGCCACCCTATCCTGTGCTAACCTTTTCATTTCTACGTAACTATTGCATCCTACATCTGCTCTAATCTGCTTGTCATATTCACACCTTGGTCTACCCCTACCGTTCTTACCACCTACACTTCCTTCAAAAACCAACTGAACAAGTCCTGGGTGTCTTAAGATGTGTCCTATCATTCTATCTCTTCTTCTCGTCAAATTTAGCCAAATCGATCTCCTCTCACCAATTCGATTCAGTATCTCCTCATTCGTGATTCGATCTATCCATCTCACCTTCAGCATTCTTCTGTAACACCACATTTCAAAAGCTTCTATTCTCTTTCTTTCTGAGCTAGTTATCGTCCATGTTTCACTTCCATACAATGCCACGCTCCACACGAAAGTCTTCAAAAACATCTTTCTAATTCTGATATCAATGTTTGAAGTGAGCAAATTTCTTTTCTTAAGAAAGCTCTTCCTTGCTTGTGCTAGTCTGCATTTTATGTCCTCCTTACTTCTGCCATCGTTAGTTATTTTACTACCCAAGTAACAATATTCATCTACTTCCTTTAAGACTTCATTTCCTAATCTAATATTTCCTACATCACCTGCCTTCGTTCGACTGCACTCCATTACTTTTGTTTTGGACTTATTTATTTTCATCTTGTACTCCTTACCCAAGACTTCATCCATACCATTCAGCAACTTCTCGAGATCTTCTGCAGTCTCAGATAAAAAAACAATATCATCGGCAAATCTCAAGGTTGTGATTTCCTCTCCTTGGACTGTGATTCCCTTTCCAAATTTATCTTTCATTTACTTTACTGCCTGTTCTATGTAAACATTGAAAACATCATATATACAAGTAATAATGAATTATGTATTATTAACCCTAGAACTGCCAAACGTCGCGCTTGCGACTCAATAATGTCACTAGAATGCCAACGTCGCACGCGCGATGCATAGTACAGTTATAACATCATTTATCGTTCACTTACGCTATTTTGACAAGTAAGACATTGAAAAGGAAACTTCAAGTCTTTCATCACACATTCCTCACTAGCCGGAAATCACTCAGTCAAGGTCAGGATAGAGTTTGAGGGATGTTCCACCATTGAACACATTGCAAAATATAAGATCATAACCTACGAAGCTCAGGTGTAAAGTCAGCTACTCTTTCCTCATCTCCCTATCGTCTCAGTTGCTATGTAACTTCGCGCTCGCTCGCTCTTTCTGTTAGTTTCTGTGAATATCTTTCGTTATCTTTAAGATCATAACCTACGAAGCTCAGGGTAGGTGTAAAGTCAGCTACTCTTTCCTCATCTCCCTGTCGTCTCAGTTGCTATGTAACTTCGCGCTCGCTCGCTCTTTCTGTTAGTTTCTGTGAATATCTTTCGTTATCTTTCAACAGATAATTGAGTTTATTTTTTAAATTGTTTCTTTCAAAGTGTAAGCTTTCATCATGGATGATGAGCTACGTGATTCCTTAACACCAAAGTGATGCAGGGTTTATCCACCCGAACAGGAGTTCGATGTTTCCGAGAAGTTCCGCGTAAGGGATCCTGGCATTAGGAACTGTCCTCCCCGAAACAGTACACCTATCTATTTCTACATGTTCTTTACGGATTTTATTCAGAAGCTCTTGGTGAAAGGAAAGTAATGACTATGTGGCGAAAAAAATTAAAGCTAAAAGAGATTCTGGAGAAAATTAAGGTCTTTTCTCGTATGCGATCGTGGTTTGATGTAACTGTCTCCGAAATGAAACATACATTGCCATTCTAATAAACAAACATGGGCAGCACCGTGAATATTTTCATAAATTGCAGCATTCCTGGAGGCCTGGCCGGAAAAGAAAACTCTCCGAGAATGACTCCAAGTAGTGCTCGGCGGCTGACGGAACTGTGTACAGGTCGGAACTTTTTGATTCTTTCGTGATTTTATTTCTGTGTTTACTTTTGAGAATTTAATATTTTTAAAAACTAGAAGAACTTTCGCGTTTTTTATATATAGTGATTTTTCAAAACGAATGTTTTTATTAGACTACTAATGACTTGACTTACTGACTTATTTCCTTTAATTCCACGTAGAACATAGGGTCTCCACGAAATTTCTCTAGTTTGTTCTATCTACCGCCAATGCTTTCACCTCCCTCCATGTCTTGTTAACTCCAGCAATCTCCTTGTCTGTGGTTCTCTTCCAGGTAATCCTCGGTCTGCCTTGCCTGCGACTGCCTTGTGGATTCCAACTCAATGCCTGCCTTGTGATACTTTCTTGTGGTCTTCTCAGGGTGTGTCCAATCCATCTCCATTTTCTTCTCATTATCTATTCCTGTATGGGACTCTGACTCGTGGCCTCCCAAAGGTCTTTGTTTGAGATGGTCTTTGGCCACCATATTCTCATAATGTACCTCAAACACCGATTGATAAAAGTCTGTAACCTTGTGATAATGTCTTTGGTCACTTTCCAGGTCTCACTTCCATACAATAACACAGATTTAACATTTGAGTTGAATATCTTTACTTCGTTTTTAAACGAATGTGAGGGGATCTCCATACTGGTCGTAACTGTGCAAAAGCTCCTTTGGCTTTATTTATACGACTCACCACATCTCTAAAAGCGCCTCAATCCTGGCTTACCATGCTTCCTAAGCAGCAAAATTCCTCTACCTTTCTATATCCATTCCATCTAGTCAAGCTTCTGTACAATTGCTACGATGGTTTATGCGCATTTCTTTAGTCTTTTTGTTATTAATCTTTAAGCCTACTTCTCTAACTTCTATTTTTAAGTCATTCAGTTTGATTTCCATGTCCCGAAAACATTCTGCAAGAAGACAGAGATCATCTGCATAATCCAGTTCTTCCAATCGGTTATTTAATCCCCACTGAATGCCACGCTTTCTATTCGTTGCCTCTCTCAGCATACAATCCAGTGTCATAATAAACAAGACTGGCGACAGTAGACATCCTTGTCTTACTCCAGATTTTACAGCAAAAGGTTCAAACTGCTTCCCTTTATATTCTACTTGACAAGTTTATCCATCATACACTGCCTGTGAAGACGGACTATCTTTTGTGGAATTCCGAACTTTTCCACAGCCCTCCACATTTTCCTCCGGTCGACAGAGTCAAAGGCCTTCTCAAAAGGCCTTCTGAAAAGTATTGTTCAATGATTAGCCTTAGTGTGTTAATCTGATCCACAGTAGACCGACCTTCTCTGAAACCTGCCTGTTCTTGACGTAGTCTCCTGTCAACGGCTATGTTTATTCTGTTCAGTATGACTCTTGACATCACTTTTCCCCCATATGAGAGCAACGTTATTCCCCTCCAGTTATTGCAATCTGAGAGGTCACCCTTCTTCCATATCTTGATGAGGACACCTTTCTTCCATTCCTCAGGAAGATGTTCTTCGTTTCATATTAGTGTTAGAAGTGGCTCCATGATTTCTGCTGTTAAATCTGGATCTACCTTTAGGGCTTCCGAGATAATGTTTTCTACACCTGGTGCTTTGCCACTCTTCATTTGTTTCACTGCTTGTGCAATCTCTTGTCGTGTTGGTGGTTCTATCGAGATGTCTGAATCCTCCAAAATGACTTCAACTTCTTTAGTTCTCGATTGCTCACCAAGATTATTGAGTACTTCCATGAAGTGATGCCTCCATCTTTCCAATTGTTGTGTCTCAGATGTCAAGGCTACTCCGTTTGCATCTCTGACTGGTTTCTGCCTTGAAAAGTTCCTCCTAGAAAGCTTTCTCGTAATGGCATATACTTCTTTGCTGTTGCCGACTCTTGCTGCTTCTTCTGCTTGTGTTGCCAGCTGGTCTGTAAACACTTATTTATCTCTCCTCACTTTCTTCTTAACCTCCTTGTTGGCCTCCCTGTATTTTTCCATTGCTACTGCTTTCTGGTTTCTTGTTCTACTGGAGTTGACGAGAGCCTTGCACTCTCTTCGCTTTTGGATTGATTCCCAAGTGTCATCCGATATCCATTCTTTCCTCCCTGGTTCTCTGTAGCCCATTATCTCTTCACATGTGGCATGAAAGAGTTCCTTGACTGTGTTCCATTTAGTATTTACCTCTTCATCTGGTTGTACGGCGAGGGCTTCAAAACTGTTCTTCAAATGTATCTTAAATTCATTTTGCACCTCAAGTTTCCAAAATTTCCCGGAGTTGAAACGTTTCATTCGTACTGCTGCCTGTTTTACTTGTGATGCCACCTTCAATTGTGATTGTCGCTCCCTACATCTGCTCCACGTTTATTCCACACATCCAGGAGTGAATGTCTCCATCTTTTACTTATTGCCAAGTGATCAATTTCATTTTATGTCCGGAGAACAGGTGACACCTACGAGATCTTGTGGCAGTTCCTATGTGGGAACAATGATCCACCTATAACCAATCCAAAATTACTGCATAGGTCTATGAATCTCTGGCCATTATTATTTTCTTCTCCTGTTCCGTGCCTACCCATGATGATTTCTCTTCCTTCATTTTCACTACCGATGTTTTCCTTCCATCAATACCACAATGTCCTCCTTCTTTGTCCCTGCCAGTGTTGATGTCAGCCCATCATAAAACTCCTCCTTTTCTGCCACCTCTGTTGGCGCGTAACACTGCGCTATGGTCACCGGTCTAACTTTGGTTCTTATTCGTACAGTAATTACCCTATGTGATACAGGGGTTCATTCCATTATGCTATTTTTTGCTTTCTTTGTGAGTAAGACTCCCACTCCACTTGAATGCTGACCATTTTCTTCTCTTCTAGAGTAAATGAAGATACCACCCTCTTCTGTCCTCACCTCTCCGTAGCCTGTCCATCTTGTTTCACTCAACGCAAGTATTTCCAGTTTATACCTTTTCATTTCTGCCATTACTTCTCTCAGTCTGCTAGTTTCATACATAGTTTTCACATACCAGAATCTGATTCGTGTCCTGTATTTCATTGCAAAAGTCGTCTCCATAAAATCCGGCCGGCGTAAATTTCATCTGGTTCCTGTAATGAGTTTAATTCAAGTGTGTGAGTTATTAGCCAAGAGCGCCCTAAGTCCACTGGAGGGGCTGCCTCCTGCCTGCGTTAGACCGCAGGATTTTTCTGTAGGGGTTATCTCCCTTAGCCTTTAAAGATCCCTCTTTACCACAAGGCAGTGGTTTCTTCTTTGTTTATCCCCAAGAAGAAGGGCTGCCTCCTCCGCCAGCTTCGCCGTACTAAAGGACGGACTCCTTCTCCGTCGTTGAGGTCTTCACCAGTCCCGTTAGCCGTCACTTGTCAGTGTTCCTGTAGGGCCTTCACAGCTACCGTAGCGGTCATGGGGCACACACAGTCCCCACTGTACATCAGCCCTACAGGCATTCCCCTACTTCATGCCGTTGCCCACCTCCGAAGACATGGACGAGGGTTTGGCCTTGTGGGAGATTAATGATGAACTTGGAAAATATGAAGAAAAAAAAGTTATCCAAAATTTTGATCAGATAAGCAAGTAAATTATATAATACTTATATAAGCTTGTTAAATGAAGCTTTCTGAGTAATATGGCGTGCTGCCTGTGTAACCTTTCTTTATCTAAGCGTGCTTAAATTTGTTAAAATCATAAATGTGTGATGCATGCGAAAATGGCCCGGCATTGTTTCATGACATAACCTCACAAATAATATGATCGTGATTTATACCTAATGAAGTCCGGACTTAACTACGCAAATAATAATAATACTAAATAATAATAATAATAATAATAATAATAATAATAATAATAATAATAATAATAATAAATATTTGCATTATTTACCCATGGGTTAAAGAATATTGTTTCTTAGTTATATTAGTCCATTACACTTGCGTCAAGACCTATAAATTGACTAAAAAGACCTAAAAATATCCCAGAAAATGACCAAAAACTGGCAAAAAGAACGTGAAAAGGCGATCCAAATTCATTCATAATGTTAGTTTTAATTACATATTTAATGAACGAATGTAATCTTTTAAAATGCAGAATTCTTGTGGTATGCAGCATACAGTGGAAACATATACGTCTTCCTTCAGACATTACACTATATATTTTTAGAGTGAGATAATTAAAAAAAGAATTCCATGTTTGTTAAAAAAAGGACCTGCAGAATTTAGAATGAAATGTTTTTTCCACTTAGAATGAATTCAGAGGACCCGCAATGGTCATCCTGGAGAAAGACATTGAAATCAGTACAACTGCAATCCCATTTGTCGTGACCATACTAGAGTTACAGAAATTGGAATTCGGAACCTTACCTCAGTTGGCTTTACAGTATATCACAACAGTCATATCCGGGTAAAGGATCGTCGGTTTTCAGACAGCACGTTGCAAAACATAGAGAAACTTCTCTCCTCATCAACGGATGTTAAGGGTTTATACTTGAATAAAGTGAGATCTTCCTCTTCAAAAACACTCATATCAATATTTTCTCCTTTCAACATTTCACTTCGTTGCACATAATTTGATACCCATTAGGTTTTTTTTCAAGCACTTGTTTAATTTTTTCATTTCATTTCCTCTGTTTTAGATATGGTTCAAATATATGCATTTCTTCCTTTCTTAATCTGTTTACCATCCAGGGTTGGATTTTCCCTCTGACTCAGCGAGGTATCCCACCTCTACCGCCTCAAGGGCAGTGTCCTGGAGCATGAGACATTGGGTCGGGGATAAAACTGGGGAGAATGACCAATACCTCGGCCAAGCGGCCTCACCTGCTATGCTGAACAGGTGATGGGAAGATTGGAAGAGATAGACAAGGAAGAGGGAAGGAAGCAGCCGTGGCTTTATGTTATGTACCATCCCGGCATTTGCCTGGAAGATAAATGGGAAACCACGGAAAACCACTTCCAGGATGGCTGAGGTGGGAATCGATTCACCTCTACTCAGTTGACCTCCCGAGGTTAAGTGGACTCCGTTCCAGCCCTCGTACCACTTTTCAAATTTCGTGGCAGAGCCCGGAATCGAACCCGGGCCTCCGGGGGTGGCAGCTAATCACACTAACCACTACATCACAGAATATATGCATTTACTAGAGAATAGATATTTAAGAGGTGATGAACTAATGATGATTCGAATTGAGAACGGGCAGTAAAAATGTAGTCAAAAGGTTAGGTTGCAGAAAAAAGCCGTTAAGACCTATAAAAGGCTAAAAAATGACCAATAAGACACAAAACGCCGATAGAAGGCAAGAAAGGACAAATAAAACCCACCATTTTCTGGCCTACAATGACCCAGAATGAACATACTTTATGTTGGATCTCGTCTTCGGACACTTGGGAAACAACTATTTTTCCTTAACTTCCGAGCCCTAGTTTTTTTTTTTTTTTTTTTTTTTTTTTTTTTTTTTTTTTTTGCTACTGGCTTTACGTCGCACCGACACAGATAGGTCTTTTGGCGACAATGGGACAGTATAGGGCTAGGAGTTGGAAGGAAGTGGCCGTGGCCTTAATTAAGGTACAGCCCCAGCATTTGCCTCGTGTGAAAATGGGAAACCACGGAAAACCATCTTCAGGGCTGCCGACAGTGGGATTCGAACCCACTATCTCCCGGATGCAAGCTCACAGCCGCGCGCCTCTGACCGCACGGCCAACTCGCCCGGTAGATCCCTAGTTATGACACTAACATGAGTTTTAGAGGTGTTGTAGGCAATCAGATATTTTTTTGTGCGATTAAGCCATTAACGCAGAATCTCGGTTCGCGATTAATCGTTGGTTGACTCTAGGTGGAATTATCACAAAAACAATGGATAGAAATGAATCAGAAGATATTTGCAAATTAACTTCCCTATTACAGATCCTCATACTCTTAATCCACAGCCTGTTTCCAGTCATTTGGACCGGGTTAGGAATGGAATGAATGAAGCCCCCATCTAGCGGCGAGGATAGGAAATGTCCCGGCTGCCGAAGCCCGTAGCACTCATATGGGGTGATGATTAATGAATGCCAGATGAAATGAAATGATATTGGAGTGTGTAGCTGGATTGAAATATAAAAACCGGAGTACCCGGAGAAAATCCTGTCCCGTCTCCGCTTTGACCAGCACAAATCTCACATGGAGTGACCGGGATTTGAACCATGGAACCCAGGGGTAAGAGGCCGGCGTGCTGCCGCCAGAGCCACGGAGGATCTAGATCCTCATACTAATGCTTTTTATTGTATTATGAGCTCGAAATGTTTACCATCAACGGGAATGTACATTTTCAGTAGATAGAGTAGCCAGGATCGACTAAATGGGGAGAGTGTTATAATTACAATATTATGATAGAACATAACGAAGGTGCTTGTGCGTCTGTGGAGCGCGCACGAACGACTGCCATAAGGACATTGATACAAATGTTGTTGATATTCAGATTGCAGTACCGGTACACTGCAAAATCTTACATTTCATTACAGAACAAGAACAATATGATCCAAGTGAATCGTTTTGCGGCGAATGGTATGTTCCGATGCATGTTGGGTATTCAGCCCGAAGGCTGGTCTGATCTTCTACAGCTCCACCAACAGCTGTCAGAGATAGCCGAGGTGTCACTGAAGAGGCACACTAGGAAAATGAGTAGTTTCCCGTTGCTTTCCTCACTGAGCCAGAAGTTGCTATTACATATCAGTCTGCCAAGTCCACTGAAAAGCACGCACCAACCTACTCTATGTGCGATATTTTCACACCATTCATAACAGGGACTGGATGCATAAGAAACAGTATTACTAGAATCGCTCACACCTCGGTCACTTTCGTATATATGTAAATGACATGAGTAAAGAAGTGGAGTCAAAGGTAAGGCTTTTTGCGGATGATGTTATTCTGTATAGAGTAATAAATAAGTTACAAGATTGTGAGCGGCTGCAGGGTGACCTCGATAATGTGAGATGGACAGCAGGCAATGGTATGATGATACAACGGGGTTAAAAGTCAGGTTGTGAGTTTCACAAATGTTGTAGTAAGGATATAAAGGAGATGGCGTATAAGTCTCTGGTAAGACCCCAACTAGAGTATGGTTCCAGTGTATGGGACCCTCACCAGGATTACTTAATTCAAGAACTGGAAAAAATTCAACGAAAAGCAGCTCGATTCGATCTGGGTGATTTCCGACAGAATGAAATGCAATGGCGTATGGCTTTTAGTGCCGGGAGTGTCCGAAGAACTGTTCGGCTCGCCAGCTGCAGGTCTTTTGATTTGACTCCCGTAGGCAACCTGCGCGTCATGATGAGGATGAAGTGATGATGAAGACGACACATACACCCAGCTCCCGTGCCAGCGGAATTAACCAACGGTGGTTAAAATTCCCGGCACTGCCGAGAATCGAACCCGGGACCCCTGTAACCAAAGGCCAGCACGCTAACCATTTAGCCATGGAGCATTTCCGACAAAAGAGTAGTGCTACAAAAACGTTGCAAATTTTGGGCTGAGAAGACTTGGGAGAAAGAAGACGAGCTGCTCGACTAAGTGGTATGTTTCGAGCTGTCAGTGGAGAGATGGCGTGGAATGACATTAGTAGACGAATAAGTTTGAGTGGCGTCTTTGAAAGTAGCATATATCACAATATGAAGATAAAGATGGAATTCACGAGGACAAATTGGGGCAAATATTAATTTATAGGAAGGGGAGTTAGGGATTGGAATAATTTATCAAGGGAGATGTTCAATGAATTTCCAATTTCTTTGAAATCATTTAAGAAAAGGCTAGGAAAACAACAGATAGGGAATCTGCCACCTGGGCGACTGCCCTAAATGCAGATCAGTATTGATTGATTGATTGATTGATTGATTGATTGATAGATTGATGATATTATCAAAGCCAAGGATGAGACTGAGACAGGTCAATGAAAGTAACAAACTTATTCTAGCCCATACCAGAAGACATAGTGCACTGTAAACACTACATCCCGCCAGCTACAATCTAAACTACAACTTTCGAGGCTTCTTATAAAATAGATCACGAGATGTTGGGTTTTACATTGTTGTCTCTATGAGCCAACCCTTTGAGTCGACTTTCACTTGTTTATTGTCAGTTTCTGTTTATTTTTGTTTGTAAAATTCCAGGGAGGGAGGTTCTAACCCCCAGTAACCCCGCTCCCTCTTGGCTACGCCCCTGTTTGCTGACTTTTCTCGAGAGATGATGCCGAAGGGTTTCCCTCGATATTGCAGCACATGCTGTGATGCAACCAACCAATACCACTATTTCATTATTTTAAAAACATGAAGCTCCCTATCTTGTCCTTAGTTCGCGTGTCATAAACACGTTGCAAACCCAAATGACACGACATATTGCATTTACGTGGCATACTTGTACGTACTGTATAAGAGTACCAGTTATTTGGCTGAGACCGCAGCAAGGAAACGGCTTGCGGCAGCGAACACTCTAATAAGAGAAGACAAGTGCCCGTTCTGAGTCACTAGAACAGCTATTTGAAGTACTACTGATACTTCAAAAAGTAAGTATCCGATGTATAAATTAATCGCATATTTGAAGTTACAATAGTACGAAGTTTTCTGCTCGGTTCAAAAATTACCATCGATCTATTTTGAGGAACAATGCTGGTGTCGTTATCTTCGTTACTAATCTAATGACTCCCTGAAAAAATGTAGCGAAATATTTTATGAGCCCCTTAATGCCATTTAAGAATATGAAAATAGACTATCGAAATCTTCAATGGATATTTAAAAGGATAATTGCAGTATTATTGAACTATGTTTTCTTATATACGTCTACCGTTTCCTGATACGGAGATAAAATTGTATGGCAGGTTTTTACGGCCAGATTCCCATCCAGACGCCAACCTCAGTTGAGGAGCTAATGAAGTTGGTGAATGAAACTGGATACGGAGGTGAAAGGAAGCGGCTGTAGCCTATGAATAGCAACCATCACGGCATTTGCCTGGAAGTAAAATGCGAAACTTTATGCTTTATTATGAACTAGCTGATGTATCCGTGCTTCGCTACGGAATTCTACATTGTATACAGAATTCTAGGTTAGGTAGTGCAAACGTTGTGAGTAAGATTGTAATAAATTGCATAGTTCTTAACGTTACCATCAGTCACAATCTAGTTGGGGAATTTTCATTATAATGGCAGACTCTCAATCTCCACCTGCCTTTTTACATCCTCAAAAAAGACTGCCTTAATGGTTTTCCCAACTGAAATCAACATAGGTCATCACAATAACGCAGGTAGGAATGTCGCAATTAAAAGCAATGCTCATGAAATACTCGATCAAATGAAAAACCACACATTTTTTGACTTTTAACGGACAGTAGTACGCTGCCGATCTAACAGTCCAAACTTCCAGAGCTGGAATGACCAGGCCGCAGACAGCCATGAATAATCTTTTATTTTCTGGAGGGGGGTGGGGAGGGTGAAGAATGGAGATTCCCAGGGCAAAAACTAGGCCCTATTACTCTCTGTTTTCTAGGAGTACCCGATGAGTTGGAAAATCTCAATTCACTACACTGGCGGGGGGAAATCTATCTTACTTGGAGGAAAATTGTCCTCCAAGCCAGAGAAGAAAACCCCTCTTGGCTGCTAATTTGGAATATAATGAATGTATAATTTAATAAAAGTGAAGAAGAAGAAGAAGAAGAAGCTTTTCTTAAGAAATGGCTCATTTCAGGGTTGAATTTTGAGTTATTTAGTGAATTGTGGTGCTATAATTTGAATTAGGCCAAAATTGTAATTTTAGACCAGGTCACAAGTGAGCTTCGGTCATTATTCCGTTCATTGTGCACAATGATCAATTCAACCGGCGCGTCAGAGTAGGGATCGAATAGCTGGAATACTATGATGAACCAGCGTGTTACGTACCAGCAGTATCAGAAAATGTATGCACCAGAGGAATGGTATGCTAGAGAAGAAAGTTATCTAACTCCCCTGCTATTTCCCGCCAATATTCAAGCAGGCTGTTCTACTCGGTACGCAGCGGCAATCCCAACTATCGGAGATGAGTGGCAGCATAAGAGAGAAAGAACATCAAAACAAACAACGTAATGTTATTGTTGATCAGTTTTATAAGCCTTCGATATTGTAGGCCTTCACATTTAGTTTTCTTCCGGCTCTCAAATACCACTCCTATCATAGTCGGCACGGTAAAACTGTATAAAACATAAATGATCGGAAATTATATTCTCTATAACATATACCAATAACATACAGTAGGTATTTAAGAATTAAATGTTAGGCGCCTTCCCCTAAACTACCATTTCATCCAGGGTGAATAACATCGTTTATAGCTTAGATTGTCGTTTCTTATTCCCCGACTCCATAGGCCTATACGGATTTTCATTCAATTCTTTTTACCCATGTTCTTGTGGCTCGGCGTTGATATGGACTTAGCAACAAAAAATACAAATTCATGAATATCTGTGTTATCATAGCCGGTACGGTAAAAATGTATATATATATATACCGAGCTCGATAGCTGCAGTCGCTTAAGTGCGGCCAGTATCCAGTAATCGGGAGATAGTGGGTTCGAACCCTACTGTCGGCAGCCCTGAAAATGGTTTTCCGTGGTTTCTCATTTTCATACCAGACAAATGCTGGGGCTGTACCTTAATTAAGGCCACGGCCGCTTCCTTCCCATTCCTAGGTCTTTCCTATCCCATCGTCGCCAAAAAACCTATCCGTGTCGGTGCGACGTAAAGCAAATAGAAAAAAAGAAAATGTATATACGTAAATGATCGGAAATTTAATTCTATATAACTTAAGTTGTGCAGTGTTTATCGATAGGACCACTAATAACAAATATTTGAGAATTAAATTTTAGGCCTTCCCTTAGACTACTATTTCGCTCAGCGTGAGTAAAATGATTTATATCCTAGATTGTTGTAGCTCATTCCCGACTTTACATAATTCTCTTCAGCCGTTTTCTCGAGATGCGTAGTACATAGAGACAAGACAGAAATTACCGAAAAGTAAAAAGTGCATTTCCTTGTTACTGTGGACATGACCAATACATAAATACCATTCCTTTTTAAATTCTGAGCAATGTACAGACAAAACTCTTATTTTATATATTATGTAGAAGATACATTGAGTGGCCAAAGTCATGGGAAAACATTGAATGTGATGTTAATAACGAGTTGTTCCTCCATGAGCCCTCAAAACGGCAACAATACGGGGAGGCACCGACTCTACAAGGTGATGATGATGTTTGTTGTTTAAAGGGGCCTAACAGCTAGGTCATCGGCTCCTAATGGTACGAGATGTGACGAAATGTCAATTTAAATTTCAAAATGTATCCGCTGACTAGAATCTAAAAGGAATGGTGATGAGAATATGATCGTGAAAAAAAAAACAATCAGGGGATTCAATTGACAATGCCTTTTTTACTGGGATGATGCTTATTATCTAAAGGGGTCCAAAATCTAGATCACCGGCTCCAACAATGGCACTAATTACTAGTAAAGCAGAACCATGGTGTTCCTCTTACAGTGGTACTAATCACAGGTAACGTAGACTCACGATGTTTGTCGTACGGTGGTACTGATCACAGGTAATGTAGACCCATGGTACGTCACACACAATGACACCACACGCAGGCGACAAAAACCCATGGTGTTTCGCACATAAGGCCACCACTCACAAGCAACGTAGACCCATGTTGCTCCTCACATAGTGGGACTAACCACAGGCCACGCATACTCATGACGTCGCTCACATAGCGCTACTAATCATAGGTAATACAGGCCCACGGTGTATCACACATTATGGTAACGCCCAAAGGAAACACAAACCCATAGTGTTCCTCACATAATAATACTACTCTCAGGCAACGCACACCAATGGTTTTCTCCCACATAGAGGTACTAATCACGGGCGTTAGCCGAACCATTCCTGTTTCTCACATAGTAGTACTAAAAGGCAACGTAGACCCATGGTGTTTCTCATGAAGTGGTACTACTCATAGGTAACGCAGACCCATTCTGAACACAGTGGAACTGACCAACGCAGACCCATTATTTTCCTCAAAAGGTGGTATTAGTAGCAAGTAACGTCGACCCATGGTGTTCCGCACGTAATGGTACTAATCACAAGTAATCTCATGTTCTAATATCATCATCCCTTGGTCACCCCTTTAGTGTCACCTCTTACGACAGGCGACTCTACAAGTTGTTGGAATCGTTCTGAAGGAATCTGAACCCTCGCACCTTGCACTGCTATTCACAATTTGTCTTGTGTAGTTGGTGCGGGGTTCATGGAGTGTACACCAGCATCGACAGCATCCCATATATGCTCGACTGGATTAAGATCGGGAGATCTGGAGGGCCAATCCATGGTCGTAACTTCACTGGACTGCTCCTCCAATCACTTGCGTGCCATCACAGAGCGGTGATATGGTGTTTTGTCCTGTTGAAACATGACATCTCCATCAGGGTACTCTAGGGCCAGAAAGGGATGTAGATGGTCTGAAAGAATGTCCACATAAGTGAACCTGTCAGTGCTCCCTGCAGCCGGACAATGGGGCCTAACTGCGACCATGAGAACTGAGTCACCTCCCGCCTGGACACAACCTTGCCGACACGCAGGATCCATAGCTTCATGGGGCATACACCACACTCTCACGTGCTCATCATTTCGATACAACTGGAACCGGGATTAATCGGACCATACCACACGCCGCCACTGTTCCATGGTCCACCGCCGATGTTCGCAGGCCCGTGCACGTCGTTGAGCTCTGTTTCGAGGTATCAGCAAAAGGGCACGAGTTGGTCGTCGGCTGGTGAAGTCTATGCGGTGCAGTTGCCTCCTTACAGGGTAGCCCATAGATGGTATACTTAAGAGGGCGATGGCAGTAGTAACTCTAGACATTGCATATGTTGCAGCTTTGATTCATATCCACGGCCGTCGTGTCCTGCGAAAAACTCGTTTTGCCGAAATTGTAACATCAAGGGAAATTATGTTCGTTGTTGCAAGGCGGTGAAGGCCGTGGAAGATGATAGTAACTCCGAAGGATTTGTAATCTATGTTGATAGCAACTCCTAAGGACTTATAGATCATATTAGCACATACGATGCCAACAAAAGGGCAAGTTACATTTCATAATGTAAACTTAAATGAAAAAAAAACTGACACAGGAGCTGATGTGTGCGTTTTACCAACTAAATTCTACGAAAAAACCGTCGCATTTTGGACTTCATAGAGTTGAAAAAATTTTGACAGGTCCTAACGGTATAACACTTGATACTTGTGGTGCTCTATATGTTACAAAGATAACTCACATTTTGAGAAATGTTATGTAGTTTCAGGAACGGACCGAGTGTTACTGCGTAACCATACCTGTGAACGTCTCGGGCTTGTAAAGAGGATTGCTACGATAGTGTTTAGATCCAGTTTCCAGCTTTCTGCATCTCTTTAACGGATTAGCTAAGGTCAGAGAATCCTATGAAACAAAGGGAGGACGCCGTACCATGTGCGCTGAAAGCTTTTCCTTGTTTCACTCACACTGAAAAATGCACTCAAAAAGGAACTTGATAGGATGCTCTACAAATGTGTAACAGAGAGAGTAAGAGAATGGTGTACGCCTTTGGTTATAGTACCCAAACCCAATAATGATAGCAGAATGTGTGTTTATCTCACTAAATTGAACGAAAGCGTGAAACGGGAAAATTATCCTATACCTTCTGTCGACCATATTCTGGCTCAGTTAGACGAGGTGTAGATATTTACAGAACGCAATGCAAACTACAGATTCCGGAAGATTTCTCTAACTAATGGATCATCTAAATTTTCCACATTTATGGTATATCACCGTCTGAAAGGTTCTGTTTCAAAAGGCTCCCATTTGGAATAAGCTTCACCCCAATAGTTTTCCAGTCTAGAATGAATGACACACTAGAAGGTATCCCTGGGGTCCTAGTCCACTTCGATAATATTATCATTTATGGTAAAACTATTGCAGATCA
Source organism: Anabrus simplex (assembly GCF_040414725.1). Taxonomy (NCBI): domain Eukaryota; kingdom Metazoa; phylum Arthropoda; class Insecta; order Orthoptera; family Tettigoniidae; genus Anabrus; species Anabrus simplex. Next base: position 225,996,155 of record NC_090271.1, on the reverse strand, counting down.
TGATGCTGCGTTATGGAAGGTATTAGAAAAATCAGAATGGGCTTGGGGGTTCTTGAATGTATCTAAATATCAGTTTAGAAGAGGCTCACTGAAACTACTTGGCTAAATCGTGACAAAGAATGGGATTTGTCCGGATCCGAAAAAAGATAGATTTAATTTGACAATTACCTCGTAAGAACGTGCCTGAAGTGAGGTGTTTGATGGGTATTGCAACGTTTCTGGAGACATTTGTCCCTCATTTGTCAACTGTAGCAGCACCTCTCAATGCATTCCTACAGTCCAATACCGAATTTTTATAGGGTCATGCGCAGACTGACGCAGTGGTAAAAATCAAGAATGCACTGACAAGACCTCAGAGTTTGGCACTCTGCAGTACAAAGTTTAAGACTACTCTTTCTGCCGACTCCTCATCGTATGGATTAGGCGCAGCACCCCTCCATGTCCAAGAAGACGGTTCGAAGAGGCCAGCTGCTTTCGCCTCAAGGTCTCTGAGTAATGCTGAGCGAAAGTAGGCGCAGATTGGAAAATACGCCCTCGCGATCGCATGGGGTTGTGAACGTTTCGCCGACTTAATAAATGGCTTCATTATTACATCGAGACTGATCATGCGCCACTGCTCTCTCTTTTTAAAAGTAAAGACTTCTATCACTCCTCGTCGGCAGCGAATTAAGTTACGTCTTACGAAGTATTCCTATAACATATTATATGTTCCAGGAAAATAACTCATGTTGGTTGATGCTTTGCCTCGTAGTCCTTGCCAGCCTGAGGGAAAGTTTGAACTCATTGAAGAAATATTAGCTGATGTCAATACAGTAGTGTCTGGTTTAACAGCCCCAGATAGAAAAATTCGGGAAAATAGAATGAAAACTCATCAAGATAAGACTCTTGATCACATTATTAATATTACAGTCTCAAGGGATAGCCATAGAAATCTCAACTCCAAGAAGAACACCTCCCATATTGGCAATACCAGGCAAAAATCTATCTGAATAATGGTGTCCTGATGGATCTCGCTTCATTGTTCCCACGTCGATGTGTGATCAAACCCTCAACGATCTACATGCCGGACATTAGGATATAACGAAATATAGAGCACTCGCGCAAGACAGTGTTTGATGACCGCGGATATCAACTCAACTCAAAGACCTTGTACTTTGTAGAAAACTGCCAAGCCTGTGCAGAATTTAGAGCGAAAAAGTAGAGCCTCCGATACCCTCGGAATTTCCGGAAAGGACGTGGCAGTGTAACGTTCATTGGTTTCTGGTAGTGGCCGATTATTATTATTCACGTTACTTCGAAATGGCTAAGTTGCAAGGTTTAAGAATGTCCACTATCGTCATGCATACCAAGTCAATATTCGCATGACGTTGTGTTCCTGAAATCGGTCCAGCCGAGTGCGGATGCAGTTTGAATGTTCCGATTACAGCAATTTTTCTGCGGATTACAGCATTAGACTCGTCACGTCTAGCCCTCACTTACCATAAAGCAAAGGGTTTATCGAGGCCGAAGTGAAAAACTTTAAATACCACATGATGAAGAGCAAAGATCCTTACAAATGTTACTTCTGTTTCTAAGGACTACACCACTCGAAAATGGACTCAGTCCAGCTGAACTATTAATGGGACGTAAGCTGCGGACTAATTTACCCATAACACCCCAAAACTTGGAACCCGCGGTCGCTGATCGAAGCTACGTTAGGTAAATAGAGCATCGTACCGAGATAGAAGAGAAACTTTGATCGTCGACATGGAGCGCGACCGCTGCGACAACTCCCTCTGGGAACTAACGTTTTTATCTCGGATAGAAAAGAAGAGGGTCAAATCGTCAATCAGCATGATGCACCAAGATCGTACATCGTCAGGACGGATACAGGATGTGAACACAGGCATAACAGGCCCTTCCTTCACCCCTTATGGAAGTTGTACTCTAATCCTACTTCTGATAATATCAGAAGAACAACTCAAGCACCAAATGAAGAGACCGGCGACAACTCCAGACCTAAGAGGAAGGCATCTCAGAAATCCAGAAGCTCCATCCACCCTAGCGCTAAAGGTCTCCGAAGAAGTACTCGGGAACGGAGACCCGTCCAGTGCCTTGGCCTTTAAATGAGGAGAGATGTGGTGTGAAGTCGCGTATCAGTTCGTCGAGCTATTGTTATGATCTCTTCGGAATGTAGTCGATTGCTAGGACTCTCAGATGTCAAGATCACAATGTTAACAAGAATACACGTTGTTTATTATTGTTTGATTGGTTCTTCAACCCAGACTCATTACATTAAGTTTCACCAAGAGTGAGAAGTCCTCTGAGTCTTGAAGTGTTGATGGAGTGGCATTAACGCATGGAGATCACTGTAAGTATCTCGGTGTTACTAAAAGGAAAGATGTTCATTGAGGCAATCACCTTTCTGACAAGTTGTTTTACGTCGCACTGGCACAGATAGGTCTTACGGCGACGATGGAATAGGAAAGGGCTAGGAGTGGGAAGAAAGCGGACGTGACCTTAGTTAAGGTACAGCCCCAGCATTTTCCTGGTGTGAAAATGGGTAACCACAGAAAACCATCTTCAGGGTAGTCGATAGTGGGGTTCGAACCCACTAACTCCCGAATGCAAGCTCACAGATGCACGCCCCTAACCGTACGGCTGGGTAATCAAATCACCTAAATGGGATTGTAGAAAAAATGTAAAGGAGAGGGCGTATAAGCCACTGGTAAGACCCCAATTAGAATATGGTACTAGTGTATGAGATCCTCACCAGGATTACGTGATACGAGAACTGGAAAAGATACAAAGGAAAGCAACACGATTTGTTCTCGGTGATTTCCGACAAAAGAGTAGTGTTACGAAAATGTTGCAAACTTTGGTCTGGGAAGACTTGGGAGTAAGAAGACGAACAGCTCAACTAAGCGGAATGTTCCGAGCTGCCAGTGGAGAGATGGCTTGGAATTACATTAGTAGACGAATAAGCTTGAGAAGAGTTTCTGAAAGTTGGAATTCAAGAGGACAAATTAGAGCAAATGCTTGATTATAAGAAGAGGAATTAGGGATTGGAATAATTTACCAAAGGAGATGTTTGATAAATTTCCAACTTCTTTGATATCATTTAAGAAAAGACTAAGTAAATAACTGATAGGGAATCTGCCACGTGTGTGATATCCCTAAATGCACATCAGTGGTGGTTGACTGATTAATTTGAAGTTTTTATAGTGTAACATCTCAGGTCAATAACAATGTATGCAATCTTGCAAACTAAGCAGAACGATTCACTTGTATCCAAAAAGCACACTGCACATAAATGGAAAGAGTACAACAAAGAGATCGCAACTAAAGAGCACACAGGGAAACTATAAATACTACTCATGTAATGTTACTAAAATGACGAGTTTAAAAAGCCATATAATGTTATTGTTCACGAAAAACCATTGTAATAACAAAAACTAAAAATCCGGCGATTTGTAGGGACACGTGATTAAATCCGGGGACATTCCAGAGATAAATTTCCTCCGGGAACGAAAAGCGAAATTCGGGGAATATCCTCGGATATGGGGACGTCTGGTAACCTTACCATACGTTCGACTTTTCCCTGAAAAAGTGTAACTGCGACAAAGTTCTACAATACCATGCGTTCATTTTTTTATTTTTTTTATTTTTTAAGCGACCTGAACGTCTGGCAGCCTGTTTAGTAGTACAAGTAATGTTCCCTGGCTACGTTAGCTGACACACTAGTTGATGTTGTGACGTACCCACTTTACCCACAGATGTATGACAAATTTATAACGTGGCGGGTCACTTTAATATTAAAATAAATAAATGATACGTCATTGTTTCTCCAGAAACAGTATCCCAAGGGCGCCAGTCTTCAAGCTTATGGCTTGAAAACAAAAGTAGATAAATAATAATAATAATAAATAAATAAATAAAAATACGTAATGAGACTCAAAAAACTCCCAGGGGTGGGGTGAACGGAACACAAATCATTAAGTACACTAACTTGGAATTTAAGGATCATTAATAATCATTTCGTAAAATACAAATTAAAGCAGCTATTTATTAAGATGAAAAACGTGACGTAACGGCGTATTAACGTAATCTGAACTTACGGAAGCAAAAGAAAAAGTGAATGAAATTAACTCTAAGAAAATGAACTGTTGCGCGAAGACTTGCAGTAACTTATGCCATAAGCTCACCAAATGTAGACTCTGTTGTCTTGAAGTTGAAGATGGGTGGATCTCTCGTACAGGCTGCCTCATCTGTTGTTGGATTCCAGTCCTACATCCACATTTCCTGTCTTTAACACTTCCTATTGTACTCCTTACATAAAGTCGTAATGAGTCCTAATTTTAAGTGCAAAACCACCATGGGTTATGTTCATGGAGAGAATACCTTCGTATTCTTCCGTATTACGGAACAGTAGCGTAGCTAAATTCATAATAAAAGCTCTCCTCCCCTATACCAGTCAGAACCGGTCTCCCGTTGACTACCTCTCGTCATTGAGATCCCAATGAGAGTAACTTTTGAGTAGAATATACTCAGATGCGAAGTGAACTAAGTTAAAATCTTCTCCGATGTGTAGACGTAGAATCGTAGTAAGAGTATCTTCCAAGCGTGAGAATCAGAATCAGAATCTAAATCTGAATGTGAATCTGAATGTGAGTGTGAATGAGAGTGTCCTCTCCAGCCCTTGTCGGTGGTATATATTGGTTCAAAAGTCTCCTTCCATCAGCCCTATCACATGGTCCAGTAAGATTCGAGGTCTCATCCCTTCTCCAATGTATTGCTGTGGATCCATCACGTTGCTTCATTACGTTCATTCGCATAGGCTGAACTTTCCCGCTGAAATAAAGCGTCCCCAAGCATAGTTTGAAAAGTGGGTGTTAATAATGTATCAACTGTCTCTTCATGAGGTGGAGAGGGTAAGGTCTCTCGTAATCTAGATGACGTACTTTTCCTGGAATTGGGCTGGAATTAGCCTGCTGACTCTGGTCACCTCACAACGGCTATTGGAAAATTTACTGCAAGTTATAAATATGCGTGATGTTGAAATACTTTACCCAATAATTTGTTCGTTCAGAATACGTTATAGCCGCGATACAAAGAAATGAAATGATGATTGAAATGGATGATAAAAACCCTATATATATGCATATTAATTTAAAAATGACCTATCAGTGATTAAATATATACATCTTATCAATTAAATATATAGTTCAATAATTAAAAATATACAGTGATGTCCCAAACATCACAATGTGGAGGCTGAGGGGAGAGATGAAGCGTGACGGAGTGGTTGATCACTATTGTTATCAGGAGTATTCAAACCCTATTTCCAGTTCTGGCTTCACTGTGGGGGGAGACGTTAGTCTTAGATAAAACTTGTTAAGAAGGAAGCCATTCCTTTTCAGTATGGACTCAGTCCAAAGTTCTTAAACACTACTAAAGGTTGGGCCCAACGCGAGACGACCTGCTATTGGTTAACGAAATGACGTCACAGTAGGAGCAAAGCAGCCGAGCCCAGAGCGCGCAAATCAGTGGGAATCGCATAATACCAGCAAACATTCCAGTTTCTCAGAACTAACTGCAGACCAGACATAAAGATTACTGCTGTTATAAGATTGAATGGGAGTACAGCATAGTAAGTTTTCATTATTTCTATTACGAATAAGGCGTAAATGTAACGTGACGGCACACTGACCAACGCTTGAAATTTATGAAAATTTCCAAGCTCCTCTATTTAGTTTGAGGAAAGTTACGCGTTCTCAAATCTGTAAACATAAATATTTAGAGATATGAAATGTTTGTAATATTAAATCTTGACAGCAGAACTTCCGTAATGGAACTACCGCATGTTGACATACGATACACTGACTCACTTCCGCAGGTACCGGTATCGAGTTTAAACCTTAACACATATTATAACAGCAGCAGAAGTAAGTTCATATTCGAAACCATGCATAGATATTCCTACTTTTTAAAGTTAAAGAGTAAGAAAGAACAGGAAAAACACTTAAATAGAACACAGTCCTACCTGTGAGATCAGATGTGAAGTGGTTGCTTTTGAAGATGAAATCCATTGCCGTGCCTTTCGCCGATGAGCTGCTATGGATTTTTTCAGTTTTTTTTTTTTTTTTTTTTTTTTTTTTTTTTTTTTTTTTTTTTTTTGCTAGTGGCTGTACGTCGCACCGACACAGATAGGTCTTACGGCGACGATGGGATAGGAAAGGCCTAGGAGTGGGAAGGTCGTGGCCTTAATTAAGGTACAGCCCCAGCATTTGCCTGGTGTGAAAATGGGAAATCACGGAAAACCATCTTCAGGGCTGCCGACAGTGGGATTCGAACCACTATCTCCCGGATGCAAGATCACAGCCGCGCGTCCCCAACCGCACGGCCAACTCGCCCGGTGTTTTTTTCCTTTCAGTTCTTGCCCGAATGTTCATTTGTCGTATGCGTATAAATGTTCTCGTTCTAACATACATTTTTACTATTTCTGGTGGTACAGCGGGGAATTTACTGCTATTTGACACACATTGCGTATAATATTAGGTACGCGTCACAGTTCAGCACGTCCTTGAGTGTCCGTGCAAATGAACTCAAATTCCTTTATTTGGTTTAGTCATTCTTCCGATGGAACGAGTAGACCTCCCCGAGATAACACTTCTATCCATCCCACAGGGGCTGTACCAGAAGAAATGGAAAGCATTTCCCCAGTTAGACTTCCCGTTGACCTGTCATATTTTCTTCCACGGTAGGCGATGTAGCCGGCGAGGTACCGAAATACTTCTCCTGGACAATCAGGTCTCGCTGTAGATTGCGGCGAATCATTAACGGCACGGTTTTCTATCGCAATGATACTATGAACACAAATTTCACTCCAGCTAGTATTGCACTGTTCACGCAACTAACGAAAAGAAAATAAGTGCACCTCACTGCACGAAACACAGCAACTTAACAGAGATCTCACAGAAACGAACTACGACGCACACACTACGCAAAATACAGTAGGCCACTATAAAAACTAACAGCAATATAAGGAAAGAAATTACGTGGAAATCTTTTCTTTATAAGACAGACAGCTATAAACAAAGAAATAAGATACACGTGCGGTTGTGTGCTACACAGTCACGGTGCTCCTGTGATGACGTCACGAAAAGGACGAGGGAAAACTAACATCTACTGCGCAACCAATCTGGGCCACCCGTGGACTCAGTCAATGTAACCTTTACGTTTACGCAACGTAAGCAATATTGTACATAACATGCATACATATTTAAGTAAACCATCAACTGGTATCCTACGTCTGAGACAGCTGTCAAACTTCCCCATTGGGCACCCGTTCTCCTTCCGTGGTTCTACCGAATTTATAGTCATTTTCATGAATATATATATTTGATATTTGCTTTACGTCGCACCGACACAGATAGGTCTTATGGCGGCGATGGGATAGGAAAGGCCTAGGAGTGGGAAGGAATCGGTCGTGGCCTTAATTAAGGTACAGCCGCAGCGTTTGCCTGGTGTGAAAATGGGAAACCACGGAAAACCATCTTCACGGCTGCCAACAGTGGGGCTCGAACCCACTATCTCCCGGATGCAAGCTCACAGCTGCGCGGCCCCAACCGCACGGCCTTCAGGAAGAGGAATTGAGGACAATATAGCTGTATTTGCTTCTTCAAGGTAGCACCATTCCATGCCACGTTAAAGACGTAGGTGGCGCAATGTGCGTCCAAAATTCACTAATCAGCTTTCGAAACTACCCAGTAGAGTTCCGCTTATACTATACAAGATGGCAATGTCAATTAAAGCGCCGAAACTTGCGCGCAGGCTGGCAAAGACACCACCTCAGAAGATATGAAACCTGGTAGCTGGAGCCGCCAAATGGTACCACTTCACAAGAACTGTGGAGGTTATTACAAAGAATGGTCAATCGTCAATACATTTAATTTGAAAATGTACGACAGGTACTCGTAATATAGCAATACAGTATACAATCTTATTCTTATAGACTTTTTCCCCCCAGTTTTCTCGAGTTGGCAATTGATGTAAATTTGGTCCATTTTTACGGATGGATGCCCTTCCGGAGAGATGTAATTCACTATTCCTTAGTGGTTAGTAGTGTGGAGTGTTGTTTGTAGATGAAGGGAAGTGTATTAAGATACCCAGTCCTCGAGCCAGAGGAATTAACCATACGCAGTTAAAATCCGCGGCCCGACCAAGAATCGAAACCATGGCCCTAGTTAAGAACGCTCACCATTAATCCATCAGGCCACACCAATCTATTAATGATCAGTGATGTAGCGTAACTCTGTCTCTTGATGTTTCAGACTGACTGGCTCTCAAGAGCTCTCTCTTTTTCTAGACTATCTATCGTGGACTGTGAAGAATCATAGGATATTAGTTCTTTCTTCTTCTTTATCGGGTTACCCTCCAGGGTAGGTTTTTCCCTCGGACTCAGCGAGGGACCCCACCTCTACCGCCTCAAGGGCAGTGTCCTGGAGCTTCAGACTCTGGGTCGGGGATACAACTTGGGAGGATGGCCAGTACCTCGCCCAGGTGGCCTCACCTGCTATGTTGAACAGGGGCCTTGCGGGGGAAGATTGGAAGGGATAGACAAGGAAGAGGGAAAGAAGCGGCTGTGGCCTTAAGTTAGGTACCATCCCGACATTTGCCTGGAAGAGAAGTGGGAAACCACGGAAAACAACTTCTAGGATGGCTGAGGTGGGAATCGAGCCCACCTCTACTCAGTTGACCTCCCGAGGCTGAGTAGACCCCGTTCCAGCCCTCGTACCATTTTTCAAATTTCGTGGCAGAGCCGGGAATCGAACACGGGCCTCTGGGGGTGGCAGCTAATCACACTAATCACTACACCACAGAGGCGGACTATTAGTTCTTTTAAAGATGAAAACATGTGCACTTAGAGAGAAATCGGATCGGGTTATGTATACATGATATTTAATTGCCCCCCTTTCTTCCCAAGTTTTAATATAAAAAGAAAACACCTTGTCGGCAATAATACATACTGACTGCCAGAAAAAAAAAAAAATATATAATAACTAAAACGAAAAACGGTTCAAAAGAGTAAGAAAACTGAAAGTGTTTCTCCTTTGCGTGTCATTTTAATGAATCCTATACCTAGTAAGCATTATCTTTGTTAGAAATACGTAGCGTTAATAGATGAACACATCCGCACGTAGGGTTGGCGTCAGGAAGAGCACCTGGCCGTAAAACTGGGCTATTTCCACATGTGTGTGACATAGATTGCATCTGCGACTCCTCTAGGTATGGGAAAGCGGCAAGGAAAGAACGAAAGAAAGAAGAACTATTATTTTTGTGAGGACAAAAAAACAGGTACCGGTACTGCTTCTGTCACTTCTGCAAGTAAATGTATTTCTATGATATGACAATTGCCCTAATTACACCCTACCTCTATAATCGTGCGGTTTAAGAAATTTTTAATAGAACACTACGAGGGCAAAGTTTAACCGCAGGCAACTGCGACTTCCAGAGGCTATAGTGAAATTAGTCTTGGTCCCATAAAAATGATATAATCTAAGTAGGCTACTACCAAAAAATCTTGATCATTCTTAACCCCAATTAATTACAGGTGTATATTCCAAGACAAGCCGGCCCCGTGGTGTAGGGGTAGCGTGCCTGCCTCTTACCCGGAGGCCCCGGGTTCGATTCCCGGTCAGGTCAGGGATTTTTACCTCCTTGAGGGCTGGTTCGAGGTCCACTCAGCCTACGTGATTACAATTGAGGAGCTATCTGACGGTGAGATAGCGGCCCCGGTCTAGAAAGCCAAGAATAACGGCCGAGAGGATTCGTCGTGCTGACCACACGACACCTCGTAATCTGCAGGCCTTCGGGCTGAGCGGTAGGCCAAGGCTCTTCAAGGGCTGTGGTGTCATGGGGTTTGGTTTGGTTTATATTCCAAGACAGCATGCACACAGAGTAAAAGGTTAATGCGAATGATGATTATGATGATATCGTTTTAAGAGGTCACATCGTCAGAAAGTGCATTCGTCTGTAAAATTAGGCGAAATTCATAGGTAGCACAGGCCTCAATAAACTGAAAAAAAAGTCCGGAAGAAGAAGAAGCATTAATTTAACCAATGCTGTAAACATTACAGGAAACCCCAATTAAAAAACTCCTACTGTATTGGAATATAATGTAATACAATCTCAACATCAACGTAGGCCAACATCTGTTATATTTTTCATTTCAAAGAATCGTTGGCAGTGGGGTTTGGGGTCGGGGGGGGGGGGGCGACGACGGCAGCGTTTTCCTCCACCTCAATTCAGTTTACAACAATTCAGCTTGTCGTCTTATAAAAAAAAAAAAAAGCCTTCTTTACTCTTGCAAACTCGGAAATGTTGAAATATCGTTCTTTTTTTGTATTTATACGATATCGGCCTTTGGTACGAATCAGTTATGATATGCTCATCGAATTGCTTGCTCTATGTTTGTACTGAAGAAATCTCCTTTAAAACTTTGGACAACTGGCAGGATATTTGCAATAATTAATAGTTTTCGGCAGTCAGATTCTAATTAAAAATTTCGACTTCAACATTTCCTCTAATAAAAGTCAGGATTCGTCATTAAACTGAGTACATCCGATAATCATAGACCGAAATCAAACTCACCTGTTGAATTTTACGTAATCTCGGAGAAACCTTCGTTTGTCATAGAAAAAAATTTCTTATTAGCCTAATACACAGCTATGAACCCATAATGTTTCTTTCGTGGTTCAGCAATTCCTTTCTTCACGCTTCAACTTCATCTTTTGAAATGTACGGATGTTATTCGTCAAAAGTAGACCATACATTACGATAGTTAATACAGAATACCGCTCATTAAGTTTTACAGATATGATCAGGAATTGGAAGAGCAGATAACCGGTAGTTATTGAAACCTGAGAGATCACAGAACCAATGGCCAACAGATCGCAAGTTATACTAATGGGGTGATACTACAGCAATTGCCTCCAGGTGGGCTGTTTATCTTTATGTATAAATGTATGTAAATTGTCAGCTATTTTCTAGAGACGTTCTTCTTAATTTACCTCCCATTTGCCTCTGACATCGCAACTTCAAATCGCCACTGAGTGCACGCGAGTAGACGCGAAAGTCTACTTCTTGTTCATCCTTCGAAATGAGGCCGTGATGGGCGCCGTTTCAGCGATAAAAATGTAGGATCTATACATGTACATCATTCAGTATGTGTTCGGTCGAAATGGACATGGAATCTATGCTGAGTGAAAAATGTAGTTATACATCATTGGTGGATACCCATTTAGATCCCAAAAGAGGATGAGCACTGAGCAGGCCCACAAAAAGTAATTTGAGCTAATTATGTTCAGTCTCTATGATCTGACACCGTGGTTAGCGGTTCGAGTTCCGTTGGTGGAGAGATCGGAATGTTGGTCAGCAAGGTAGGAGAGGTGGTGGTATACAATCCAATCACTAGACCACGTGCCAAAAGCCTGGATCCAATTCCAAACCTCTCCTCGGTGTTCATAGGTAGTGGGACAACTGATGTTGGTTCGTCCATCGGATGGGGATTTGAAGCCCTGAGTAGATCCGTTGGTGATATTTGACAGGAGTAGGCATGCGCCAGCATCGGGTTTCACCCTCTTCCCGTCTCATCATCATACCACACCCAGACACGCAGGTCGCCCATGAGATTCAAATAGAAAGACCTGCACCAGGAGAACCGAATATGTCCTCAGACACTCCCGGCACTAAAAGCCATACGCTAAATAAAATAAATGAAAATACCGACAGTCCTAAGTCTATACATGAGAAGGAAAATGTAGTTACAATCGCGTGTTTATAAACGGGAAGCACGTTCGCTCTCACACGTAAAGAGACAATTTACTGGTACGTCATTTTTTGACCTGAGGCGGCAACTTTCATAATTGTTACTACCGTCTTTTTAAGATGGAGTTATAGTATCCGTCGAGAAAAGGTAAAGGACCGTGTGTGGAGAAGAACTGTAATTTGTGACACCGTTGAGAACATTTGAGTTTAATCCCAGATTTGTTTGAAATTTGCAAAAAGAAATGAATGTTTTAGTAAGGATGGCGATATTTTCAATCGGTTCCTCTTTGTACCTGCCTTTGAATCTATGTCTTCAGTCTGGTAATGAGAGGGATAGGAAAGCCTACGGTGATCCTGTTTGCCAAGACTGAACGAACTGCTTCAACAAGCTGAGAGAAAAATCAATGCTGGGCGGACGCTTACCGGTACTTCCTCGTCTGCTCGAGATCCTCTCGGCGACTAGGCACAGTACTTATGCAGACGAATTCATTTTTTGCAAAGGATTTAGAATTTGAGAGTAGTTATGTGCCACACATAGTGTTAAAGTGCTTAGTCCTCTCCCTTATTTAGCTTCCCTACCCACTATGTATGAAGACCGATTAAATATATTTTAATTTGAGAGCTACGGTACCTATCGCTTAACCTTAAATACAATCCCTGTCTGTTGAAATTTATAAAGCCGTTAACGACAAATTCTCAACATTTTCACCAGTTGTCAATGGTCACGATCGCTACCGCATTCAACAAATCAAGCTCGTAACTGCTCCACGACACAGCTGACCTTGAAAATAGATAAGTCTATTTAATCAACAAGCAGGTGCTGAATGGAAGTAAACCAAGTGTGACAGTCTAGAATACCTACCGTAATATTCTCCAATAGCGAAACAACGTTCAATACTGTAGCGAGGCTTTCATTCCGTACACAATAACAACAAACACGAGTACAGTACGCACAATTAAGACGAACAAGGAGCAGACTTGCAACTTACGACTAACAAGGACAACCCGTGCTGCAGCTTACATTGTCAATAAAGTGAACACGTTGTTGTTCAACCATTAGTGTCAGAACTCTCAGACTTACCGGTACCCTACGGATAAGCACGTGAACGATGGTTGAGAATTTCCTGAATGTGAGAGACCAACCTCCAACATGCTCTCAACAGCCAGGCAGCAGCAAGCACCAGTTCAGATGTGACGTAATGGGACTTCCGGCAACGTGGGGCACAGGAATATCCGTTCGCTGGCTGGAATCATGCTACTCCAGTTCGCCTCTCAGCGATCGATGGCGTCCCGCAGCAGTGGGCTTCAAAGCATGGGCCAACCGCAGATAAAAGGTGTCCACAATGACCGTTCTCACATGCACTGGTGAGACAACCGGAACGCCAACCGACATAACATGAGATTATTTGAATCCAAAACAGCTATTAAAAGCAACAGAGTACGGTAATTATTAACTTCAACAGCAAATGCAAGAATGTGTTCACAATACAACATACCGGTAGGTATTCCATCTCCAGTCGTCACCATTGCCTTAATGAATTCTAAGTCCTACAACTGCGTTGTATTATACGTAAATGGTCAAACATAGGTAACGGTACCGTATTACTTAAGCCTAAAAACCTATGCTGCATAATATGGCCCGTATAGACAATTACGAGTTAGCCTATAAATACTTTCCATGGAATTACTGATACCGACATCCAGTGTTGTAACAAAGTTTACCTATTAAACAACCAATCATTGTCAAGAAATGCCACTATTTGCTTCTGCCTACTGCACCCACTTCGTACCAATGGCGTAGCCAGTAATTGAAGATGCAACATGTTTGTGATATAAGCTTGGGTTGGTAGCTGTCTGAGGATCCATAAATAACGGGAGAAACGCATAGTTGAAGATTAGTCTCCGTACTTTCTGCTAATTTCTGGGGTTTTCTTTCTGCGAAAAAATCTTTTTACTCAATTTGAGTTCACTACCAAACAGAATTGAACGATACCTACTAAAACCTGTTGCTGACTGAGCTCTAAAGTATTAACTTGTTATAAGTACTGTAAATGCATCACCTAGGTGGAGCTGACTACAATATAGGCTACCTTTTTAAGATTTCTTCGGTTTGGGACGCCGCGCCGTGTGTTACCGGTAGCTACAGTTGATAGCAAAGGAATACATTCATCGAATCCGACGTAGGACAAAAGTAATCCATGTTTGATATTTCACCTACTAACAATAAGTTCAGATTAAGATAACATAGCCACTGGGAATGTAAATAGACACTTGGGAGCGAGGTCACTGTCGGTAGAAACACAACGCTCGTAACAATGTGGTTAAAAATTTGAAAATGTTTCTATAAGATTTTCATGGCGTCTCCGAAAACCGTAAGAGTACCGGTAATCACTAGGACGTCAAATCAATAGCATTACTATTACAGTACTCACTGATTTTGTGCAAGACTCCCCACTTCCGCAAGTTCCCATTCAAAATGTTCTTTGTTCTTAAGTCCAAGGGACTAGAAAGTCAGTCAGTCGGGCTCAGACGGATTGGCGGGTTCGATCCTACCTCAGTCCAATGGTGGTATCTGAAGGTCATCATTGTCTCGGCAGATTTCCCAACACGTAAAAGAACATCTTCGGGACAAAATTCTGGCACCTCGGTTTCTCCAAAAACCGTAAAAACAAGTAGTTGGTAGAACGTAAAACCAACAGCATTATTTTTATTATTTGCTAGTTGCTTTACGTCCCCCCGACACAGGTAGGTCTTATAGCGACGATGGGACAGGAAAGACCTAGGAATGGGAAGGAAGCGGCCGAGGCCTTAATTAAGGTACAGCCTGGTGCGAAAATGGGAAACCACGGAAAACCATCCTCAGGGCTGCCGACAGTGGGGTTCGAACCCACTATCTCCCGGATACGAGAGCATTATTATTATTAAAGTCGGTCGGTCAGTCACAATTCATTCTTGAACGGGCGCTGATGACCTCACTAGTGTCGCTAAGGGCAGTTGAACAGACGCACCGAGTTGGACTTCACGCTCAATAGGGTGATCAGTTCCTTTTCACTCCCCTGTCTGCTGCACTTCCAGGCGAGGGTGGGGAAACTCGCCTTAGAACATAGTCTATCACGATTTTTATGGACTGGTGCAGCCAGGAATCTGTAGTCTACTGATGTAACTACTAGACAAAAAGTTTGTCAGCCAAGGCTAATAATTACAAAACAACACACCTATCAAAATTAAACAATTAGCAAAATAAAAAAATATATATATTAAAAAAAAAGAACGAGAAGGCAATAGAAGTTCAGTCAAAGCAGTCGTTTGTGGGAACATATTAGCCTCAGTTTAGTAATTCGTTGTCATCCAATTCTCAACACACAGAGTTCACAACTTGTAATAATCAGTGTCACTTGGTACATTGTCGTTCTCAGTGGTGCAGTCAGTTAGCTATAGTCCTATTGTTTCCCGGACGAAAAATCCGACATCCAGTCGTCTCTTAAAAATCTGCAACAATTGTAGGAACGTTGAACAAATAAATTCACTATTTTGATCCCAGCTCAGTCCGATGGTATTTGAAGGTGCTCAAATACGCCAGCCTCGTGTAAGTAGGACCACGTACCGCTGCATAAAATAACTCATGCGGGACACAATTTCGGTACTCGGCCTCTCTGAAAATTGTAAGAGTAGTTAATGGGACGTAAAACCAATAACATTGACTCTCCACCTCCACACGTTCCCATTCAACATGATCTTTGACTTCCTTTTCCGAATAGGCCTACCTCTCAATTCCAAGACATGGAATCCCTGATGGCATCTGCTGTTTTTATATACTTTACACTTTAAGATCTATCACCTACTCCAATTCTTACAAGTTGAGTAACAAAAGGAGTGATCAACAACTAAAATTTCTCGCCAGTATTTTCGAAGAACAATTCCAGAACATCCAAGACTCACTAAGTAAATTTCTCATATAAATTGCCACCTTCCATGTATTGTGCATTATAGTAGTCGATCCCAGACTCTGGCAACTTCAGATGGGTAAGTGAATGTGCTTGTTATTTAATTTCAGGAATGATGCAACTAGCACAAAAGTCTTACCTTATCTTTTTCGTACTGTACTTGTAATCATACAAAGAATGGAGGAGAATACTGTAGATAAAACAAATGCAAGTATGCTTGCTGCACGGGCGGCCATACCTTATGTGTTGAAGTGCTGCAGCACATTGTCTATTTGAAAAATATATTATTTTAATAATATTATCTACAATCAAATACAGTGGAATGAAAAAGATGACAGCCATAGAATAACATAGAATAACAAATCATTCAACTCCCCTCACAACAAGGTAACTAGTTGTGCACTCCACGCCGGATGTTGGCTGTGCAGATCACAACTCAGCGAGAATTTCTAACCCTTTTGCCAGAAAGCAGGAACTCTGCCTTTTGAGCACGTGGGCAACTTTTCCGATGTGCTGTGTAAAGAACAGCCAAGACATCACTTCACAGCGAGTTTTCGTTCAACTATATATAGGCAGCACTGGTCACACCAGCATTTCCACCAAAATGAGAACGTGTTAGGTGGCACCCTCTTGACTCTGCAGTAGTATTTAAGAGGGGATCGGTCAAAGCAAATGGGAAAACAAAATACTGTAACAGGAAGCCATCAGCTGTTCCTGCCAGGTCTTTTAATACTCCCAACGTGTCTATTTCATAGCCACGTTTGTAAATCAATGAACTGTAAAAAGTGTACCTTTTATGTTGTAAAAATAGGGACATGATATTGTGATTTCCTTTAATTACAAAATTTCACTATAACAACATAACATGTAATTTTGCATTACTATGTTGCTGATTTTGATAACGTTGAAAAGCTCTGTTTTTTCATGCTCACACCAAGTGTTTCTGAGTTTGTGAATATCTTGGCATTGCAGGAGTTATTGTGTGTTTAATTAGTTTTGTATGAGAAATATGTATATGTGTTGGGGTTGCTTGCATGTTTGTTCAGTATGAAAGACTCGGTGGAAAGCCACTTGAAAACCACATATGTTTCTAAATATTTTTACTTTTTGGAGGGAGGATGGGTTACAGCACAGAACTGATTTTCTGCACCAGCTGCCACTGGGTTTGTGATTGGTGATTATCAAAATCACAGCAAGAGAACATATCAACAGGGGAAGTCTGTGTAATTTGGATCTATATGTAATCTAGACTGATAACTTTATTTTTGTATTTGCAAGTCTGGTCGCCCTGTCTGAGGCAAGGTCAGCAAGACAGCCGAGGGTAGCCTTCTTCCTGGAAGTTTTTTTGCTGATGGGCTTAAGGTTGAAGGGGGAAGAGGAAAACAATCTTAATACCCACATTCCTTGTAAGCTTATACGGTGACAAGTACTGTGAAGTACTTATTTGAGCCAAGAGGGTGTTTAGCTTTTCCAAGTACTAATGAAATATCTAGGTAAGTTTTAACAAAGTTTCATTCATAAATGTTAAATATTTTGCTTATTATTTAGTTTTTGATTAAATCTTTGCATGTTGTGTAATCTGGACTGTTCGAGTGTGTGTAATTTGGATCGTTGAAAGAATTGTAACAATTATGTTTCTTCGTAATGTTTTACTGGTGATTCTAAAAGAAGTTACTTTATAATTTCAGGCTGGCCCCTGCGGTGTAGGAGTAGTGTATCTGCCTCTTACTTGGAGCTCACGGGCTCAATTCCCAGCCAGATCAGGGATTTTTACCTGGATCTGAGGGCTGGTTCAAGATCCACTCAGTCTAGGCGTTACAATTGAGAGCTGTCAGATGGTGAGATGGCAGCCCCAGTTTAGAAAGCCAAAAAAACAGCCGAGAGAATTCGTCAGGCCGATCACACGACACCTCGTAATCTGCTGGCCTTCAAGCTGAGCAGCGGTCACTTGGTAAGCCACGGTAGAGTGACTGATGCCAACACTCCCCAAAAAAAGAAGAAACTGTTCACTATAGATGCAAGAAAAAATCAAAAACAGTTTGCATTGTATGTGACAAGTATTATGAGATGACTGGATTCAGTGTAATAATTGCAAAAAGTGGGCTCATGGAAAATGCGCCAAAATTCAGCTCACATGAGCTTTGCAATGTTGATTTCTGCAAGTTTGTTGCATACTTTTTTTTTTTGGAGGAGGTGTTATTATTTTAAGACAAAGTACAACAGGGCAACCATTCTCTCTTAACATTAATCATAAGAAAAATGTAAGAGGTCTAACTTTTCAAAGAATGAGGCTATCAACAAAAGAAAGGGAAGTACAACAAAGGGTGTGAAAATGAGACTACCTAAGCCTCGCAAACCTAATTCCATTGGGATGGAAATGAATAAACCAAGCTCAAATAGGAGAGATAAAAGTGAGGAGGCTGGCAAAAGTAAGTGGAAGCAATGCCAGTTTCAGCAAGGGGTCTTGTGGTAGTGCTATATTTTCTAAGATGGTTCCTTCTTAATTATCCTTTTTTTTTTTTTTACAGGTTAGGATGAGAGTCTTCCTTTTATTTATTTTTTGTTTTTTATCACATGTACACCTTTCCATAAGGTGGTGATCTTCTGAGTCAGGTTTGTTGTGGTTTCAGTAGTATATTGTTTATATGAAACAGCTGTAGAACTCGTTCTATTTCAAGATCGTTGCTTCCAGATATTATTGTGAGTAAGTGTCCATCATGCACAATTATTAACAACCAATTCTTCTTCTTTTCCTACCGCTTTTCCCACAACTGTGAGTTCACGGGTGCGAACTGTGTCGCACATATAGATTTGGCCATGTTTTACGGCTGGATGCCCTTCCTGACACCAACTGTATATGGAGGGATGTAATTACTATTGCGTATTTCTGTGGTGGTCGGTAGTATGATATGTTGTATGAATATGAAGAGGAGAGTGTTGGGACATACACAAACACCAAGTCCCCAAGACAGAAGAAGCAATTAAATTCCCCGACCTGACCGGGAATCGAACGCAGGACTCCATGAACCGAAGGACAGTACGCTGATCATTCAGCCAACAAGTCGGACAGTTATTAACAACCAATAATAATTCATAAATCACTGTAAAGAAAACTCATTGAAATATCATTAATAAATCATTAATTACACAAGTATTTTATTGTAGGTCTATTTATTAGAAACCTAGCAATTTTTTTTATTTTTATTTTTCACATTCACTGCAGGATACCTAATTTTCTGTGGCAGTTTTCATGATGGAAACATTGTCTTTCTGCACTTTTGTAGAAAGCCTTAGGAAGACTGCATTCAAGATGGCTGCAGGGAATAGTAGGATTATAAATTTTGAATCACGCAGGTCTTTAGAGTAGAAATCCACAGGTGACCTGTGCATCTATGAGGATGGGACCCTGCCTAAAATGAAATCTAATGTTGAAGAAAACAAAAACACCCAATCTCCTAGACAGAGGAATTAACTAATGTAGGTTAAAATTTCCCACTCAGCTGGAAATCGAACCAGGGACCCCTTCAACCAAAGGTCAAAATTCTAATCAGTTAGCCATGGAGCTGGACATCAAGGTAGGTAAAATGCAGGCCATTACTTGATGTGACAGCCAAGACTTTATTTGTTCATAAAACCTTTATCTCTTCCTTCTAAGAAAAGTGTCATCCATCACTGGAATGAAAAGATTTGCAGATGGAGGGAAGGAATCTCACACAGAGATTTAGGATTTTCACATTCTGAATAATGTAGAAAAATCATGTAAAATGATTATTGCTTAAGTTCATGAGAAATAAAAATCTTCTCTTACCATCTTCATAAGAATTTTGGACTTCTAGTAATACCGAGCAAGTTAGCAAAGTTATTTGGGTCGCATAGCTGTGAAATTGCATTCTGGAGATGGTGGGTTCGAATCCAACCGTCGGCAGACCTGAAGATGGTTTTCCATAGTTTCCCATTTTCACATGAAACAAATGCTGGGGCTGTGCCTTAATTAAGGCCATGGCCGCTACATTCCTAATCCTAGCCTTTCTTATCCTTGCGTGACCAAAAACCTTTTCTGTGTTAATGTGATGTTAAATTGTTAGCAAAAAAAAAAAAAAATACTTAGATGTGACTGATATTTACCTTTAATTATTAAATGTGCTTGATATTTACCAGTAATAGGAAAGAAAATTAAGAGGGTCCACTGAATCGTAATTTCAGCCAAGTGCTGATCAAGGGATGAAGTCTTAATTAGGGTTGAAGTATGAGAACTGACTTGCAAGGTCCATCACAAACTTCTGGGACAAAGAAAAATTGTTACATAGCATTATAGGTGTTCATCTAGGAAGCACTTACAGTTTCCTTTACAGGGTGGCACAATTTATGGTAGTATCAGAAGGCTGCACCTTGGTAATGGAACCCTGCTTGAGCCAGGGAGTGAACGAGCGGAGAGTCTGCTGTTTACATGTTATATTACATGTTATAAACCTCATTTTAGGTCCGTATTGAAAATTTAACAGTTCAACAATGATAAAGGTGTTTTAATTTATTCCACCTATTCAATACTTATATTATCACGTATAGTTGTTACATAATTAAATTCTTAGTTACATGGGACATGTTTCGCCCTCAATTAAGGGCATCTTCAGCCTAAATACAATAATCAAAAATACAACTAAATTAAAAGTGGACGTTAAATACAATCATCAAAAATACAACTAAAATAAAAAGTGGAAGTTAAAAGTTTAGTCTGTTCTTAAAATTCAGAACAATAAAATTGTGAAAAATGATAAAATAAAAAGATGCTAATGGAAAACTGTCTTATGATTAAACTATAATCTTGTCAGAGACTAAAACTTCTATTAAAATTCGAATTAAAACAGTTCATATAAAATATTGGAAAATCAAAGTGGTAGTAATAAAAAGCCAACGACATGAGGGCGTGTACACAAGCATAAACTTGATTGTCATGAATACAATCTTTTCAAGGCCGTTGATGAAATTCGTAGTAAGTAAGGCAGAAGCATCTATTGAAAAATTGTAAGAGGCCGTTAGCACCGGTAGGTAATAAAATGGCTGAATCCTTGCCCGGCAGCAACCAACTCAACAGTAGTTAAGAAATAACAACTTCCACTTACATAAAACTTATTTCTGCATCTGTTGACATTTTCTGGCAAGGATTCAGCCATTTTATTACCTACCGGTGCTAACGGCCTCTTACAATTCTTCAATAGATGCTTCTGCCTTACTTACTACGAATTTCATCAACGGCCTTGAAAAGATTGTATTCATGACAATCAAGTTTATGCTTGTGTACACGCCCTCATGTCGTTGGCTTTTTATTACTACCACTTTGATTTTCCAATATTTTATATGAACTGTTTTAATTCGAATTTTAATAGAAGTTTTAGTCTCTGACAAGATTATAGTTTAATCATAAGACAGTTTTCCATTAGCATCTTTTTATTTTATCATTTTTCACAATTTTATTGTTCTGAATTTTAAGAACAGACTAAACTTTTAACTTCCACTTTTTATTTTAGTTGTATTTTTGATGATTGTATTTAACGTCCACTTTTAATTTAGTTGTATTTTTGATTATTGTATTTAGGCTGAAGATGCCCTTAATTGAGGGCGAAACATGTCCCATGTAACTAAGAATTTAATTATGTAACAACTATACGTGATAATATAAGTATTGAATAGGTGGAATAAATTAAAACACCTTTATCATTGTTGAGTCTGCTGTTGCCAACGTGACAAAGTGGCCACACAATAAACAGTCCCAAGGACTGGGTGAAATGTAAAGAAATGGAAGCCGGACCATTCAGGCTCCGCATATGTATGTAACAGCAATTAGTATAATAAATCAGTGTATTCTTTTGAAGTTTTACATGAGTGTTTTAATAACAGATTTGATAATCTCTGGGCTGGATATCAATTAGTGTGCTGCCTGTGAAACTAAATTACATTCAGCAATGTGGGTATGTGTGGATCAATAATTAGTTAAAAGTGAAGTGTTCATACAGTTTATGTCTGCCAAGGGCTAGTCACAGTGTGAGATATACGCTACTCATGCCACAATAAACAAAGAGCTGTAGTGACAATCACCTGCGCTTCAAAGAACATCTAGCTACAGCGGTGCAGTGACTAAACGGTAAAACAGTTCCAGGTTCGAGTCTCAGTGGCAGCCTTACAGGCTACAGTTCTAGGTTTGAATCTCGGCGGTGGTCTACCAGGCTACAGTTCCAGGTTCGAATCTCAGTGGCAATCTACCAGGTGGTTCCAGGTTGCAGTCTCAGCATCGACTGGGCAGACACAGTTCCAGGTTCAAGTCCCAGCGACAGTCTACCAGACGCCAGCACCAGGTTCGAGTCTCTACAGGTCAGTCAGATAGATCACATTTCAGGTTTATCCTTTATTTTCTGTTTCTAATTGTACACACTACGGATGAAACTCAACATAAATTGTTGGTTAAGAAAAGAGGCTTGGCGAAGGCCAATTTGAAATGAACCTAGAGCACATTCATAGCCATCTGGATCAACTGACAGATAAATGACAAAAGTACTGTATGACAAATTTCAGTCTGAGCTTGAACTGTACATGAAGGTCAAGATCATTGTGTAGACAGAGATGATTTTGAAAATTCCTTCTAATGAACTTTTTAAGTTGGCATCATCTGATTTCAATTCAAGTAGGGATGGTCATTCGGCACCTGCTATGGCTGCCTTTAATAACAACAGTGAATGTTTGCCTACCATCAATCTCCCCGGCTTTGTCAGTGACTTCCG
Organism: Anabrus simplex; assembly: GCF_040414725.1. Taxonomy (NCBI): domain Eukaryota; kingdom Metazoa; phylum Arthropoda; class Insecta; order Orthoptera; family Tettigoniidae; genus Anabrus; species Anabrus simplex. Next base: position 225,973,630 of record NC_090271.1, on the reverse strand, counting down.
GACATGGGTTCAGTTCTGTGATACATTTATCAGCTTGATAGTTTCCAATGAATCTCTATCAGATGTGCAGAAGTTGCATTATTTACTGTCTTCACTGAAAGCAGAACCTCGTGAGTTATTAAAAATCTCACAATAAGTAATCAGAATTTGTCTGTAGCTTGGAGTTTAGTAAACATACAATACAACAAATATGTGGATGAATTACTGTCATCTCCTCATGTCAGCAGAGATTCTCCATCAGAGTTGCACCATCTTGTCAATCATATGAAGAATAATCTCACTGTTGTAGAAACCTTTTGCACCTTTTTGATACAACTTCACAAAGTATTGATAGCTCAACTGACGGTAGACAGTATCGGCTCCACTACAAGGAAGGTGTGAGAAATAGAAACTAGTTCATAGGACATTCCAAACATAGAAGAGCTTATATCATTCCTTGAAACTAGATGCCAGGCTCTGGAACTCTGTCAAGCTCATCACGCATCTAAGGTGCATACCAGAGCAAACCACAGGCCAGGTAATACCACTCCAAAAATGTATACTTCATTTACACAATTAAGTGTTCAAGATCGTAATGAGTTTATGAAGTATAATAAACTACAGTATGTTTTAATTCTGCCTGCTGTCATTTCTTGATGGATACAGTACTTTTGCATCCATCTCTTGGCACAGGCCAGAGTAAAGTGTAGCTTCCACTGAAGTCCCAGTCTCATCCATGGCTGTGACAATTTGGAAGCTGCTGGGGTATGGGTGGTGCTGATTAATGACATTCAGAGCACAACCAGTGTGTCTGAGTGTCATGAAAGGTGTTGCTCATAGGGTTAGTTGTGCTACAATAGCACTGTCTGGCCCAGTGCGGAAAGCAATGGCAAACTACCTCACTCCTCATCTTGCCTAGTACGCCTCATTTTGGTACTGCCATTGGTTTTTGTGGTTTCCCTATAACTGCATAGCTTTGGTGATGCTATTTGAGGATCCAACCAGCCTCTGGGCTGATGACCTAACAGACAGATGTTTTAACTGTATGAAATCTTTGCATGATCAGAAGGCTTGCCAGTCGAATAGTAGTAGGAAATGTGATAAAAGACACCATATGCTCCTCCATCATGATCGTCAGGAATCTGCAGATGCTGGTGCTGCTGATCACCGCTCGCCAGTTTTATGACAACCGGCCACCACCAGGAACACTTTGGCATACACTTACAATGGAGAGAGGTCAACTGGCAGTTACTGCACTTTAAAGATGGATCTGAACACTCATGTTCTTCTCTCAACCACCATTGTGAAACTGAGAGATTATAAGGGAATTCTACACTCCTGTCGAACACTGTTGGACAGTGGTTCATAAACTAACATCATCACCAATTCCGTGGCTCAGTTACTTAATCTAGAATGGGTTTGAGAATGCATTCCTATCCATGGATTAAACAATATGGAATCACATACCACCCTCAGTATCAATGTCGAAGTACACTCTAACATGTCTAGCTTCAAGGTAAATATCAGCTGTTTGGTACTTCAGAGGATAACTGGTGGTATTCCGTCAACATTTATCAACACCAAAGGATGGTACTTACCAACTGATGTAGCATTTGCAGACAAGTTTGACCAACCTGGTAGGATTAATCTTCTCATTGATGCAGAACTTTCCGGACTTTTGCATCCAGACAAATGAACAAGAATAAGTAACTACCCAGTTCTTCAAGATACACAGCTACGATACTTCCTTACATCCTGTCCAGACAAGTTCAGATACAGAACAGGTGCTCCACAGCAACCCCAAAGAACTTTCTTTTTGAGAAGAGATGTCAGTCTGGACAAGCAGCTTCGGAGATTTTAGGAGATTGAAGAACTGAGTCATACTCTTACAACAAAAGAGGAACACCAAGGTAAGCAACACTTACAACTAAATGTCAGCAGAAACAACAAAGGTAGGTATGTAGTTTGCCTACCTTGTCACAACAATGAACGACAACTGGGTGACTCCTTTGGACTACAGCAACTGAAGTGTTGTCTACAAAGGCGGCCTGAACTGCGCTCTGCTTATAACAACTTCCTTCAGGAGTATGAAGATCTAGGCCACATAAACAGGGTAACAAGCATGAAAGAAAATACAGGACAACTGTGCTATTTTACTACATCATGCAGTCATCAAGTCATAGAGTTCCACTACGAAGACTCGAGTAGTTTTTGATGGGTCAGCGAGAATGACCACAAACGTGTTTCTCAAGGATAAACTGTTAGTTGGGCCAACAGCACAGCAAAACCTGCAGTCTATCAGTCTATGATTCAGAACACATGAAATAGTTTTCACTAGTGATGGGCAATCTGAGACGAGATCTCAAGATTTCTCGAGACTAGCATAGGCATTGTTTCTCGTGAGAAATCACGAGAGATCTCGAGAGCGTTGTCCCCGCATTGTGTGGCGGGCAGCATGTTGTAGGCCTGCAGGTAGACAGAGCTAACTGTTGTTTGTGCCGCATATGCGAATAGCCAACCACGGGCCTTCTCCGTTCTGTAAATACGTGTAAACAAGTGACTAGGGCGTTAATTTCTACCGACCGAGCGAGCTGGCCGTGCGCGTAGAGGCGCGCGGCTGCGAGCTTGCATCTGGGAGATAGTAGGTTCGAATCCCACTATCGGCAGCCCTGAAGATGGTTTTCCGTGGTTTCCCATTTTCACACCAGGCAAATGCTGGGGCTGTACCTTAATTAAGGCCACGGCCACTTCCTTCCAACTCCTAGGCCGTTCCTATCCCATCGTCGCCATAAGACCTATCTGTGTCGGTGCGACGTAAAGCCCCTAGCAAGAAGAATTTCTACCGAGGTCTATTTTGAAGCAGTATAACATAACTATAAAGGATACACATTCTGGCATTGTATGCAGCGGTAAGTACATGAATGTGTAGGCTAAGTATAGAAACTGACAGCTACTGCAGGTACACCTACCTGGATACTAGAGGCGTGCATTATTCTAACTCAAGACGAGGCAAGATGCGCCTTGCTGCATGCGACCACCATTACGCATGACTGGAACGTGTAATCTACAATGCCTGAATTTGCTCCAATTCTTTTGACAGGTAAGTGTACATCATTATACGACCCCTCATTCAATATCATATGTATGACTAATGCTTGTGTTTACCAATATTTTGGTGACAAAGGAAATAATTCCTTACGATTTTATAGAATATTTGCATCATAATTAGGTACTTCAGTATATGATGGTGCAATGTATAATTGTGTCTAACTGTATGCAACAATTTAAGAAGATGTCCAAAATGCAGCATAAGTCATGGATGTAGAGGTGAAGAGATGCCACATATCACAGTGCGCTACGTTGTTTATTCAAAAGAAGTAAAATATGTCAGCAGAAATACACCTGAGATGATCCAGCACTTAAAAGCACATAATATTGCCGAAGGGAATCGTCACAGGGAACACCTAGGGTGTCGACAACAATTGTGAGGTATCCAGGTAGGTGTACTTCCTATGTACAGTTACTTGCAAATTATGCAGGGTTATTCAACTAAGATGTCCACCTCAAATAACCCGTGAACCGTTTAAGATACTGACATTGTATTTTCACTGTCTCATAGTTTAATATTCAGTACTTTTCTAGGTTTTTGACAAAATTTATTGTCTCACACACGTTTCCATATGAGAACACTGGTGGTATACTAAGAAGCTTACACTCGTAGTTACTGGGACATCACACAGATCGCAGCACTGGAGAATCGGACTCGAGAGCATTGCCCATCACTACTTTGTTGAAAGAATTGGGGCAAGCTCGAGCATTTTAGATTACACGTAATGATGGTTGCATATGCAGCAAAGCGCATCGTGCCCCATCTCACGTTTGAATAACGCACACCTCTAGTATCCAGGTAGGTGTATGTCCTGTCTACAGTTATTCACAAATTATAGAGGGTTATTCATCTAAGATGTCAACCTCAAATAAGTCGTGAACAGTTTAAGATACTGGCATTCTGTTTCCACTTTCGTTAATGGTATTAATACCATTAACAAAAGTGAAAACACAGGCTTTTGACAAAATTTATTGACACATACGTTTCCATATAAGAACATTATTTCATCAATAACTTCTGATATACAATCAAGCTTACACTCGTAGCTACTGGAACGTCGCACAGATCGCAGCACAGAAGAATAGGTCTCGAGATCTGTGACATCAGTCTTGAGAGTCTTGAGTGAGAGCATTGCCCATCACTAGCTTTCACAGCTGACATAACTAAAATGTACAGGCAGATGAAGGTACAGAGGATACCAGACTCCAGAGAATTTTGTGGAGCTCACCAGAGCAGTCAGTCACCATCTATGAGCTAACAACTGTCAATGTGGCATGGCATTAGCATCATACCTTGCAATTCGGAGTTCATCTGAGGATGAATATCACAGGTTTCCGCGAGCTGCAGAGGTTTTAAAGAGGGATTTCTGTGTAGACGATGTCCTCTGTGGATCCAGTACAATTGATGATGCACGTATTCTCCTCCATTAATTCATCAATCTTCTCAAAAGTGGTGGGTTTCCATTGAGAAAATTCTGTTCCAATCATCCTGCCATATTGAAATCCATCCCTCTAGCACTGAGACAAACCCAGTCACCACTTCAACTGGACAATGCAGACGAAGTGAAAACACTAGGATTGCTGTGGCATCCTACCTTAGATGTATTCATAATCACTATCAAGACACCACTGATTTCCTCCACTCTTAATGGAAATCCAAGGATCTCAGCAGTCACAAAGAGAGAAGCATCATCTGTGGTCACATCTGTTTTTGACTTGTTACGGTTACACAACATTGGCTGGGATGAGAAAGTTGGTCAAGACTTGAATACACGCTGGCACAAACTGAATAACTAACTGCCAATACTCAAAGATATTAAAGTTGACGGACATGTATTAGTCAAGAGAACACCCTCTCAAATACAAATCCATGGCGTCTCTGATGCTAGCGAGAAGGTGTATGGAGCTTTTCTTTACCTGTGTTCTATAGTGCAACAGGGGGGGAGGTGGAAGTAAGGCTACTTTGTTCTAAGTCCATTGTAGCACCTGTTGAACAGTTAACACTTCCAAGTCTCGAGCTTTGTGGAGCTCTGTTACTTGCTCGACTAGTGCACACAATTAAGCCGATCTTGGAATTAGAAAGCTCTGGAATTATATTGTGGACTGATTCAACAATCATACTACCATGGTTATCATCACCAGCTATCAAGTGGAAAACATTTTTTGCTAACCGAGTAGCACAAATTCAAGATCTCGCCAAAGGAAACACATGGATGCATGTACCATCACAGGACAACCCTGCAGATCTAATAAAATGAGGCACCGACCCCGCTTCACTATGTAACCTTGATTTATGATAGCATGATCGATCATGGCTAATTCTGTCTTCCTTGAACTGGCCTACATATACCCCTAATGTAACAGGTGCAGACCCACAAGAACAATGAATGTTACCCATTGTCGCTTTATCCATGCAATATGACAAGCACATCATGCTGTTAAGATACTCAATATAAATGTCCAATAACGGACCATTTATATTGGTATTATAAATTTACTCATTTGGGACAAATATTTCAGGTTCCCTATGGGAATCCACATTTATATCAACTTAAAATACTCATTGCTAACTTGTCTGCAGAGAGTCATCAGTTACTGCTTGAGATTTGTCCATAACAATGCCCCATTCAGCCAACAAAAGACGTGGTAGCATAACTGCTCAAGAAATGCAAAATGCATTGCAGTGGTGCATGAGAAATATACAGCAGGAAGTCTCTTGCAATGGAAACAGAGTATCTTCAAAGGAATAAGGAGATCTTCAGGATCTCCATCCCTTTCTTGACAAGCATGGAATTCTTTGCATAGGCGGACAGTTTCACCACTCTCAGCTTTCTCGCAAGCATCAGCTTATTTTACCGCCAACCCATCACTTTACTACATTGATCACTGCAGCTGAGCACAAGCATCTCCTGCATGCTGGGCCACAACTGCTTATCGCTTCACTATGACAAGGGTATTGACTACCATGCATTCGATAAGTGATCCGTCCAGTCATTCACGAGTGTCTGCCTTGCTTCAGGATGAAGTCAGCTACTTACCCAACAACTCTTGGGCCAACTGCCTGCAGCAAGAGTTAAACCTTATTGTGCCTTTCTTCACACAGGAATCAACTACACAGGTTTTCCACACATCAAGACTGATTCTGTCAGAAGCCAGACCACCATGAAGTGCTATGTAGCATTATTTGTCTGCTTAGCCACAAAGGCAATTCATCTGGAATAAGTCAGCTCACTAACTTTAGTCTCATTTATCGCTGCTCTCAAAATGTTCATCACCAGGAGAGGCAACATTCTCAATTTGTGTAGCAATTAATGGTACCAACTTTGCTGGAGCTGATAGGGAACTACAAGAACTCGGAAAGTTGTTCCTTGCAGATGAGATAGAGGAAGATATTCAGTCATTTGGAGCTACAGAAGGAATAAGATGGCATTTCATTCCCCCATCTCCCCTCATTTCGGCAGAATGTGAGAATCAGGAGTGAAATCAATGAAACACCACCTCAGAACAGTCACTGGAAAATCCCGTCTCACATGTGAAGAGATGTGTACACTTTTAACTCAGAGAGAAGCCTGTTTGAATTCCAGACCCATCACCATCCTCAGCCCTGGTCACTTCTTGATTGGTGGTCCCCTCATGAACTTTCCTGAGCCTAATCTATCTGGCTTGTCCACAAGTGCTCTTTCTAGGTGGCAAAGGGTACAGCAACTCAACCAGCACTTGTGGGCTCGATGGTCTACAGACTACCTCAACAGCAGCAGAGGAAGTGGTATTCTCCCCATGCTAATCCTCACCCAGGAGAAATGGTCCTGATGAAGGAAGACAACATGCCTCTGCTAGCAACTATCAGTAAGGTGTTTCCAGGGAAGGATGGTTTCATTCGTGTGGTCAGTGTCAGAACCCCAAGGGGAAATATTGTGAAAAGACCATTGAATAAACTTCTTTCCTTCCCTTGTGAATAATTTTACTTTAATTAGATTCATTCAGTGACTGATATGTTTCATTTGTATACTATCTGTTTACTGTATTTATACATAATTGAGCTTCTTGCATGCATGCTATTTTGAAACTACAGTCAAAACCTTTTATTGCAACATTGCTTTTAATGACATATTGGATTTAAAGGCAAAATCTAATGGTCCCATTTAAATCCTATATAATCACTGTATTTAAGTCCGCATGGCTAAATGATTTGTGTGCTGGTTTTTGGTCACAGGGCTCCAGGGTTCAATTCCCGGCAGGATCAGCAATTTTAACCATTACTGGTTAATTTCGCTGACACGGGGACTGGGTGTATGTGTCTTCTTCATCATTATTTCACGACGCACAGGTCGCCTATGGGCATCACATCGAAAGACCTGCATCTGGCGAGTGAACCTGTACTCGGAAACTCCTGGCACTAAAATCCATATGCCATGTCATTTTTGTCACTGTATTTAAAAAACATTGCTTATTACAACATATCATATAAAACAGCATATTTTTAACACATTTTCGGAGAAAAGTATTGATTATTACTAGAGATGAGAATTATAGGCACAAATAGGTTAGAATGCAAACGTATTTGAATAAGGTGCAAGTGCAACCTAGCCACTCTACAGTTATACTGGTGAGTTGCATAAATTTTAGAAGTTCTGATAGTTCAGATCGCTAATATTTATGAAAATCTCACTGCAGAACCATTGTGCGGGGTAGCGAAGGTGTTAGCCAATGCGGTTGCAGCCAGCATAGAAATTAAAATTTGAAATAGAGTGGAGGAAGCACTGTCTGAGTTCAAGACTTTGAACAAGGAACTTAGAAAACAACTCAGTTTCAAGGACAGTAAAATTGAACAATTGAGGTAAAGCTTGGAGGAGCTAAGGACATTGTCTAAAACAGAAATTATCTCTCGGACTGATGACCTCGAGCAGTACCACAGGAGAGACAATCTGCGAGTTTTTGGTGTGCCTGAGACTGAAGGGGAAGACACTGACCATCTTGTACTGAATGTTGCACAAAAATTAGGAGCTGACATTTAGTTAGCCGATATTTTGTGCAGCCGCCATGTTGGTCCGAAGGCGGGGCAGAAACCTTGCCCGATATAGTTAAATTTGTGTCATACAGAGACCGCAGCAGACTGTTTCATAACAAGAGGGAGATTAAAGGGAGCGAGGTCACCATCTGGGAAGATCTGACGACCTGCTGACTGAGCATCCTTCGTGCAGCAGAAGAGCTCCATGGACTGCGTAATGTGTGGACCAAGGACTGTGCAGTCATCATTTGTAAACCAGATGGCAGCAAAATCTGAGCAACACAGATGGAACACATCACATTGTAAATATTAAGATAACATTATTTTCCATTGTTATGAAATCCATTGCCCACTATTCTGAACTGTAACTGTGATATTTCAGTATTACTATATTTGTTGTACAGTATGTAAAAAAATAATTTAAAAAAAATAATTCAAAGCTGCCATTGGAGGTCCAAAGCCCTTATGTGAAAAGCTGATGGAAAATGTAAAAAATGTAAATATGCGACATGTCAATTAGAAACTTTCGCTGATGTAACACGTGAGCGCCAGAATATAAGTAAACACGTTCAGGCTTGCGCTAACTGGCCTTACCTGTTAGCTGTACTTCCCCTGGTGAAAGCGAGCTGATTTCACGCCGGAGCGCCTATCGCTCGCTTTCAAATAATAATTGGTATAAAACACAGAAATCATTGTACGTTTTCGGTATGCACCGATTTGAAACAGAAAAGTTCAGACCTTTCTGATGAACTCAATCTTGATTTTGGAAGACCACCCAGTATCAAACGGATAGCCTTTTACATAAACAATAACAACTTGCTTGCTTGCTTGCTTGCGTGAAGTAATCAAACTTCAAAAATATATTTATAGTAGTGTATTCTATAATCCTTCTAAATTTCTTGAAAATCGGACATGTAATGATAGTACAAAGTTGTTATTTACAAAAATGGGCAAGGAAATAGGTACTTTTTGCATTCCGCCTAATATAACTTTCACAAGAAACATAATATACCTCGGTATATATGCAAATATCACCAAAGGATGCAGAATAAAACAAACTTTACGGTGGTGTAATTATATTTTATATTGGTGGACTGGTTTAAATTTTATTAGCGTTTAAAGATGACCGCACGTACTTTCTGCGCTGACAGTAAGTACAGAAACTAACAGCTCCTGTAAGTACACCTACTTGGATACTAGAGGCGTTCATTATTCGAACCCGAGACAGGGCAAGATGTGCCTCGCTGTATGTGCAATCGCCATTACGCAGACTGGAACGTGTAATCTAAATTGCCTGAGTTTGCTCCAATTCTTTTGACGGGTAGGTGTACATCGTTATCAGACCCCTCATTCAAAATCATGTTTGACCAATGCTTGTGTTTACCAATATTTTGGTGACAAAGGAAATAATTCCTTATAATTGCGTCATATTCAGTATATGATGGTGCAATGTGTAATTGTGTCTAATTGTATGCGAGACGATGTCCGAAATGCAACGTAAGTCAAGGATGTAAGTTATTTTGAAGAGATGCCACATAACACAGCCTGCTGTGTTGTTTATTCAAAAGAAGTGAAATACTTCTGGGATGCTCTAGCACTTAAAAACACATAATATTTCTGAGTCTGAGACTGGGTCTTATGATTTCTTGAGACTAGCGCAGGCACTATTTCGATTTCTCGAGACTTGCGCAGGCACTATTTCTCGCGAGAAGTGTAGAGATCTCGAGACTGTTTTCCCCGCATTGTACAGTGAGCAGCATGTCGTAGGTTCACAGGTAGGCAGAGCTGAAGAATGTTGTTTGTGCAGAGTATGTGAGTGGCCAACCACTAGCGTTCTCCATTCTGTAAATGCATGTCAGCAAGCTACTAGGCTGTTCATTTCTACCGAGGTCTATTAAAAAGTATACAAATGCTGGGAGTGTATGCAGCAGTAAGTACACGAATGAGTAGGCTAAGTACAAAAACTCGTGGCTACTGTACGTCCTACATCGTTATCACTACATTTATCAGACCCCACATTCAATATTCATTTGACCAGTGCTTGTATTTACTGACATAACGGTGATAAAGGAAAGAATTCCTTACAATATTATAGAGTATTCGCGTCATAATCAGGTATTTCTGCGTACAACTGTGCAATGAGTAATTGTTCTAATTGTACATGACACCTTTCAGATGATGTCCGAAATGCAACGTAAGTCTTGGACTTGGGATTATTTTTAAGAGACGCCACATAGCACAATCCACTGTGTTGTTTATTCCAAAGAACTGAAATACGTCAGCAGAAATACTTTTGGCATGATCCGGCACCTAAAAACACATAACATCTCAGCAGGGGAATTGTCACAAGGCCTGCATCACAAGGAGCTACCCTGTCAACAACTGCAAGTATCCAGGTATGTGCACATCCTATACACAGTTATTAACAAATTATACAGGGTTATTCAACTAAGAAGTCCACCTCAAATAACTCGTGTACCTTTTAAGATATTGACATTCTATTTTCACTTTCGTTAATGGTATTAAGGGGTTCATTTTTCAACATGCATGTCTTTTCCATGCTTTGGACAAAATTTATCAGCACACACGTTTCTATATGAGGACATTATTTCATGCAATAACTGCTTGTGATATACGATGAAGCTTGCACTCGTACTTACTGGGACGTTGCATAGACTTCACACAGGAGAATCGGTCTCAAGAGCATTGCTCATTCCTACCCTGTCGAAAAAATTGGAACAAACTCAGGTATTTTAGATTACACGTTCCACTCCTGCATAATGATGGTTACATTTGCAACACGGCACATCTTGCCCCATCTGAAGTTAGAATAATGCACACTTCTAGTACATCCTAACTACTGTATAGTTATTCACAAATTATGCCGGGTTATTCATCTAAAATATACACTTCAAATGAGATGTGAACAGTTTAAGGCACTGACATTCTGTTTTCACTTTCGTTAATGGTATTAAGGGGTTCATAGTTGAACATGCAGTACTTTGCAGCCTTTTGACAAAATTTATCAGAATAAATGTTCCCACATGAGAATGTTATTCACACAATAACTGATCATAATATACTATCAAGCTTACACTTGTAGTTACTGGGACATCGCACAGATCGTGGCACAGGAGAATCGGTCTCAAGACTCTCACAAGAGTCTCGAGATCTGCAACGTCAGTCTCGAGAGTCTTGAGCGAGAGCATTGCCCATCGCTACTGTTAACACAGGGGGAACTTTTCATGTGGTGCTGTTGGAAGTTGAAAAGCCGGGTTTGGGTCGTAATGGTTTCATTTGTGGAATAATCTAGAATGAAAAAAAGGTTTGTGAAAATTTGTGTGTAAACATAAACAAGATTGAAAGGTATCACTCATATCCACAAGACATAGATGTAGCCATTGACAGAGTAAATTTTGAATTACAACGACTGAATGACTATGTGAAAAATAACAGCTTGTTAATAAATCCTAACAAAACTCAGGCTATTATATTTGGTACCAAAAGAAATCTTAACTTGTTAAAAAGTAGACATGTACCCCCAATTATTTTAAATAATATTGTCGTGCCCTATTGTATGTCAGTAAGAAACTTTGGCGTTATATTTTTTTTTTTGCTAGTTGCTTTACGTCGCACCGACACAGATAGGTCTTATGACGACGATGGGACAGGAAAGGGCTAGGAGTAGGAAGGAAACGGCCGTGGCCTTCTATTAAGGTACAGCCTGGTGTGAAAATGGGAAACCACGGAAAACCATCTTCAGGGCTACCGACAGTGGGGTTCGAACCTACTATCTCCCGAATACTGGATACTGGCCGCACTTTAGCGACTGCAGCTATCGAGCTCGGTAGGCTTTATAATGACTGAGACACTAAATTGGACTGAACAAGTGACAAATACATGTCGTAAAGTGCAGAAATCTCTTTTTCCTCTCAAACGCTACCCTACTATATTTCCAAAACATCTTAAAATACAACTGGTAAAATCCCTAATCTTACCAATTCTAGACTACTGCGACACTGTACTTACGGACATATCTCATGACAGTAACAAGATGCTTGAACAGAGATTAAACACCTGTATTTGATTCATATTTACGCTGCGATATGGTTCTCACATTTCACCTTATTACAGGGAGTTGTCATGGCTTCGTGTTCATGAGCGTTGCAGTCTCCACATGTTGTCCCTTCTGCATGGAGTTCTAAACACAGGTATACCAAATTATCTCTCTTCAAAATTTAATTACCTCTCCTCCTATCATAACCACGATACACGATCTGGCTCTTGTTTAACAATATCTCTCAGTCACTCCAGGACCTACAACCGCTCCTTTGTAGTCACTGCCGCGAGGCTGTGGAATACCCTACCTGCTACCATTAGGGATTTGCGTTCTTGTAGGAAATTTAAGATGGATTGCCAAAATCACTTTCTGAATACTTCTAGCTGACTTTTCGATGTGTGTAGTGTGAATGAGTGCGTGAATGAGCATATTTTCATAAAAATTAGAAATATATTTGCTAGTTATAGGTTTTTACTGTGTTTCTGTCTCTTATTATCACTAGTGTTAGTTTCATATTTATTATCATGTACGTTTAGATTCTCGTGTTGTACATTCTATAATCGTTTTTTTATTACAATCTCCATATTTTCTATTAGTACTATATTATTTTAAAAAGATTTGTTGTATTTAAATATTATACTGTATGTATTTTAATTATTTTAAACATTGTCGTTAAGTGTAAGAGAGGGCCTTGAGCCCTAACTTCGCCAGGAATAAAGACGAATTACTTACTTACTTACTAAAAAGAATATAAGGTACATATGAGTACTTACTTCCTTGCCGGTCATTTTGTGTCTTGGCGGGCAAGCCTTGTTCCGTCTTATGCTGTGTACGGAGTGTTGTCTACTATTTGCTGGAGGCAGCAGCCAAGTAGGTGAAGGTTTGAGGGAGTTGAGGGGAATGATGAGTGGGGGAAGAAGTAGGGAGGGCTTGTATTCTTGTTTTTTTATTTAAAGAATGTATTAATGATTTATTCATAAAAGTTACCATCCTCCAAAAAGCTAATAAAGTTACCTTGCTCAATATTTACAAAAACATGAAAAGGGTAGGAATGAGCAATGCTCTTGAGACCAATTCTCCTGTGCCCATGGTTATGGCAGAGAACTGTCAATGATTCAGTACTTGCAAACCAAAAATAGAAATTACCGACTGCTCCAGGGTCTTAAATCAGGGGCATTTCTGAATGTTGAAACAAGGAGTACTAGAATACACAATCAAATTAAGAAATAATGGAATGGCAGCAAGTCATGAAATGATTCTGATGAAGGCATGGAACATTGCAAAATTGCATAGAGTCTAATTTGTAGAGTTCCAAGTAGCAGGAGCACTAATTCCTACTGTTGCAAATCAGGAACACCAATCAGATCATGGCATTTTCTCTTACACCAAGGAACACCATGAATGAAAAGGGTGCATCAAATGTCATCATAAAACCGACAGGAGGAAAGAAGCTTCATTGCACAGTGATAACCGCAGATGGGAGAAAACTTTCACTGCATGTCATATTAAAGCTTGAAGTTTGATGACAGCATATTTTATTAAGGACTGGGTTTGGGTAATGTGGGGGTGACTTTATTGCACAAGAAACCCATGCTGATGCTTGACTGTTTTTGCGGGCATCTAGTGGAGAAGGTTAAACAAAACACGGTTCTTGCCACAATTCCAGGTGAAATAACCTCTTTGCTACAACCAAATGACGTGTCCATAAACAAACCCTTCAAGGAGCATCTTTACTGCTTTTACTCCAACTGGATGGTCTCCACTAATACCCAGCAGGAATATTATAAAAAAAAAAAAAAAGCTTGAATTTTTATGTACAAGGATTTGTGGTGGTGGTGATCATTGTTTTAAGAGGAAGTACAACTAGACAACCATCCTGTATATAACACTAATTAGAGAGAAAAAATGGAAGGGGTCGGAAACTTCGAAAAATGAAGGTACCAGCCAAAGAAAGACAAGGGCCATGAAGGGCATGAACATGAAAGACTCCCTAGGATTTGCAAACGTAATACCGTTGGGGTCAGAAAAGAACAATAGTTGACCAAGGCAGGTCAGATAGGATAGATGAAAGTGAGGAGCCTGGCACAAGTAAGTGGAAGTAATGCCAGGACTCAGTTAAGGGCCCCGTGGTCGCCAACCCAAGTTCTCTTCTGTATAAACAAGCTTCCATGGCAGTGAAAACCATCCAACATGGGACAATAATGATGTTGACAACAGCTGATCTCCCTTGTTCAAGGACATGGTGCCTGTGCAGCGAGGTTATTTTTAAGGAGATGGAAGAGTCCCAAATGCTCATGAACTAATGTTAGAGCTGATTCTTGCAAAGAAATTGTTTTACGGTTGATAGTAAATTTATGTAATTTTCACTGTATGAATTTTAGTGGAAGTGCTTTTTTTTGGAGGATGGGAGAAATAGCTACAATAGGCCTACACCTGTAAACACAGCCATTACAATTTGTTAACTTCACAAGTTTTTACAAGTATGCCTGGTGGTATTTAGCAAGCTGCTACTCTTGCTGTTTCTGTATTTGTCATTAATACTTAATATCAGTAAATATATTTAACTCGCCATTTTTAAAAATTCTTTTTAAAGGATGACTTGTCATTTGGGATATTCACAAGGATCCCGCCGCCACGGAGAGGCATTTCAACCAAATGTTGTCAATTTATAGGAAAATGTATATTAACTTATTGGACAAGTACATTTTCCATACATTCCCGCTTAACAAGATGATTTTAGTCTGTCCCAGTCCTAATGCTATTAAATACAAGTTAACATAACCTCATTAATTACAGCAAATGTTCAATATGGTAACTGCCGGGACAGTGACTGACAAACCCATACAAAATTATCAGGCATTGTGCAAACATCACCAGATGATCAGGAAGTTGTATGTTCAGATTAAGTAGTTCCCAACTATACCTGTCCACACAGTAACAAAGAATTTTTATAAATTGCCATGTTCAATATTAGCGTATGGATTCTCATTGGTCCAGATATCATTATAGTGAGAATAGTACATTCCCTCCTGAATAAACATCGGTAAGTAAAACAACTGAAGCAACATCACGCTCATCTTAAATGCATAGTAAAAACTGAGTGAACCTTCAGTCATCGAGCCTCGTATCCCGCACCCGTTGTCTACCAGAATGGACGATATTGATTTTCATGGAGAACCACCCAAAGTAGTTAAAGTATTTTGTTCATTCGTATCTAGCTCAGTCTCATCAAAGTGCACAGTATGCACATTCAGGGAATTTCCTCAGCCTTGTACATTGGCCTATAAAATGAGATTACTTGTCATGAACTATTTTTCACACCGAGGAATGTACATTAAGGTAACTTGAAGTGGAGCACACATTTAATGGACAAGGAACACGACACATGGGATGTGACGAAAAGGACACGTTTCAAGCCAATGCAGCACGTGCAATCAAGGGGAAGTCCGCACACTTATCGGTCAAGAGCATGGGCTGTCCCATACGTCAACGGGCATGTCCCTTCGAGGTATTGCCTGTTGCATTTTGTAGGACGTGTCCCAACAGTTCAGACGTGAGTTTGGTGTAGTGATTAAATATATGCCAACTCAACAGAGGCACCTACTATAAAATAATTTTATAGCATAGCAGAAGTGGAAAAGCATGAAGTGCAGTAGAGTTACAGATGAAAGGATTATTCAAATAGGTATGTATGTGAAAACATCTGGCGAGAAATAGAAGAAGCATTCAGCATGACCGGGAAGTAGACCAACAACATTTATTTACAGTGATAAAACACGTCTAGTGAATACTTTAACTCACTAATACAAGATACTGTACTTACAATGATATACTCCCAGATTATAGTTGTGATGAACGAACATGGCTGAGTGACTCAGACGGTTAAAGTGCTGGCCTTCTGACCCCAACTTGGCAGGTTCGATCCTGGCTCAGTCCGGTGGTATTTGAAGGGGCTCAAATACGTCAGCCTCGTGTTGGTAGATTTACTGGCACGTAAAAGAACTCCCGCGGGAATAAATTCTGGCACATCGGTGTCTCAAAAAACCGTGAAAGTAGTTAGTGGGACGTAAAACCAATAACATTATTATTATTATTGAACAAACACATTCAAATCTCAGTATCATTATCCCAAATTTAAAAAGTATCATGCCGGGTTGATGGTTGAGGCACTGGCCTTCTGATCCCATCTTGGCAGGTTTGATCCTGGCTCAGTCCGGTGGTATTTGAAGGTGCTCAAATACATCAGCCTCACATCAGTAGACTTACTGGCACGTAAAAGAACTCCTGCAGGACAAAATTCCAACACCTCGGCGTCTCCAAAAACTGTAAAAGTAGTTAGCGGGAATTAAAGCAAATGACATTATCATCATGGGAAAACATGATAGACTGAAGTTATTGTTTCTTGCTTCACGAATTATGTAGACAGTTTATCTCTTATTTCTTGAGCTCCTATTCTAGGACAAATATTAAAATGGCCAAATCAGAAATGATCATCTTGATTTGTGCATCGATTTTCACCTTCTGACACAGATAGATTGGTGAAATGTCCTCCTTTCAATCTGATGACATTGTGTAAAATGCATGCAGCTATCAACTTTGGAGACTTTTATTGATATCGGTGTTTCAAAAAGCCAAAATTTTGACACTAGCATCCCAAAGCACATTCGACTTGCTCTATTGAGTCAATAATTAAACACACTCTTTTCATTGTTACGCTGGATACTGGATAAGGGTGCACAAACTTGGTTTTGAGCGGGAATGCTTTATCACCCACCAGATAATAAGGACATACAAATGATGCATCATTTTGGAGTCTAGAAGGTGGCGGTAACTTGAATTTACCATACGCCAGAAGTCTGTCTATGACTGAATTACAAAAGACGAATTCCAAACTCTCCTACATCTACGGCAATAAAAAACCCATCAACATCACTGAAAGCTAGAAGTACAACCAAAAAGTATCTTTTGTAATTTATGTAGGAGGAACCTGTCATGGCCGGTTTCTTAATTCTGAAATACTTTCCGTGAATACAGGCAACACAATGTGGCATATTCCACAATTCATATAATCTAGCTGCTGTTTGTAACCAATTATCAGTATCTGGTGTAGGTATGAAATCTTCATTCAGCACATCCCAAATGGCAATGAAAGTTTCTAATTCAATTTTGCCTATTTTTGTTTCCCCTCGTTTGAACTGGAAGGCAAGCGATTTAAAACTGCCTCAGTTTCCAAGAAACCTGAAAAACAAACAAACAATTAACTACTGGGCGAGTTGGCCATGCGCGTAGAGGCGCGCGGCTGTGAGCTTGCATCCGGGAGATAGTAGGTTCGAATCCCACTATCGGCAGCCTTGAAGATGGTTTTCCGTGGTTTCCCATTTTCACACCAGGCAAATGCTGGGGCTGTACCTTAATTAAGGCCACAGCCGCTTCCTTCCAACTCCTAGGCCTTTCCTATCCCATCGTCGCCATAAGACCTATCTGTGTCGGTGCGACGTAAAGCCCCTAGCAAAAAAAAACAAAAAACAATTAACTACTAATAAAAATTCTGATGGAGACTATTTTTCTTTTAGCTCATGAAGTCAGGGATAAATGGAAGAACGTTCAGCATGCATTCCTATGATATTTAAGGCAACTATCGACAAATGGTTTCCAAGGTGGGAAAAGAAAGATACCATCTTGCAGAGTACTTGCAATTTCTGGAGCCATACACAAGATGCACGGGGTAAGTGCTGTTGAGTGTAAACAGCCCAAAGTTCTGCAAATAACTAACATGCTGACTAGCCCGGCCCCGCGGTGTAGGGGGCAATGCGTCCATCTGTCGCCACCGGGTTCAATTTCCAACCGGGTCAGGGGTTTTCAATTATAAATCAAAAATATCCCCGGCCTGGGGACTGAGTGTTTGTGTTGTCCTTAACATTCCTTTCCTCACATTCAACACTTTACACTTCCGCAATTTCCAAATACAGTACATTCAGGTTCCTAACATATGTGCAAGCAGAGGCAAAAGATCTTTCTAGGTCAACGCCCCAAACAAATAGCATCAAAAAAATAATAAACGTGTTGAATGACTATATTTTTTACAAATTGTGGAATTTTCAATTAAATCAAAATAAATCTGTGATTCCAGACAATCAGGAAATATGAATAAATGCCAGGAGGAGAGTATAACACAGGAGGATCAATATCAATTCCCTCCTTAAAGCAGCGAAACTAAAACCTGCATTAGATATCCTACGGAAATATAACATTCAGGTAACAGCAATGCAAGAGACTCAGTTTATAGACGAAGAAGCGATGAAATCACAGGGCTATATGATCTACAAAGGAAAACCATGTCAGAGAAAGATGAAACATTTGTCACATCTGGGCTCAGATTTCATGGTCAATAACAAAATTATCAACTCCATCATCTCCTCATCTCTAAATGAAAGAACATCCACTTCAGCCTTCAGAAATCATCTCTAAATGAAAGAACGTCCACTTCAGCCTTCAGAAATCTCAACAAAGCATACACGATTTTCAACTTCCATGCTCCAACCAATGTTACAATCAGAAAAGATAGAAAATTGGTTGAAAAGTTCTGGGGAGAACTAGAAGAGACAATAGACAGGATACTGAAATACCACACAACAATCCAAATGGGGGACTTCAATGCCCTAATTGGGAAAGAATGAAAATTCAAGACCATAGGTGGGGAATATCCAGCCCATCAGAGAACCAATAGAAAAGGAGAGAAACTGATCGATCTATGCAGAAACTACAATCTAGTCCTTAAGTTCACTGCTTTTAAATGCCTCCTGAGGAAACCCTATGTTAGTGGAGTTCCAACTTGACCACATCGCCATTAACAGAAGAAATAACAAAAAAGTGCTAAATGTCGAAGTCCTGCGAAATGCAAGCATTGATTCATTCATTCTTCTTACACGACAGAGATCCCAGATGCAGAAAGTCTACAGTTTCAAGATTCAATGTGACTATGTTGAAAGATAACGATGACTTCACCAAGACCTTAGCTGACAATAAGGAGAAAAAGGATTGTTCACAACTGCAAAGGCCCATATTAGATGCAGCTACAAATACCATCCCGTTAATCAGAAGAAAAAAACATGGCTTAAGTGGAACAGTAATAAAAGCAATGCTAACTACAGAAATTTCTTAAAAACCAGGAAATCCACTACCAGAATCAACAGAAACGCTAAGACGCAATACAATAAGAACATTACCGACCAGGCAGAAAAAGACTTTCAAAGGAACAACATAAGAGACCTCTACCAAGCCCTCAGGGCACAAATAACCCCATACCCATCCCCTACACTTCACCTCCGGAGACCAGATGGGAAAATGATTTTTGTTTTGTAAGTTGCTTTACGTCGCACCGACACAGATAGGTCTTATAGCAACGATGGGATAGGAAAGGCCTAGGAATGGGACGGAAGCAGCCATGGCCTTAATTAAGGTACAGCCCCAACATTTGCCTGGTGTGAAAATGGGAAACCACGGAAAACCATCTTCAGGGCTGCCGACAGTGGGGTTCGAACCCACTATCTCCCAGATGCAAGCTCACAGCTGCGCACCCCTAACCACACAGCCGACTCAACCGGTCAAGATTATTCTCTCAAGATAAGAAGCTCAATTGAATTCCTGCATTGGAGAGTATCAAACCGGATTTAGAAACTCAAGATCATGTGCAGAACAGATCCTGAACCTCAAAACTATTCTCACTTACAAGAATATGAGTTCTTCTCCCTTTGTGGCAATTTTCGTTGATTTCCAGAAAGCTTATAATTCTATAGATAGACAATCTCCCTTTCAGACTCTTGCTGAATTGAGACTAGATAATAAGACCCTGAATCTCATAAAGGCTACTTTAACAAACACCAAATCAAAGGTTCAGACAGGAACTATCAAAAAGGTTTGATATCAGAACAGGTGTTAGGCAAGGGGATGGTTTATCCCCTATTCTCTTCAACTGCACGCTAGAGAAAGTCATTTGTCAATGGACGAAAACTCTACCAGACAACTCGAAGCTTAAGAATTGATTTCAAGAAGGACAAGTTAAATATCAACTGCCTGGCCTTCTCAGATGACCTTTGGGTCGATGACCTTCAATGTTAGGCCCCTTAAAACAACAAGCATCATCATCATCGGATGACCTCGCACTCCTAGCATCAAGTGTGGAGAAAACTACATACCAACTCTCCTCCCTCGGTCAAATAGCAGCTAAAGTAGGGTTGAGGATTGCCATTAACAAAAAGGAGTTCATCACCAACATAAGAGATACAACCAACTCAATCCCACATCGGGATACAGTAATAAAGAAGACTAACTCCTACAAATATCTCAGAGAATGGATAACCTCAAATGTTAGTGAAGATATAGCCATGAAAGCCACAGGTGTACCAAACTGGAGAGAGCTTTCCATACCTGTAAGAATGTTTACAAGTCGAAATCCCTTTCCCTTCGCCTCAAACTTTGACACTATGAAACTGTAGTAAGACCTTCGGTATGGTATGCCTCAGAATGCTTGAACATTGTAAAAAAGGGACACTCAGGAATTTGGAACTGAAAGAACGAAAGATCCTGAGAAAAATTATGGGTGCCATTCAGGAGGGAGGTGAATCCAGAATTAGGCATAACAACGTTCTTTACCAACATTTAGAGAGCATAACATCAGCCATGAGAAAGAGGAGACTTATCTTCTATAGTCACATAGTCAGAATGGACAATATGAGACTGACCTCAAGAATCTTCAACACCCTTTCCAGAGGGAAGGGGACAAATGCTGAAAGGATGAAACTGGTTCGACAAGACCTAGAATTTTTAAAATTTGATCCCAAATATATATTCAACAGCGATAAATTTAGAAGAATACTGATCAGAACGTCCGACACTCTCCAGTCACTGACAACTAAAACAATGTGCCCTAGAGTGAGAGTGAAATGGACTCAGGAAAGGAAAGCAACCCACAGTGCAAAGATGAAGAAATACTAGGCCAAGAAGAAAGCTCACCAGAATTAGGAACCATGCGGTCCAAGGGGCCTCAACGAAACAAAGAAAAAGCAAGTGAAAAAGCCTTTGCCAATGGCTTTAACGAAAAGAGGGCTAAACTCCAAGCAGACAATGATTTAGATAAGGACTCCTGCTATTTTTCAAATCACTTTTACCAATGTCAAAAGTCCTTGGTACTGGAAATAAATTGCTGTTCAGAAGTTCAGTTATAAATTCACTGAGTGAAATTTGGAATATACAGAAATCTCAAAATATGATGATAGTATCACAGACTGAATATTTATTCAAAACAATCTTTGAAGGCGTCCACCTTTTCAATACAATTTATTTTTCTTTACAAATAGAATCTTTACATTAACATCGATTCAGTTGTTGGGACAAGTTTCGCCCTCATTTAGGGCATCAAAATCTTCAATTACAACCAGAATTCTGATTTTAATATTTTTAAAAATGTTTAAACTATTTAGTTATTGTTATTTTAAAATTTCTTGTTTAACAATATATAAAAGTACCCATTTGACTAGAATAACTACTTGTGTGAAGAACAATGCACTGAGACAATGTTACTCCTAAATAAAAGTTCTGGGATACACAAACTGACTATGAATTTAATACTGTTGAGTCACTTGGGTGGTTATTTAAATTCAGTCTCACTGTCTCTTAATATGGTGGTTCATCCTTGTACACGTATTCTTGATGATACACTTTAATGTTTATATTAAAAAAACCGGGCGAGTTGGCCGTGCGCGTAGAGGCGCGCGGCTGTGAGCTTGCATCCGGGAGATAGTAGGTTCGAATCCCACTGTCGGCAGCCCTGAAGATGGTTTTCCGTGGTTTCCCATTTTCACACCAGGCAAATGCTGGGGCTGTACCTTAATTAAGGCCACGGCCGCTTCCTTCCAACTCCTAGGCCTTTCCTATCCCATCGTTGCCATAAGACCTATCTGTCTCGGTGCGACGTAAAGCCCATAGCAAAAAAAAAAAAAAATATATATATACAGTGAAACTCTGTTAAGAAGATTTTCAAGGGACTGCAAAAAAAAAACTTCTTAAGCAGGAAACTTCTTAAAAGGGGTAATGCCCAAAAACTTATTCTGTACTGTGAAACACACAGCCAACAGATTTCCTTGTTTGTGAACAATACCGAAATAGGCCGATATATAAGAGCTGCTTACAGAAAGCCACAATATAAAAATTTGATTATCATGACAATATTTTTAGAGATAAAGTAAAATAATTGAACATACCATATTATAAATATATTTGATAAGAGAAGGGAACATATTAAGTTATATAAAAACGTTGCAAGGTTTGATTATTTTAGCAGGCAGAACCATGTCCTTCCACACTTCCCTTCCCTCCGAACTTACACTCTCTGCTTCGCAACAAATTGTTTTGTAAGCGAAAACCAAAAACCCCATGGCACTACAGCCCTTGAAGGGCCTTGGCCTACCAAGCGACCGCTGCTCAGCCCGAAGGCCTGCAGATTACGAGATGTCATGTGGTCAGCACGACGAATCCTCTCGGCCGTTATTCTTGGCTTTCTAGACCGGGGCCGCTATCTCACCGTCAGATAGTTTCTCAATTCTAATCACGTAGGCTGAGTGGACCTCGAACCAGGTCCAGGTAAAAATCCCAGACCTGGCCGGGAATCGAACCCGGGGCCTCCGTGTAAGAGGCAGGCACGCTACCCGTACACCACGGGGCCGGCATTGTAAACGATGCCGGCTCGATTTTTAAAGCGTTCCAGCCACCCGCTCGACGCGGTAAAAGGTACCCTTAATTTGCACGAGGCTTTCTCCTGCACAATAGTCCCACTGAGGCCCGGTTTCATCAACACATGTTAAATATATACTAACAAGTAGTTAGTTAATACGGAGTTAGAAATTTAACATCTTGTTAGGTTTCTTGCGTTTCATCAAACTTTTCTTGTGAAATGTTAACTAATCGACTGTTAACTCTCCCAATATTGCGAACTGGTGCGAATCAAGGAGGCAGTGGTACGAACATGCTGTTTTACAGCGCGCTCCGATGCGCTTTTGTTTGAGCACAGCTGTAAAATATGGCGCGTGAAGTGAAACGGAATCGTAGTTCTAATTTTTCCTCCTTCGCAAAAGAGTTGTTAATTGAATTAGTTATTAAATATATATAAGTTATTGAGTGCAAGCGCACAGATGGCTTGACGATAAAAGAAAAGGACGAGGCGCGTGTAAAGTCCGCGAGGGTTTCAATGGGGTTAACAGATACATTTTTTAGCGGGTATCCGCTGTCACCTAACAAAATCACTTCGTTAATTGTCCCACTTCAAACTGTGCTCCGATATGGGAGTTATAAATATTGTATTGTCGTGTGCAGAACCAGACCACCTAGCAAGTATATCCCTGATTTCGAGGTTAGGCTCACGAATCACCTGAACATTAACATTAACAGAGAAATATCCTTTTTGATTACGATATATTTCGGCCCAATTGCCTCCAGGTGATTGGATTCTTACATGTGTGCAATCTATTGCACGTAGAACAAACACCAGGAAAACGGCTTATTTCATAGAAGTCGCGGATAATTTGCTGACGCTCTTCTACTGAAGGGAATGTTACATACCTCCTTCTCATGGTTGCTATTGCAGCAGACACTCGACAAACAACTCTACTAGCAGTGGCTTTAGAAATTCCAGCATAGTCTCCAACCATTATGTGAAAATAACCAGTAGCAAAAACTCGTAATATTATCAGTACCTGCAACATTGGAGAAAGAGATATGTTTCTCTTCGTAGGATATTCTAACCTCACTTGAATTTCGTCAACAACCTTAGCAACGACTGTTTTCGATAACCTGTATCTATGAAGAAATTTCGGATCCGTCAAATTTTCAAAGTCATTACGTCGCTGAACTCTTCTTCGATCAGGATTGTTTTGTAAAAGATCTAAATAGAGCAATTCCGCCTCGAAAGCGCGATTCACAGCAGCCATTTTGGAACAGGTTGCTAAATGCTAATGTTAGCCATTTAACATTGAAAATGGCTGATGTTAACTTTAATACGCTGTTTAACATTTGTTAATGTTAACATTTGTTGATGAAACGCAAATTTTCTTAAATGGTATGTTAAAATGATTTAACACCTTGTTAAGTACTAACATGTGTTGATGAAACCGGGCCTGAAAGGTATGTTTAAACTTCGCTGTTGTTTAAACCATATTAGCAGAACTTGTTCTATTTCATCGTACTTTTCAGATTTAACTTCCTTACAATTTGCTGAAGTATTCCCTGCAGAAGCAGATATCTCTTCTTTCTTCGCTATAATATCGTTCAAAGTAGACGGCGGCATCCCCAGCTCCTTTGCCAAAGCAACACGAGAAAGTGTAGATGACGCCACTTTCCTTATAATCTCCACTTGGGCCCGGTTTCATCAACACATGTTAAATATATACTAACAAGTAGTTAGTTAATACGGAGTTAGAAATTTAACATCTTGTTAGGTTTCTTGCGTTTCATCAAACTTTTTTTGTGAAATGTTAACTAATCGACTGTTAACTCTCCCAATATTGCGAACTGGTGCGAATCAAGGAGGCAGTGGTACGAAAATGCTGTTTTACAACGCGCTCCGATGCGCTTTTGTTTGAGCACAGCTGTAAAATATGGCGCGTGAAGTGAAACGGAATCGTAGTTCTAATCTTTCCTCCTTCGAAAAAGAGTTGTTAATTGAATTAGTAAATATATATAAGTTATTGAGTGCAAGCGCACAGATGGCTTGACGATAAATTAAAAGGACGAAGCGCGGGAAAAGTCCGCGAGGGTTTCAATGGGGTAAACAGATACTTTTTTTAGTGGGTATCCGCTGTCACCTAACAAAATCACTTCGTTAATTGCCCCTACTTCAAACTGTGCTCCGATATGGGAGTTATTAAATATTGTATTGTCGTGTGCAGAACCAGACCACCTAGCAAGTATATCCCTGATTTGGAGGTTAGGCTCACTAATCACCTGAACATTAACATTAACTGAGAAATATCCCTTTCGATTACGATATATTTCGGCCCAATTGCCTCCAGGGGATTGGATTCTTACATGTGTGCAATATATTGCACGTAGAACAAACACCAGGAAAACGGCTTATTTCATAGAAGTCGCGGATAATTTGCTGACGCTCTTCTACTGAAGGGAATGTTATATACCTCCTTCTCATGGATGCTATTGCTGCAGACACTCGACAAACAACTCTATTAACAGTGGCTTTAGAAATTCCAGCATTGTCCCGGCCATTATGCGAAAATAACCAGTAGCAAAAACTCGTAATATTATCAGTACCTGCAACATTGGAGAAAGAGGTAAGTTTCTCTTCGTAGGATATTCTAACCTCACTTGAATTTCGTCAACAACCTTAGTAAGGACTGTTTTCGATAACCTGTATCTATGAAGAAATTTCGGATCCGTCAAATTTTCAAAGTCATTACGTCGCTGAACTCTTCTTCGATCAGGATTGTTTTGTAAAAGATCTAAATAGAGCAATTCCGCCTCGAAAGCGAAATTCACAGCAGCCATTTTGGAACAGGTTGCTAAATGCTAATGTTAGCCATTTAACATTGGAAATGGCTGATGTTAACTTTAATACGCAGTTTAACATTTGTTAATGTTAACATTTGTTGATGAAACGCAAATTTTCTTAAATCGTATGTTAAAATGATTTAACACCTTGTTAAGTACTAACATGTGTTGATGAAACCGGGCCGTCTTTTATTGTTAGTGCCTTTCGCTTGATCTCTTTCCTCTGAGTTGCGCTCATTTTCACTTAAAAAAAAAGCTTGTACGTTGACATTACAAGTACAACTAACTTCACCTACTCCTATTCATACTAATTACGACGCTACACTATGCTTGGCAATCCGTAGCTTAGGCTTACAAGAAGCAAAGACAAGATGTGTACTAGTTTGTTAGCATGTGCTTTCTATCTTCCTCACACCCCTGACACCTGCTTCAAGGATAACGGCAGCAAATGGGAAATCTAGCAACTTACTCTTAAGAGATTCTTAGAACCTAGGCCTAAATCGCCCCTGCATTCCTACTGGTTGTCACGGCAACGGGCGTAGTTTCTGGCTGTTTCACAAGTACCGCATGGCCAAGCCAGTATTGAGTTTATTTTCCCGCTTCAATCCTCTTCATGCTATAGGTAATGAAGAAAAGAAACACAGGTTCGAAGTTGGTAGAAATTAGTGCATGGAAATGTATCCGGGGTATTACGTGGGAGAGATAAAGGTGCAGTAGCAACGCTAGCACATCTAAACGTAAACAGTTTCTTTCCCCGCGAGAATTTTATTTCATGTCTCCTCATCCTTGTGCTACGTTCTAATAATGTGATGTAATAATTACGAGTAACACGATAATACAATGTTTAGCTCGTATAAAGGTAAAATTAAAAATAACTTTCAATTTTATGCCAACACGTGGTATTGCAATGCCTATGTGTGCCTCCCTCAACACCCAGTTGTCTGTCAACATTCGTTCAACTTCGTACACGATCGGGATCTTTCGGTCGGCTGTTTGGCGGCATGTGTATCAGCTGGCTGCTGGCAAATCGGCTGTTTCCTGCATAGAGTCGCGAAGTTGTTTTTATTCATCTCACTAATAATAGACACGGAAAATCTTATCAGTTTAGTTCAAAAACGTAATTTCCTCTACGGCAAGGCCCACAAGTATTATTGCAACAACGTAAGACAGAATGCCTGGAAGGAAATAAGCAAGGGAATGAAAAATCAGACAGGTTAGAATATTCAGTTTTGTGGTAGGTTAACAGTAATGTTGTGGGCAAATGCACTTTACGGTTTTTAATTAATGTTTAGGCCACCTCGATTAATGACTTCACCCTGTCGCGGCCCGCAAATTACTGCATTAAAGTTTTATCAAATCATTCATTGCGTACTTTATGTTTCTTACGTAGAATTCCGTTCGATTTTATTCCGCTAGATGGAACGGTGGAGTGGAAATTTTGACTGATGGGTTCGATTCGATTCCACAAGTCGAGAGTGAGCATCTGCTGTCCGTGTTGTCATAGCGCGACGTCATATGGCCGTGGCAGGCCCGCACATGTTCCGTGACACCAGACACACACCGCGAGCGCGCGCACGGTCTAACACAGGGTGCAACTTGCGCGGAGACTGGAGGGTTCTAACCACGGGCTGCTTTGAGCGGACGTTTTCTATCTCAAGGGGCTCTAAAATCTGAACTGTTTAAGCGGGAAATATATTTACAACAGAACACTTTAAACGGGAAAAATATACATATGTCTTAATGCAACTGATCAAGGGACCAAGAATATCACACTTCTTAGGCGGGAAAACTTCTTATGCGGGAACTTCTTAACCGAGTTTCACTGTATATTCAAAAACTTGTTAAGGTGTTCTAACTGCTCCACTTCTGTTAACTCTTATTGAGAGAACATACATAAAATGGATATCCCCAGTGATTTAGTTGGAACAAAATATTTACAGGAACTCACCTTATTAATTCAGGAATTTCCAAATGGACTCGTATTGGGTGTCAAAATCAATGGCCTCATGTTTCCGACAAGTTGTTTTCATCAGCTGAACGTTTCCCCTTTCGTAGCCATGACTTGACATAGGGTTGTGGGTTAAATATATGCACAGGAGTCCCAATGCGCCTTATGAAAATAAGTCTGCTTGATCTTGCAACCAGCAGCCTATTTCTCTTTTCGGCGTGGATCTCATTCACACTGGGCGAGTTGGCCGTGCGCGTAGAGGTGCGCGGCTGTGAGCTTGCATCCGGGAGATCGTGGGTTCGAGCCCCACGGTCGGCAGCCCTGAAGATGGTTTTCCGTGGTTTCCCATTTTCACACCAGGCAAATGCTGAGGCTGTACCTTAATTAAGGCCATGGCCGCTTCCTTCCAACTCCTAGGCCTTTCCTGTCCCATCGTCGCCATAAGACCTATCTGTGTCGGTGCGACGTAAAGCAACTAGCAAAAAAAAAAAAATCTCATTCATGGTACTGAAAGCTCTTTCAGCTTCTGCTGAAGAGATGGGAATGGTTTGTACAATCTTGATTAAAGGCATCAGCTCCACTGGAATTTCCTTGGTCTCGACATACTTTCTAAAAGCATTAATGTACCTCCTCTTGTCTGACATGTGGAAAAAGTCACAAAGGTTGCCAACACTCATCACCATAGCAGATATCCAAAGTAGAAGTGGAGGTTCGATATTAGTCTGCTGGAGTACACCCATGACGTTTCAGCACTATGTATAGATTATAAGATATTCTTACTGAATGTAAAAATGTTACGTCATTCTAAAGCGGGAAAATATTTTCCGGAACGGTGTTCCGGCCCGTTCCGGTCCAACTAAACCACTGGATATCCCTATATATGCTGTCAGTTTGAATTTGTAAATAGTTGACTAAATTGACCTATTTGACACTGCATTCTCTGCTTAAAAGGGCTATTTCATAACAGTTCTTAAAAATAACTTTAGGATCATTGTTGCTTTTAACTGTCATATTGTCGATCCCGTGTCATCTCTGTAAATTCAGATTTAT
Source organism: Anabrus simplex (assembly GCF_040414725.1). Classification (NCBI taxonomy): domain Eukaryota; kingdom Metazoa; phylum Arthropoda; class Insecta; order Orthoptera; family Tettigoniidae; genus Anabrus; species Anabrus simplex. The sequence continues at coordinate 225,944,923 of NC_090271.1, read as the reverse complement.
GTGAGTAAAATGAGTACATACATTTTTTTATCACGTTATTTATAGATCTTTTGCTGTTCAGGTAGTGGGCTGCTTGTTGTTGGTGAGAGTCGAACATGGGACTACTCAATATGTTCATATAAATGATGAATTCAGGAACTACAATATAATGAACGGAGTTGAATTGAGTCTCCCTTTTCCTCTCTCGCGGCTTGCTTGTCTAGGTGACACTACCAGATCACCAGTCGATAAGACTGGATTTAAATAACTACCCAAGGGCCGGTTTCATCAACACCTGTTAAATATATACTAATAAGTAGTTAGTTAATACTGAGTTAAAAAATTAATAACATGTTAGGTTTCCTGCGTTTCTTCCAACTTTTCCTGTAAAATGTTAACTAATCGACTGTTAACTTTCCCAACATTGCAAACTGGTGCGAATCAAGGAGGCAGTGGTATGAACATGCTGTTTTACAGTGCGCTCCGATGCACTTTTGTTTGAGTACAGCTGTTAAACATGGTGCGTGAAGTAAAACGGTGATGTAGATGTTGATTCCCGTAGGGAACCTAAAATATTTGTCCCGAATGAGTAAATTTATAATACCAATATAATAGTCCGTTATTGGACATTATAAATTTTCCAGCTAACTCATTCTTGGTTGCCTGCGTTTCGCCCTTGTGTGCTAAGTTAGGCTCGTCAGTTGGGACTTAGCACACCACCCAAGACGCAAGGCTAGTGCATACCGTGGAGGCCACTGCATAGGCTACTTGAAGCCACCAGCAGTGCCAATGCACTATGAGAGCTATGTCTCATTTTCAAAAATTGATGCCTGCCTGGCCATCAAATGATGTAGATGTTGATTCCCGTAGGGAACCTAAAATATTTGTCTCGAATGAGTAAATTTATAATACCAATAGAATGGTCCGTTATTGGACATTATAAATTTTCCAGCTAACTCATTCTTGGTTGACTGCGTTTTGCCCTCGTGTGCTAAGTTAGGCTCGTCAGTTGGGACTTAGCACACCACCCAAGACGCAAGGCTAGTGCATACCGTGGAGGCAACATCATCATCATCAAAAGGTTATTTCATTCCCACCTCAACGGAGGTGGGCGGGCCACAGCTAAACTAGTAGCTCTTAGGACTAGTGAAACATAAGAAAATGAGTAAAGTACACAAATTGAAAGCCGTATGTGTCGTACATACCGTAAAAGAAACTATAATGGATGAGGCTCGGGGATACCGCGACAAAAGGCGGGCCCAGGGGAGACCCACAAAGCACCCCCCCAGGCAAGACCCTATAAATACTAGAGGAGAGAGGTAAATTTTATTGACCGCGGAAGTTGTGAGCGGTGTTTCGGGAAACCTCAGGCACCAAAGTATAGAGATCATCCAGGGTGATTGATCCACCAATCTTCACGCATGATTTGCTCAGTCTTCAAGACTGTCTCGATGGAAATTGATGGTCTCCCGCTCCTTTGTTCATTCGTCGTGAATTTCAGTCCGGCCAGCTGCAAACTCTCTACACCACTTACGAACATTTTTGACATCCAAGCACGACTCACCATACACTTCTGTCAATTGGCGATGGATTTCAATCAGTTCAGTACCTTTTGCATTCAAAAACCAAATAACTGCGCGCACTTTGCACTTGGCGGTAACATCCAATGGTAGCTCCATTCTCAATGGCTGCCAAGCCAAGACTGAGTTCATCAGCGCAGCATGCGCATGTTTATATGCGAGTGCGGGAAACACTCTTCACAATATTGTGACCAACAGCCACACGAACAGAGTTCTGTATTTATAAACAAATAGGAGACCTTATTTTTGGGATTACCCTTGTATATTGGCATCCATTCATTTAGAATTACAAGAAAATAAGGTATCCTGTAATTTCAATTTTGAAAATGTAGTGAAGACAGATTCTGCCACCCTGCTAAAGATATGTTCAAGTTTGGAGTTACATAGAACACGGGTATTCCTTCACAGTGGACTAAACACACCACTCTGGCTACTGTAGCAGCCATATTTGATCCTCTGCGAATACTTGGTCCAGTTATTGTACGATGTAAGCTCCTCATCCTGGCACTTCGGCATCAGCAAGTAGACTGGGATGAATTGCACCCTACACAAGTTGAAATTTCATGAACACCCATAAGCAACTATCATCTCTGAGCACATTGTCATACCAAGAAGAATCACATGTAATGGAGCAATTGTTTGCCTGGAGTACATAGTTTCTCGGACATATCAGAGATGATGAATGGTGCCTGCATTTTCCTGCGGTGCATTAATATCTATAATGAATGTCGTTTAAAGGTGCCTAACATCTAGGTCATCGGCCCCTGCATCAGTATCAATGGTGAGGTTACCATCTCTCTCAACTGCTTAGTCTAGAGTGCCACTGCTGAAGCAAGGTTCATTACCTCGGTTCGAATTAAGTGGTACTACATTATTTAGGCAATTGATGAATAAAGTGTCTACAGCACAGGATAGGGTGGCATGCAGAGCTGTATCAAACCAATCTATGGACAGATGACTCAAGGAACAACATAGCTATAAAGATGAGGACAGATGCTTTGTATTACTGAACAGACTCTACAATAGTTCTAACTCGGGTAGCAGGTACCCCCAGCTCTTGGAAGACTTTTGTGGCTAACAGGGTGTCTGAAATACAGGATCTGTTACAATTGACAAATTTCATTGTAATGGTCTGTACTGATAATATTTTATTAAGAAGGTAAAAATGAAATGGCGTATGGCTTTTAGTGCCGGGAAATCCCAGGACAGGTTCGACTCGCCAGGTGCAGATCTTTTGATTTGACTCCCGTAGGCGACCTGCGCGTCATGATGAGGATGAAATGATGATGAAGACAACACATACACCCAGCCCCCGTGCCAGGGAAATTAACCAATGATGGTTACAATTCCTGACCCTGCCGGAAATCGAACCCGGGACCCCTGTGACCAAAGGCCAGCACGCTACCCATTTAGCCATGGAGATTAAGAAGGTAATATGTCTAGACATTAAAATTACATGTATTTCACTTGTGAAGTTATGTGTATTGATTACATGGATACTTTAAATAAAATAAAGTTCTCAATACAGGACCTGTCGAGAGCAGATGACTGGAGGCACATTGCTTTATAGGACAATCCTGCAGACTGTACCTCAAGAGAACTTGAACCACAGGAACTTGAGACAATGTTGCTGCTATAATACAGATGTTGATTCCCATAGGGAACCTGAAATATTTGTCCCGAATGAGTAATTTATAATACCAATATAAATGATCCGTTATTGGATATTATACATTTTCCAGGTAACTCATTCCTGGTTGCCAGCGTTTCGCCCCAGGGTGCTAAGATGGGCTCATCAGTTGGTAAATAGCACACCCTCCAAGACGCATGGCTAGTGCATACCGTGGAGGCCACTGCGTAGGCTACTTGGAGCCACTGGCAGTGCCAATGCCAGGCTGTGGCCTTAATCAAGGTACAGCCCCAGCATTTGTCTGGTGTGAAAATTGAAAACCATCTTCAGGGCTGTCGACAGTGGAGTTCGAACCCACTATCTCCCGGATGCAAGCTCACACCTGCACGCCCCTAACCGCAAAACCAATTCAACCGGTAAACCTGTGAATTTCAACTCTTTCGCTGCGGTAATAGACTTTTGTCGACCTGGTACTTTCCTGCAATAGATTCCGCGCGCTTGTTTAATAAAGGCGCATTAAATAATACAGGCATCTATAGTCATGTATTGACTATGTACTAAACATTGTTTGAAAACATTGCCGCCAATACTGGACCTATGTTTATTTGTTATCTTTCACCCGCCGCCCGCTAACATACCTGTCAGCAGTCTGGCCGATAGCAGGCTTCACTCAGCAGCTATGAGCGCACGGAACAACATTAGTAATGACTGAAGAAATCTTCAATCTTTTAATGGCGGATTCTGATTCAGACTTTTCAGTAAATTTGGACAATGAAGGGTACCGTAGCTTCTTGTGATTCATACCGGGCCGGAGGTGTTCTGTGACTATTACTCTTCATTTATATGTGTTTTTAAGTGTCGGATTATCCCAGAAGTATTTCTGCCAACGTATTTTACTTCTTTTGAATAAGCAACACAGCGGGCTGTGCTACGCGACATCTCTTCAAAATAACCGACATCGACGACTTACGTTGCGTTTCGGACAACTAGACACAATTTCACATTGCACCGTCATATATCGAAGTACCTAATTATGACGCGAATACTCTATAACATTTTAAGGAATTACTTCCTTTGTCACCAAAATATCGGTAAACACAAGCAGTGGTCATAATATGATATTGAATGTGGGGTCTGATAACGATGTACTACCTGTCGAAAGAATTGGAGCAAACTCAAGCATTTTAGAGTACACATTCCCTTCATGCGTAATGGTTGTTGCATATGCAGCAGAGCGCGTCTTGACTCGTCTCGAGTTCGAATAATGCATGCCTCTAGTATCCAGGTACGTGTACCTACAGTAGTCGTCAGGTTCTGTACTTAAATCACTCATTCGTGTTCCTACATTCTATACAATGCCAGAATGCGTATCCTTTATAATTATGTTATACTGCGTCAAAATAGACCTGGGTAGAAAACTAGAAATGAACGCTCTAGTCGCTTGTTGATACGTATTTACGAAATTGAGAAGGCCCGTCTTTGGCTATTCGCATACTCGGCACAAACAACATTCAGCTCCGACTACCTGTAGGCCTACGACACGCTGCTCGCCGCACAATGCGGAGACAACGCTCTCGAGATCTCTCAAAATTTCTCGCGAGAAATAGTGCCTGTGCTAGTCTCGAGAAATCTCGAGACCTCGTCTCAGATTGCCCATCACTAGTTGAAACCTTTCTTTAGCACTGATATTGAGTTTTGGTTTAGTACTGCAGAAATACATGCATAACACCACCATGGAACAGCGGGACGCACTCACGAAACCATCGACAGAGGGCGGTGAATCACAGCACGACGATCCTTGAGTCCAATTAGTGGGGTAGGCCGTGGATGGTACGGTCATGACTTCCACGTTTCTTTGCTCATTGTCAGAAGCAGAACTTAACATTCCCTGATGAAGGCCAATGCAATTTGGCTGAAAAAAAAGCTCGGCTTCATTAAATAAATATAGTGGCTTTAATACAGTATTAATTTATTTATTTACGTTAATACTGATACACGTTCTTTGGATTGTTATGTATTTTAATTGCATCTCGTTATTCTTATGTTTTTATGTGAAAATAAACACGGCTCTGCACAAAACATCTTTTTAATCAGTCTCAGATCGCGTTACCAACATGCCGCCCACCTAGTTGAGGAACAAATTACGTAACCAGAATCAATAAAACTTCAAATAAATAACAACGAAGGCACAATACAAGAGCAAGAAAATGGTTGAGGATATTTGAAAAGTTAAAAGAGGAATTTTAAATGTTATTGAACACATTATTCTTGAGGAAACACACAAAGTTTTGTAATAACGCGTTTGTACATGTCCTTTGGAGAGCGCACTTATACAACACGGACTTGCCCATCAGCCCCAGGGTGAACCACCTCAATTACCCCAGTCTGCCACACAAGAGGGGGTAAATTGTCCTCCTTCATGATTACCAGTGTACCAGCTTGTAGAGTGGGTTGTCTTGTAGACCATTTACTTGTGTTGCTGAAGTTGGGACAGATAGTCGGTAGACTATCTTTTCCACACCTGTTGTCTGCATCGCTGAATGAGTTCCCATCTTGACAAACGTGACACTGGACCTGGAAGCAAATCTCGCTCCGGCATGGAATTAAGAGGTTCACCTACTAAGAAGTGGCCAGGTATTAAGAAGGAGAATTCATCAGTGTTGTTAGATGAAGGAGTGATGGGTCTGGAATTGAGGCAAGCTTCAATCTGTGTGAGGAGTGTGTACATTTCTTCATATGTCAGAACTGTGTTCCCCACTACTCTCCTTAAAAGGTACTTCACTAATTTTATCCCGGCTTCCCACAATCCACCAAAGTGTGGTGCTTGAGGGGGAACAAAGTGCCACTCAATTCCTTCTTGAGAGGCAAAGGCCAGTACTTCACTTTGATGACTCCGTGACTTAAATAGAAGATGCAATTCCTTGAGTTCATTTTTTGCACCCACGAATCACTGTAAATGTTACTACATCTACCTCTCCGTGCTAAAAGTCTACGCAATGCAGCCATGAAAGCCTATGTAGTAAGACTGCTCACCAACTCACGGTGAACTTCTTTAATAACCAAGCATACAAATAAGGCAATATAACATTTTATCTTCACCTTGCAGCGTACCGTGCCTTGCTTAATGTATAATGGTCCACCACAGTCTATACCACAATTTAAAAATGGCTTTCTTGGTTCAACTCTTGCAGGAGGCAAATGACCCATGAGCTGTTCTGTTGTAGTAGACTTCAGTCTGAAACAACGAAGACATTTATGGATGGTCTTTCGGATGACAGATCGCCCGTTGGGTATGCAAAAGCGTTGTCTTAGAGATGCAAGAAGCAATTGAGGGCCGGCATGTAATAATCTTTGACGTTCGTACAATACCAACAGTTTTGTTACATGGTGCTTTGGAGGCATTATCAGTGGATGTCTTCGATCATAGGGGGCTGATGAGTTCTCTACCCTACCACCCACCCTGAGCACATAATTGGCATCCAGGAAAGGATGCAGAGAGTTTAACTTGCTTAGTGAGGGGCAACGCTCTCGCTCGAGACTCTCGAGCCTGACGTCACAGATCTCGAGAATGTCGAGACCGATTCTCCTGTACTGCGAGCTGTGCGACCTCCCAGTAACTGCGAGTGTAAACTGATGGTATCATCAGCAGTTATTTGTGTGAAATAACGTTCTCATATGGAAACTTGTGAGCCAATAAATTTTGTCAAAAGCCTGGAAAAGTACTGCATATTCAACTATGAACCTTAATACCATTAACGAAAGTGAAAACAGAATGTCAGTATCTTAAACTGTTCACGACTTATTGGGGGTGGACATCATAGCTGACTAACCCTGCATAATTTGTGAAAAACTGTAGATGCGATGTTCACCTACCTGGATACTAGAGGCGTGCATTATTCCAACTTGAGACTGGGAAAGAAGTGCTTTGCTACATATGCAACCACCATTACACGTGAGTGGAACGTGTAATCTAAAATGCCCGACTTTGCTCCAATTCTTTAAGCAGGGGTGATGGACAACGCTCTCGAGACCGACTCTCGTGTGCTGCAAGCTGTGTGACGTCCCAGTAACTACGAGCGTAAACTTGATAGCTATCATCAGCAGTTCTCATATGTAAACGTGTGTGACGATAAATTTTGTCACAAGTTATTCCAGGTGGACTTCTTAGATGAATAACCCGTATAATTTGTTACTAACCGTTATTAGGATGTAAACCTTCCTGGATGCCTCACAATCGTTGTCGGCAGGGTTGCTCCTTGTGATTAATTTTTTTTTTTTTTTTTTTGCTAGTTGCTTTACGTCGCACCGACACAGACAGGTCTTATGGCGACGATGGGACGGGAAAGGGCTAGGAGTGGGAAGGAAGCGGCCGTGGCCTTAATTAAGGTACAGCCCCAGCATTTGCCTGGTGTGAAAATGGGAAACCACGGAAAACCATTTTCAGGGCTGCCGACAGTGGGGTTCGAACCTACTATCTCCCGAATACTGGATACTGGCCGCACTTAAGCGACTTCAGCTATCGAGCTCGGTTCCTTGTGATTCAGGCCGGGCCGGAGGTGAGTAGTATAATGCAGGGATTCTGGCGCCTCCGCCGCATCCTCCGCCGCATCCTCCGCCTCCTCCTCCTCCGCCGCCGCCCGCGGGAAATTTGAATTTTGGCGGGAAATTTGAATTTTGGCGGGAGATTTGAATTTGTAAACAAAGCCACGTGCTTTTTGACAGCTGTCATCGACAACAACGCATCGCTAACCTCAGTACTGCCATCTTGACGGGCCTAAACCTCACTAGTGCCAACTTAACCTAACTAGCATGAGGTAAACAAAGCCACGTGTTTTTTGACAGCCACGTGCTTTTTGACAGACAACAACGCATCGCTAACCTCAGTACTGCCATCTTGACGGGCCTAAACCTCAGTAGTGCCAACTTAACCTAACTAGCGCGAGGTAAACAAAGCCACGTGCTTTTTGACAACCACGTGCTTTTTGACAGATTTGTAAACAAAGCCACGTGCTTTTTGACAGCTGTCATCGACAACAACGCATCGCAAACCTCAGTACTACCATCTTGACGGGCCTAAACCCCAGTAGTGCCAACTTAACCTAACTAGCATGAGGTAAACAAAGCCACGAGTTTTTTTGACAGCCACGTGCTTTTCGACAGATTTGTAAACAAAGCCACGTGCTTTTTGACAGCTGTCATCGACAACAACGCATCGCTAACCTCAGTACTGCCATCTTGACGGGCCTAAACCGCAGTAGTACCAACTTAACCTAACTAGCTCGAGATAAACAAAGCCACGTGCTTTTTGACAGCCACATGCTTTTTTGACAGCTGCCATCCGCCATCTTTAAACTACAGAGCGCTGTGCTGCCCTCTTGCGTCACCTGTCATCGGCAGTGCTGCCATCTTGGCGGGCCTAAACCTTAGTGCTACCAACTTAACCTCACTAGCTCGAGATAAACAAATCCACGTGCTTTTTGACAGCCACGTGCTTTTTTGACAGCTGTCATCCGCCATCTTTAATCCATAGAGCACAGTGCTGCCCTCTTTAGCTACTTACCTTTGAAATGTGGTGGCGGATAATTTGAAAAATGCTTTTTTGACAGCAGCCATCTTGCATCGCAAACCTCAGTGCTGCCCTCTTTAGCTAGATACCTGTGGTAGCAGACAATTCCACGTGACAGCAGCCATCTTTAATCAAGAGAGCACCGTGCTGCCCTCTATGTGGTGGCGGCAAATTGAAAAATTCCACGTGCTCTTGTTTGGAAACAAACTCACGTGCTTTTTTGACAGCTACCATCCACCATCTTTAATCAACAGAGCACAGTGCTGTACTCTTTAGCTAGATACCTTTGAAATGTGGTGGCGGCAATTTGAAAAATTCTATGTGCTCTTGTTGGGAAACAAAGCCACGTGCTTTTTTGACAGCTGTCATCCGCCATCTTTAATCAATAGAGCACCGTGCTGCTATCATGCGGGCAATTTCATCACCTATCACCCGCCATCTTTAATCTACAGAACACCGTGCTGCCCTCTTTATGGCTACTACCTTAAGCATGTAGTAGCGGGCAATTTGAAAAGTTCTGTTAGCTATCATCCGCCATCTTTAATCAAGAAAGCACCGTGCTGCCATCTTTAGCTAGATACCTTTGAAATGTGGTGGCGGCAAATTGAAAAATTCCACATGCTCTTGTTTGGAAACAAACTCACGTGCTTTTTGACAGCTACCATCCGCCATCTTTAATCAACAGAGCATAGTGCTACCCTCTTTAGTTTGAAATGTGATGGCGGCAAATTCCACGTGCTCTTGTTTGGTAAACATAGCCATGTGCTTTTTTGACAGCTGTCATCCGCCATCTTTAATACAGAGAGCACCGTGCTGCCCTCTTTATCGTAGTAGATGTAAATTCGTCACCTGTCATCCGCAGTGCTGCCATCTTTAGCTAGATACCTTTGAAATGTGGTGGCGGATAATTTAAAAAGAAAAATTCTACAGCAGCCCTCTCTCGACGCTAATTGCATAAGATGGCGGCTATACATGACTCCTTAAGGGTGCTTACGCAAGATGGCTGCTATACACAGGTTCTTATGAGACGCCCTTGGGATGCTTGCTCAAGATGGTAGTTATACATGGCTCCTTATGAGATGCCCTAGGGATGCTTGCTCAAGATAGCGGCTGCTCTTATGGGACGGCTTAAGGGTCCTTGGCTTGAGACGCCCTAAGGATGCTTGCGCAAGATGGCGGACACAAGATGGCGGCTATACAAGTCTCCTTATGAGACGCCTTAAGGGTGCTTGCGCAAGATGGCTGCTGCTCTTAGCTTAGAGGCTAACGTGTCGTGATAGTTCGATTCATTAAATTTAGGGCTTAAATGCAAAATGTTAAATATCTCGAAAACGGTGCATCGTAGAGCAAAACGGACAAAATTTTTCTACCCAATACCTAGGTTCGCAGTATGAGGAACAAGAAAATCATATTCTAATGATGGGATCAACGGTTCGGTTCCTACTTAGGCCCTTTGGCATTTGCTCTGTTTTAGCTTGTATTGAAGCGAGTCTTCGTAACATGATCAGGTTTAGCTATGGTAGAGAGTATAACGTGCCGTGCAGATTCGATTCATTAAATTTGGAGGCTTAAATGCAAAATGTTAAATATCTCGAAAACGATGCATCGTAGAGCAAAACGGACAAAATTTTTCCGCCTAATACGTAGGTTCGTAGTATCAGGAACAAAAAAAAAACATAGTCTAATGATGAGATCAACGGTTCGATTCCTACTTAAGCCCTTTGCCATTCGCAGCTATCTATTTCTACAAGATGGTGGCTGCTCTTATGAGAAACAAGATGCCTTGAGACGTCCTAGGGATGCTTACGCAAGATGGCAGACACAAAATGGTGACTATACATAGCTCCTTATGAGACGGCCTAGGGGTGCTCGCACAAGATGGCGGCTACTCTTATGAAGAAAGCTAGCTTAGAGGCTACTGCGCAAGCTGCTGTTATGCATGTGGTGGAGGGCAATTTGAAATTCTATGTGCTTAATCAACAGAGCACCCTGCTGCCCTCTTTAGCTGAAATGTGGTGGTGGATAATTTGAAAAATTCTTTTGACAGCTATCATCTTTAAACAAAGGCGACTATACATAGGCTGTTAAGGCCTTATCATTCTCCTCCTCCTCCTCCTCCTCCTCCTCCTCCTCCACCTCCTCCTCTACCTCCTCCTCCGCCTCTTATGTCAAGGCATAGCTTTATATCGAACAAGTTTAAACCTGCATCGCGAAGGCAAGCGTGTGCAGCGATAACATTATTGTGCATGTTTAGACTTTCGAAACATAAGAAGAGTAGAATCAAACGCTGTACTCGATACGACATGTGATCAGAACATTGATTGATGCGTTCAGAAAACAAAATAAGTGATCAAGACTAGAATCGAACAATGTACTCAATACATCATGTGTTTAGAATATGTCAGGGGATACGCTTGTTCTAAGAAGATCAGATTGAAACATAACAAGACTAGAATAGAACACTGTAATCGATGTTGTTAACTTCAACATGTGATCAGAACATTGATTGATGTGTTCAGAACACAAAATAAGTGATCATGACTAGAATCGAACACTGTACTCGATACAACATGTGATCAGAACATTGATCGATGTGTTCAGAACACGAAATAAGTGATCAAGACTAGAATCGAACACTGTACTCAATACAACATGTGTTTAGAACATGTTAGGGGGTACCCTCGTTCTAAGAAGATCAGAATGAAACATAACAAGACTAGAATCGAACACTGTAATCGATGTTGTTAACCTCAACATATGATCAGAACATTGTTTGATGTGTTCAGAGCAAAAGTACAATTTTGATGATTTGCGCAGCTAACTCGCTCGGTAAACGATATAGCCAAAGTATAACTTCAAATTATTTACCTTCCATCATTCGTCTTGTGTGTAAAAATCAGTCGAACAAGTTATCGCATAAACATGGCTGAAAAAAAATCGTGATAGGGTATGGAACCCAGGGGTTACATCTTATCAGAAGGGCAAAAAGGATGAAAGGACTCTTCCTCCTCCTTACCGCACATTCCTTGGCTAAAGGGCTAATGGGCTAAAGGGCTAATGGGCTAAAGGGCTAAAGGGCTAATGGGCTAATGGGCTAAAGGTGCAACAACCTCATCGATCGCTATCAGCAAGAACGCTTGTACTTTGTTAAGTGTAGAAAATTAATCTTTATTGGTAAATGGTTTTATGTTCAGAACAAGGAATGGAACCTAGGGGTTACGTCTTACCTAATAAAATCCCCGAGGTGCGATGAGTTACGTTTTTCGAACTAGTGTTTGGAACACTGAACTTTTCAAGATGGCAAGAGTGAGGTTAGCAATGTTCTGTTGTTGGATTTTAAATTCCGCGCTACAACATGCATAAGGTGGCAGCCCTTGAGGTTTACTCCCGTAAAGATGGCAAGAGTGAGGTTAGCAATGTTCCGTTGTTGGATTTTTAAAATTCCCCGCTATAACATGCAAAAGGTGGCAGCCTTGAGGTTTACCGCCGTAAAGATGGCAGCAGTGAGGTTAGCGACGCTCCATTGTCCTTCAAAGTGAGGTTAGGGTTCGTCAAGAAGACAGCTGTCAAAAAAGCACGTGGCTATGTTTACCAAACAAGTGCACGTGGTCGTGACGTCACGGACACGTAATCAATCCTTAGCTCGACGTCGCTAAGAGCAGCATTAGGATTAGCTATGCTTAAAAGTCTTGGGAACAGAGCAGCAGTATGAATTGCTATGTTTCAAAGCGTGTACACATCACCTATCGATTTTACATACATCGACCATCGAACTAAACTTCATCCGCTAGATCGTGCTGCTATCTTAGCATGACTTTAAAGTACAATGAATAGCCATGTTTCAAAGCGTGTACACATTACCTATCGATTTTGCACGCATCGACTCTCGTACTAAACTTCTCCCGCTAGATTGTGCTGCTATCTTAGCATGACTAAGATGCATTAACTGAAAGTACGAAGAATAACCATGTTTTAAAGCGTGTACACATTACCTATCGACTTTGCATGTATCGACTCTCGTACTAAACTTCTGCAGGTAGATTGTGCTGCTATCTTAGCATAACTTATACGCATGAACTTAAAGTACAGAGAATAGCTATGTCTCAAAGCGTGTACACATTACTTATTGATTTTGCATGCAACAAATATCGTACTAAACTTCTTCCTCTAGATTGTACTGCTATCTTAGCATAACTTATACACATGAACTTAAAAGTAGAAAGAATAGCCATGTTTCAAAGCGTGTACACATTACTTATTGATTTTGCATGCATCAAATATCGTACTAAACTCCTTCCGCTAGATTGTGCTGCTATCTTAACACAACCTATACGCATGACCTTAAAGTAAAAAGGTGTGTACACATCACCTATCGATTTTGCATGCATCGAATCTCGTACTGAACTTCGTCCGCTAGATTGTGCTGGTATCTTAGCATAACTTATACACATGAACTTAAAAGTACAAAGAATAGCCATGTTTCAAAGCGTGTACACATCAACTATCGAATTTGCATGTATTGACTCTCGTACTAAACTCCTTCCGCTAGATCGTGCTGCTATCTTAGCATAACCAATACGCATGACCTTAAAGTAAAAAAGAATAGCCATGTTTCAAAGTGTGTACACATTACCTATCGACTTTGCATGCAACAAATATTGTACTAAACTTCTTCCGCTAGGTTGTGCTGCTATCTTAGCATAACCTGTACGCATGTACTTAAAGTACAAAGAATAGCCATGTTTCAAAGCGTGTACACATTACTTATTGATTTTGCATGCATCAAATCTCGTACTAAATTTATTCCGCTAGATTGTGCTGCTATCTTAGCATAACCTATACCAATGAACTTAAAGTACAATGATTAGTCATGTTTCAAAGCGTGTACACATCAACTATCGAATTTGCATGTATCGGCTCTCGTACTAAACTTCTGCAGGTAGATTGTGCTGCTATCTTAGCATAACTAAGACGCATGAACTTAAAGTACAAAGAATAGCTATGTCTCAAAGCATGTACACATTACCTATCGATTTTACAAGCATCGACTCTCGTACTAAACTTCTTCCGCTAGATTGTGCTGGTATCTTAGCATAACCTATACGCATGGCCTTAAGGTACAAAGAATAGCCATGTTTCAAAGCGTGTACACATTACCTATCGATTTTGCATGCATTGACTCTCGTACTAAACTTCTTCCGCTAGATTGTGCTGACATCTTAGCATAACTTATACACATGAACTTAAAAGTACAAAGAATAGCCATGTTTCAAAGCATGTACACATTACCTATGGATTTTGCATGCATTGACTCTCGTACTAATCTCCTCCCGCTAGATTGTGCTGCTATCCAAGCATAACCTATACGCATGACCTTAAAGTAAAAAGAATAGCCATGTTTCAAAGTGTGTACACATCACCTATCGATTTGCATGCAACAAATATCGTACTAAACTTCTTCCGCTAGATTGTGCTGCTATCTTAGCATAACTAAGATGCATGAACTGAAAGTACGAAGAATAACCATGTTTTAAAGCGTGTACTCATTACTTATCGATTTTACATACATCGACTCTCGTACTAAACTTCTTGCGCTAGATTGTGCCGCTATCTTAGCATAACCTGTACGCATGAACTTAAAGTACAAAGAATAGCCTTGTTTCGAAGCGTTTACACATTACCTAATGATTTTGCACGAAACGACTATCATACTAAACATTTCCCACTAGATTGTGCTAAAATCATGTAAGTGTGCTGCTATCTTAGCATAACCTATCGATTTTACATGCATCTACTATCGTACTAGACTTCTTCCGCTAGAGCATGTAGCAATCGCTTTTGAGTATCCCTAACCCATGTGCATGAACTTAAAGCATAAAGATGAGCTATGTTCTAAAGCGTGTACACATCACCTATCGATAATGTATGTGTCGAATATCGTACTAAACTTCTCCTGCTAGAGCGTACGAGTATCGCTTGTGCGTGCACGAACTTAAAGCATAAAGAATAGCAATGTATAAAAATCTTGTAAACAAAGCAGCAGCATTACGTATAGTTAAGATTAAATGCGTGCACACATCATGTATCCATGACGCACACAGTACTAAACTTATTCCATTAGAATGTACAAATGTGTTTGTGCTGCTATCTTAGCATAGCCTATGTGAATGAACTTAAAGCTTAAAGAATAGTGATGTATAAAAATCTTGTGAACATAGCAGAGTGTTAACTACGTAGGTGTAGACATTGAACTTTACATGCTGAGGCAGCATACTACGTGACCGTGACGTCACGACCACGTGCTCTTGTTTGGTAAACATAGCCACATGCTTTTTTGACAGCTGTCTTCTTGACGAACCCTAACCTCACTTTGAAGGACAATGGAGCGTCGCTAACCTCACTGCTGCCATCTTTACGGCGGTAAACCTCAAGGCTGCCACCTTTTGCATGTTATAGCGGGGAATTTTAAAAATCCAACAACGGAACATTGCTAACCTCACTCTTGCCATCTTTACGGGAGTAAACCTCAAGGGCTGCCACCTTATGCATGTTGTAGCGCGGAATTTAAAATCCAACAACAGAACATTGCTAACCTCACTCTTGCCATCTTGAAAAGTTCAGTGTTCCAAACACTAGTTCGAAAAACGTAACTCATCGCACCTCGGGGATTTTATTAGGTAAGACGTAACCCCTAGGTTCCATTCCTTGTTCTGAACATAAAACCATTTACCAATAAAGATTAATTTTCTACACTTAACAAAGTACAAGCGTTCTTGCTGATAGCGATCGATGAGGTTGTTGCACCTTTAGCCCTTTAGCCCTTTAGCCCATTAGCCCTTTAGCCCTTTAGCCCATTAGCCCTTTAGCCCATTAGCCCTTTAGCCAAGGAATGTGCGGTAAGGAGGAGGAAGAGTCCTTTCATCCTTTTTGCCCTTCTGATAAGATGTAACCCCTGGGTTCCATACCCTATCACGATTTTTTTTCAGCCATGTTTATGCGATAACTTGTTCGACTGATTTTTACACACAAGACGAATGATGGAAGGTAAATAATTTGAAGTTATACTTTGGCTATATCGTTTACCGAGCGAGTTAGCTGCGCAAATCATCAAAATTGTACTTTTGCTCTGAACACATCAAACAATGTTCTGATCATATGTTGAGGTTAACAACATCGATTACAGTGTTCGATTCTAGTCTTGTTATGTTTCATTCTGATCTTCTTAGAACGAGGGTACCCCCTAACATGTTCTAAACACATGTTGTATTGAGTACAGTGTTCGATTCTAGTCTTGATCACTTATTTCGTGTTCTGAACACATCGATCAATGTTCTGATCACATGTTGTATCGAGTACAGTGTTCGATTCTAGTCATGATCACTTATTTTGTGTTCTGAACACATCAATCAATGTTCTGATCACATGTTGAAGTTAACAACATCGATTACAGTGTTCTATTCTAGTCTTGTTATGTTTCAATCTGATCTTCTTAGAACAAGCGTATCCCCTGACATATTCTAAACACATGATGTATTGAGTACATTGTTCGATTCTAGTCTTGATCACTTATTTTGTTTTCTGAACGCATCAATCAATGTTCTGATCACATGTCGTATCGAGTACAGCGTTTGATTCTACTCTTCTTATGTTTCGAAAGTCTAAACATGCACAATAATGTTATCGCTGCACACGCTTGCCTTCGCGATGCAGGTTTAAACTTGTTCGATATAAAGCTATGCCTTGACATAAGAGGCGGAGGAGGAGGTAGAGGAGGAGGTGGAGGAGGAGGAGGAGGAGGAGGAGGAGGAGGAGAATGATAAGGCCTTAACAGCCTATGTATAGTCGCCTTTGTTTAAAGATGATAGCTGTCAAAAGAATTTTTCAAATTATCCACCACCACATTTCAGCTAAAGAGGGCAGCAGGGTGCTCTGTTGATTAAGCACATAGAATTTCAAATTGCCCTCCACCACATGCATAACAGCAGCTTGCGCAGTAGCCTCTAAGCTAGCTTTCTTCATAAGAGTAGCCGCCATCTTGTGCGAGCACCCCTAGGCCGTCTCATAAGAAGCTATGTATAGTCACCATTTTGTGTCTGCCATCTTGCGTAAGCATCCCTAGGACGTCTCAAGGCATCTTGTTTCTCATAAGAGCAGCCACCATCTTGTAGAAATAGATAGCTGCGAATGGCAAAGGGCTTAAGTAGGAATCGAACCGTTGATCTCATCATTAGACTATGTTTTTCTTGTTCCTGATACTACGAACCTACGTATTAGGCGGAAAAATTTTGTCCGTTTTGCTCTACGATGCATCGTTTTCGAGATATTTAACATTTTGCATTTAAGCCTCCAAATTTAATGAATCGAATCTGCACGGCACGTTATACTCTCTACCATAGCTAAACCTGATCATGTTACGAAGACTCGCTTCAATACAAGCTAAAACAGAGCAAATGCCAAAGGGCCTAAGTAGGAACCGAACCGTTGATCCCATCATTAGACTATGATTTTCTTGTTCCTCATACTGCGAACCTAGGTATTGGGTAGAAAAATTTTGTCCGTTTTGCTCTACGATGCACCGTTTTCGAGATATTTAACATTTTGCATTTAAGCCCTAAATTTAATGAATCGAACTATCACGACACGTTAGCCTCTAAGCTAAGAGCAGCAGCCATCTTGCGCAAGCACCCTTAAGGCGTCTCATAAGGAGACTTGTATAGCCGCCATCTTGTGTCCGCCATCTTGCGCAAGCATCCTTAGGGCGTCTCAAGCCAAGGACCCTTAAGCCGTCCCATAAGAGCAGCCGCTATCTTGAGCAAGCATCCCTAGGGCATCTCATAAGGAGCCATGTATAACTACCATCTTGAGCAAGCATCCCAAGGGCGTCTCATAAGAACCTGTGTATAGCAGCCATCTTGCGTAAGCACCCTTAAGGAGTCATGTATAGCCGCCATCTTATGCAATTAGCGTCGAGAGAGGGCTGCTGTAGAATTTTTCTTTTTAAATTATCCGCCACCACATTTCAAAGGTATCTAGCTAAAGATGGCAGCACTGCGGATGACAGGTGACGAATTTACATCTACTACGATAAAGAGGGCAGCACGGTGCTCTCTGTATTAAAGATGGCGGATGACAGCTGTCAAAAAAGCACATGGCTATGTTTACCAAACAAGAGCACGTGGAATTTGCCGCCATCACATTTCAAACTAAAGAGGGTAGCACTATGCTCTGTTGATTAAAGATGGCGGATGGTAGCTGTCAAAAAGCACGTGAGTTTGTTTCCAAACAAGAGCATGTGGAATTTTTCAATTTGCCACCACCACATTTCAAAGGTATCTAGCTAAAGATGGCAGCACGGTGCTTTCTTGATTAAAGATGGCGGATGATAGCTAACAGAACTTTTCAAATTGCCCGCTACTACATGCTTAAGGTAGTAGCCATAAAGAGGGCAGCACGGTGTTCTGTAGATTAAAGATGGCGGGTGATAGGTGATGAAATTGCCCGCATGATAGCAGCACGGTGCTCTATTGATTAAAGATGGCGGATGACAGCTGTCAAAAAAGCACGTGGCTTTGTTTCCCAACAAGAGCACATAGAATTTTTTAAATTGCCGCCACCACATTTCAAAGGTATCTAGCTAAAGAGTACAGCACTGTGCTCTGTTGATTAAAGATGGTGGATGGTAGCTGTCAAAAAAGCACGTGAGTTTGTTTCCAAACAAGAGCACGTGGAATTTTTCAATTTGCCGCCACCACATAGAGGGCAGCACGGTGCTCTCTTGATTAAAGATGGCTGCTGTCACGTGGAATTGTCTGCTACCACAGGTATCTAGCTAAAGAGGGCAGCACTGAGGTTTGCGATGCAAGATGGCTGCTGTCAAAAAAGCATTTTTCAAATTATCCGCCACCACATTTCAAAGGTAAGTAGCTAAAGAGGGCAGCACTGTGCTCTATGGATTAAAGATGGCGGATGACAGCTGTCAAAAAAGCACGTGGCTGTCAAAAAGCACGTGGATTTGTTTATCTCGAGCTAGTGAGGTTAAGTTGGTAGCACTAAGGTTTAGGCCCGCCAAGATGGCAGCACTGCCGATGACAGGTGACGCAAGAGGGCAGCACAGCGCTCTGTAGTTTAAAGATGGCGGATGGCAGCTGTCAAAAAAGCATGTGGCTGTCAAAAAGCACGTGGCTTTGTTTATCTCGAGCTAGTTAGGTTAAGTTGGTACTACTGCGGTTTAGGCCCGTCAAGATGGCAGTACTGAGGTTAGCGATGCGTTGTTGTCGATGACAGCTGTCAAAAAGCACGTGGCTTTGTTTACAAATCTGTCGAAAAGCACGTGGCTGTAAAAAAAACACGTGGCTTTGTTTACCTCATGCTAGTTAGGTTAAGTTGGCACTACTGGGGTTTAGGCCCGTCAAGATGGTAGTACTGAGGTTTGCGATGCGTTGTTGTCGATGACAGCTGTCAAAAAGCACGTGGCTTTGTTTACAAATCTGTCAAAAAGCACGTGGTTGTCAAAAAGCACGTGGCTTTGTTTACCTCGCGCTAGTTAGGTTAAGTTGGCACTACTGAGGTTTAGGCCCGTCAAGATGGCAGTACTGAGGTTAGCGATGCGTTGTTGTCTGTCAAAAAGCACGTGGCTGTCAAAAAACACGTGGCTTTGTTTACCTCATGCTAGTTAGGTTAAGTTGGCACTAGTGAGGTTTAGGCCCGTCAAGATGGCAGTACTGAGGTTAGCGATGCGTTGTTGTCGATGACAGCTGTCAAAAAGCACATGGCTTTGTTTACAAATTCAAATCTCCCGCCAAAATTCAAATTTCCCGCCAAAATTCAAATTTCCCGCGGGCGGCGGCGGAGGAGGAGGAGGCGGAGGATGCGGCGGAGGCGCCAGAATCCCTGCATTATACTACTGAGGTGTTCTGTGACTACTGCTCTTCATTTATATTATGTGTTTTTAAGTGTCGTATCATCCCAGAAGTATTTCGGCCGACGTATTTTACTTCTTTTGAATAAACAACACTGTGGGCTGTGTTATGTGGCATCTCTTCAAAATAGCTGACATCCACGACTTACGTTGCTTTTCGGACATCAACTTCAAGTTGTCGTGCACAACTAGACACAATAACACATTGCACTGTTATATACCGGAGTACCTAATTATTATTATTATTATTATTATTATTATTATTATTATTATTATTATTATTATTATTATTATTATTATTATTATTATTATTATTATTATTATTATTAACAAATACATCGCAAATGGGAAATATCCCGGTCGCAGTGATCACTTACACAAGTGTAATAATAACCAGCATACTGATGTGGGCAAGTTTTCCTTCGTAAACAGGACCATTAGGGAATGGAATAAATTACCTGCAGCAGTCTTTGATAGATTCTCTTCCGGCATCAAATCGTTTAAGAAAGTGATTAGTGCTAGTGTAAAGTGAAAAGTAAAAGCTGTACACGACGGACACTGAATTTGTGATTTTCTGCTGGATTTGGAATGTTAACCTAGTAGTATTTCTTGTCATATTTCCTCTCGTTATTGCTGTTGTCGTTATTGCTGTACCGGTAAGGTAATGGTGGTTTAACTTCACTTTATTATCGCCTGTAATTTTAATCTAGTAGAAAGCTCAACCTATAGTATTGTAAGCGGTAGTGTTAAGCACTGGAAATACTGAATTTGTGTATGATGATGCTGGATTTAGATTGTTATATCAGTAGTACTACTTGTAATATTTCCTTTCCAGGGAATTTCTTGTTGTACATGGGTAATTATGCTAACTTTACATATGACGCGAATACTCTATAGCATTGTAAGGAATTATTTCCTTCGTCACCAAAATATCGGTAACAACAAGCAGTGGTCATAATATGATATTGTATGTGAGGTCTAATAACAATGTACACCCACCTATCAAAAGAATTGGAGCAAACTCAAGCATTTTAGATTGCACATTCCACTCATGCGTAAGGGCGCATCTTGTCTCGTCTCGAGTTCGAATAATGCATGCCTCTAGTATCCAATATCCAGGTACGTGTACCTACAGTAGCCGTTAGTTTCTGTGCTTAAACCACTCATTCGTGTACCTACCGGTGCATACAATGCCAGAATGAGCATCCTTTATAATTATGTTATACTGTGTCAAAATAGACCTCGGTAGAAATAAACGCCCTAGTCTCTTGTTGACACGTATTTACGAAATGGAGAAGGCCCGTGGTTGGCTATTCACATACTCGGCACAAACAACATTCAGCTCCGATTACCTGTAGGCTTACGACACGCTGCTCGCCGCACAATGCGGGGACAACGCTCTCGAAATTTCTCGCGAGAAATAGTGCCTGCGCTAGTCTCGAGAAATCTCGAGACCTCGTCTCAGACTGCCCATCACTAAACTTGCTATCAACAGGAAATGACCAACCTTGTTTAAGCGTTTTGATTTCTTTATGATAAGTACTTAGCTGAGCATTATGGACAATGACGTTCATAGATTTATTAAGCTCTGTGGTTGTCAGACTTCCAGTCAGGTGTTGTCTCGTATCACTGCATTTGAGATTGTATATAAATCTTAGAACATATGTCAAGGTTCGCAATAACCTCGACCATAAGGAGTAATAATTCAGGTGTTCCCATGGCGAATGCACGGAAAGTAGACTGATACTAGCATGTTTTCTTTTTGGTACTTCCTTTGCTTCATTTTCTTGTAATTTTGGCCAAGTGGTTTGAGGTTCCTTAAGCCATGAAGGTTCTGCCCACCACAGCCGAGTTAAGCTTTAAATTTTGACGATCAACTCCTCTTGAAATGATGTCGGCAAGGTTATCTTTAGTAGGAACATGTCTACAATTCTTTGTATCAGACAGCTCTTGTATTTCAGAAACACGATTTCCCACGTCTTCCATGGGTTAGGTGGTCCAGCTAACCAAGCTAAGACTATATTAGAATCAGTCCAATAGACTTCACGTTCTGCTCTGTCTTTGACTGCAATCCTCACTTTCTTCATTAGCCTAGCCAGGAGTAAGGTACCACACAGCTCAAGACGCGGCAAGGATACTTCTCAACGGTGCTACTTGAGATTTTTGCAGTTAACAATGAAACAATTGTATTTCTTTTGGTGTGTAGACATCACAAGTAAATGCAAGCACCATAGGCTTGCTCTGAAGCATCTGAAAATCCATGAAGCTCTGTACGGGTGCTATTACTACTTCCGAGAACATAACTAGGAATGTGTATATCATTAAGATATGAAAGTGTGTTGTGTATTTGCTGCCACTGTTCTTGGAGCTCATCACAATGTTTCATCCCAATTTACTTGTAATTCCCACAAATGTTGAATTATTATTTTGCACCTTACTATGACAGGACCTAGTATGCCAAGTGGGTCATAATTATATTGCGGCTACACTGGCCAGTATTTTCCGTTTTGTCCAAGTTGTTTTCTTTGTGTATGCTTACAGGAGACAAATTGGATTTGATCACTCGATGGGTGCCATAACAAACCAAGGATTTTTATGGGTTCTTCTTTACTGTCAAAACTCCATGGAAGTCTAGTTCTTTGAAATTCCTTAGGGATGGCTTCAATGATCTTGGGGTGGTTGGCACACCATTTTCTAAGTATGGAACGCTCGCTGTGGTGAAGCAATCTCACCAACTCCTTTTGCAGCTCAATTGCGTTTTGAATTGTGTCCGCTCCTGTAAGTAGGTCGTCCACATAAAAGTCTCTCTTCAGGATTTCTGCAGCTCGAGGATATACTTCTTGTTGGTCATGAGCCACCTGCACAAGACACCTGGTTGCCAGAAAAGGAGCTGCTGCAGTACCGTATGTCACGGTGTTCAATTTATAGATTTGATAGGTACTTGATATGAGCTTCTCCAAATCATTCTTTGCAGATCTTGATATTCTGCATGCACCTTTATTCCTTTGTACATTTTTCAATGTCTGCAGTGAGAGCATATCTATGCATTCTAAATCTTAAAATAATGGAAAACAGGTCTTCTTGTACTGTTGGGCCCATAGAGAAATTATTAACAAATGTAGCTATACTAGTTACGCAGGCCTTGATGGTAGCTCATCTTTTGATGAGAGCTCACTTCTGAGCTTCTTCCGTTGTAGAAAGGAAAACGTACTGAAAAACAAGGAATAAACCAGATTAACTCACGTAGGTATTTAGTACTAATACAACTGCTCTGGATGTCCGAGGCATGTCGAAACGGGAACTGGCGTGTATGTCACTATGTGTGACAATGCAATTATACAGGGTTATTCACCTAACATGTTACACGCAAATAACTTCTAAACCATTAAAGATATCAGCATTCTGTTTTCATATTCGAAAATGGTACGCAGGATCTTGTAAAATAACGTGCTACTTAATCTCATGGAGTGATTAACAACCGAGATATTGATACTAACTCCATATTTTTAAATAGAACTGTACAAATTTATACAGCTGATAAGTTCATCTGCGTATACATTCAAATATGTAAGTATTTTCAAAATCGGACAATTACTTTTTGAGATATAAGTAAGAACAGCATGCGCTGTTTTGCATGCCGCATCAGACTGCATGAAGTCGGGCAAGGACATTTTGAGGCGCAAGCAGTTTCCTGGGAATGAGTTCAGCCACAGAATGGGTACCAGACATGTAAGCACCTCGTACACATGTGATGGATTTGCAAAGTGTGTATGACAGGCGAACACATGACAAGACAGAAAGGGTTGATGTGTTTAAAACGAATAAAATAAGTACTTTGCCTTGAAAGGAACATAACGAAAGCTATAATTGTCACTGGTTTTAGTGTACAGTTCATACTACTCTATGAGTTGAGAATTAAACATAACACAAAACACCGGAAGAGCTCCTTCTAGAAAAGCAAATGTTCAGAGCTGATCGTAGTGAGATGGCATCAACACTATTATTTATGTTTTATTTTACACGCATTAATCTCCGGAGAGCTCCAGCGCGACTGTAGTAGCGTGCATTCGGGAGAGCGTAGGTTCGAGTCCTGCCTCGCCCAACCTGACATTTTCATGGTGTCCCATGTTCAACACTAGTCAAATACCGGATAGGTACCTTTGTGATAGGCCACGGCCGACTTTCTTTCCAAATCCTTCCCATTCCCATCCGTCAGATAAAATGCTACTGAGCGCAGCCTATTACATGTCAAAACAAAACAATACAACTTTAATCTCCCTTCCCCGTTGTGTGTTCGCCAGTCATACAATAACGTTGCACACCCAGGGTATGTTACGGTACATCACATTATGTTTACAGTACATGCCTGGTATCCGTTCTGTGGCTGGAATCAAGGCCAGGAAGCAGCTTGCGCCTCAATATGTCCTTGCCCGACTTCACGCCGTCTGATGCGGCATGCAAAACCGCGCATGCTGTTCTTATTTATATCTCAAAAAGTAATTGTCCAATTTTGAAAATACATATTTGAACTTGTACGCTGATGAACTTTTAAATTAGCTGTATAAATGTGTAGCATTCCATTTAAAAATATGGAGTTAGTATCAATATCTCGGTTATTAATCACCCCATGAGACTAAGTAGCACGTTATTTTACAAGACCCTGCGTACCATTTACGAATATGAAAACAGAATGCCGATATCTTTAATGGTTATTTGCGTGTAACATGTTAGGTGAATAACCCTGTATATCTATAATGATATGCTTTAGGTCCAAATGTTTATTATCATATGGCATTTCCTAGACAATGTAATCTTAATCATAGCTTCATGATATAGATGTGAATGTATTGTTCAGCTGAAGATGACCCTACGTAGGGGGTCGAAACCGGTACTTTAGCATAATAAGTGCAATAAATAAGTATTGATAGGTGGAAATTCTTTCCTATTTCTAATTGTGTAGTTCGTCAATACGGAGATGAAGATTATAATACCGTATATGATAAAAATTCAAAGCTCTGACTGTTGGGTAAATATGCAATATCTGTAGCTCACAATTTACAGTACAGTAGATGCACAACTGTGCAATCACGAGGCTCGTCAGAAAATGAATTCATACACAGCAGTATCACTAGAAATACACTGATATGAATACAAACGTTAATATTAGAAATATACAATCACCTGTAATGAGTTTAAATACAGTAGAAGTCATTTTGGCGAGAATTCCTAACAATGAAAAGTTTACTCGTTTCAGTGGACTGTCATTATATCAGATTTCTGGAATATACTATATACAGTAGAACGTCGATTATACGTTCCCGGAAACTACGTTTTCCCGTATTATTCGTTCAAATTACGTGGTCCCGCGAGCATCCTAATTAAATCACGTAGTAAAAATCCCTCATTATCCGTTCCCCGAAGAAACAATTTCCCAGATCAACCGTCCAGAATTTTCAGTCCCATCAATGCTAAATCCTCGATCATGCGTTTTTCACGAAACTGTATCTCATGAGAGGACGGCTACGGTATACTTACGGATCTTGGTGTTAACGTCCAGTCATTGCGCTAATTTGAGAAACTACTGTACCGGTACTGGAAAAGCGATCGGTGGTGAACTTGTACAAGGGATCATCTTAGCATCGCATTCGGATGGTATTGCTTAGAGAATCCACGGAAATCCTAAAGCAGAGAGTGTCCAACAACAGTTGGGACAGAGTGCATTTCGACAGCTCTACATGAAGATGGAACGAGTTTCATCAAATGTTCATACTTGCAAAACGTCTACATTTTGTCCAGGGTTAAGTGTTTATTTTGTTTACTTTTTTCGAGTGTATCACCGAACAGGTTTTTGGCATTTCCCTCAGGGCAGTGAATAGTCATTGGGCTTTCGGACAGGAATCGAAACTGCTCCTTCTTAAGTAACACAAATTTAGTACCGGTATTTTAATATTATCGTATACGAATATGTTATTGAGACCAGAACAGACGTTGCACCCTGCATACATAAAGCCATGGGAGGTTTTGGGATTGTCTATTACTGTTTTGGTCCTAATATAAGACTGGGAATTTCATGTTTTTGTGTTAAAATGTTATAAAAACCGCACTCATTTTATTTGCGCATGTTATATCTAAAATCTTTTATAATTTCGCACTTGTACCGACTTGTACAGCGCGCCATAAGACCTATCTGTTTCGGTGCAACGTA
Organism: Anabrus simplex; assembly: GCF_040414725.1. Lineage (NCBI taxonomy): Eukaryota > Metazoa > Arthropoda > Insecta > Orthoptera > Tettigoniidae > Anabrus > Anabrus simplex. The sequence continues at coordinate 225,919,045 of NC_090271.1, read as the reverse complement.
AAGCAACTAGCAACTTGTACAGTAAGGACGCTTTCCAGCTGAGCACAAGGTCGTACATAATCGTAATTTAGGAAGTGTTAGTGGTATTTTTTCTTTTTCCACTTGGATTGTGATTAGTATGGGCAGAATTGAATATAATGCATTCGAGAACTTGAGGACCGATACTTACATTCAAAAATCATATTCTCGAGTTCAACATAACCTTTAAAAGTCGATGTAGCCCTAAATTTACACAGTAAAAGATTTACATAAACTGACTAGGAACAGTATACCGGTGACCAAATTACAATGGAAGATAAAGGAAAAAAGAATTTTGCCATCATGTTGGGCACTTTTGTATCTAATGTGCTTTATTTTATTAGATTAGAGAATTAAAAACTACTTGTGACCGATTGTTGTTTGCCTTGGTGTTACGGATGTTAGATTTAGATTTTTAAGAGTTTGGCTGATCAAAGTTGCTGAACTAAAGGAAGGTTTCAGAGGAAACTGACGAAGTTTCCCCGGTAAAACTGAATGTGAAGTTTCGAGATTTTAAAGTCCCATACTGGTAATTAATGTTTTGAAGCCGGCCCCGTGGTCTAACTTGCCTGCCTCTCACCCGGAAGGCCCGGTTCGATTACCGGCCAGGTCAGGCATTTTTATCTGGATATGAGGGCTGGTTCCAGGTTCACTCATTCTACGATTACCTTTAATTGAGGAGCTATTTAATGGTGAGATGGGGACCCCGGTCTAGAGAGACAAGAAGGCCGAGAGGATTCGTCACACTGACCATGCATCACCTCGTAATCTTCAGGCCTTCGGACCGAGGGCGGTCGCTTGGTAGGCGGAAGGCCCCTTGGGGCTATAGTTTGGTTTGGTTTAGGGGTGTTTGTAAGACTATAAGTTTACATATTTCATTTTTGTGATGTTTAGCCAAATTGTTGGTTTATTCGTTCCCGGATTTTCTGTTTTCCCGTGTTGTAGGTTTTTTCCGTGGCCCCACCAAAAATGGAGAATCGAGGGTCTACTGTATTAATAAAAAGCAATCACGAGATTATTATTAAATTATGATGACCCACTGGAAACGTTGGAAGTAAATACTGACACACCCATTTTAACCACCCTGGACCTAATAGATGAGGTAGAATTTGCAATTAAGGAACTAAAAAATTATAAGGCATGTGGTGAAGACCCAGTCTTTGGAGAAATCTGAAAAAAATCAGGGAAACCAGCAATCATAAATGTACATCAGCATCTAGTCAAAATGTGGAGCACAGAGAAAACCCTGAACATTGGACCTCAGGCGTAATCCATCCATTATTCAAAAAAGGAGATAAAACTAATCCAGGCAATTACAGAGGAATAACCCTTTTGGACTGACCTTACAAAATTTTCTTCCGCATAATTTACAATAGGATAAAAAAACATTCTAAAACCACAACTTGGAGAATACCAAGGAGGATTTTGCCCATACAGAAGTTCTTGTATAAATAAAAAGTACCAGGTTGAAGGAGTCTGGAGAATCTTGCCCAATGAAAATGTCTATCGAGAGATTGACCCAGTTCCCAGCACGATGAAGAAGAAAACCTCTCATTTCACATCTTACGATTACCAAAAAACAGGATTTTACGACAACTATTGATGAGAAATCTGGTAAAGAAGACAGGAAAGCACTGAATCAAAGAAATTCAGGCAGAGAACAAGAATAAAATTACCACCCTTCTTAAGAATCTCAACTTTTCAACTGAAATGATGCACAGAAGGCCTGAAGAGATTTCAGACGAATTAAGAACACTGCGATCAGAACGAATGAAGAAGTAGTACTGGGCGGACAAGAACAAACAATGCACCCTTCAAAGAATAAGTGTACATGGAAGACTCAAGTGGTCCAATGTGGCCAGTTAAGTTAATAATAATAAAGAAGAAAAAACTCTGCCCACAGCACCTACCGAGTGGATTGAGTAGCTCAGTAGTTGCTGTTGCCGGTTCCAAGCCAGGGGAAAGGAGCAGAGTTGACTCAGTGCCATAAAATAACAGCCAGAGAACATCTTGAGGCAAACACACTTCACAATCTCATTTTTCATCATATCATATTTCATTTATCACTTTTCCAGATCACGTCTGGAATTGCAAACCCTGACCACGGTCAGACTCTTGATCATTGATCAATCAACCTAATATGGGAAGTCTTCTGTTGAAAGAATACACAGGTTCGGACAGCTATTTAGTCCTCCAAACGAAGACACCATTCGGATACGGTGGGATATCAGAGGATTGTGGTGAGTCGGATCAATCATGCAGATTAATCAAACTATGAATGTATTTAAGTTCAAAAAAACCAGAAAAATTTTCATATTTGGCAACATTAAATATCAATTCATTGATGAAGGTTGATAAATTGAAACATCTAATAGATATTTTGAATCAAAATAAAATTGTGATCACAGCTCTTCAAGAATTACGTACTACTGATCAGAACAGAAGTGAATCAGGAGGGTATTGTTTCTATAAAGGACTTCCAGGTGAAAGAGTCATAAAGAATGTTCAATTTGGAGTTGGTTTCTTCATACAAAATAGAATTCTAGATTCAATTATTTTTTCTCAAAGTCATCAAGAGTACCATTATTAACGATTAAAGTGGAAAACAAGATTTATACATTGATAAATGTTCATGCTCCAACAAATGAAAACAACAGAACTGACAAAGAGGGAACATATCAATTTTGGGATGAACTTGACCAATTGGTAACGAATATACCTGATACTAACATTAAAATTCTCCTTGGAGATTTTAATACGAAGATTGGATGTGAGAGAAAGTTTCGTGTTGTGGTGGGACGATGGCCAGCACATACAATAACGAACAAGAATGGCAAACGGTTAATTGAATTTTGTATTAACCATGGACTAATTTTAGAAACAACAAGATTTAAAAGAAAACCGTGTAAATTAATGACTTGGAAAAGTCCAAATGTTAAATTGGGTGAATCCCAAATAGATCCATGTTGCCATGGATCGTACATTTCATAAGGAAATTTATAATGTTAAGGTTCTGCGTGGTGTCGATGTAGAGTAAGACCATTACATCTCCAAGATTAAATTCAAATTAAAAAGGAAAGATAATCCGCATAACCTTAACCCGGCAACACAATGCAGTACCGTATAGTACCAGTGTACCTTACTTCAGATTTTCTCACACTGATCGTTACCAACGTCGTAAATCTTGCAACTCTGCTTTGCATTGTCCAGGAGATGCGCCCTACAATGCCTGAAATTAACAGTGTGTTTTATTTGAGTGTGTGTTTGCGGCGGTAACTGCTTGGAATCTGAGATCTTAAGAATAATATAAGAGAATTTATTGGACTCCAACCTATTCAATACATTACAGGATGTTAACATTTTTAGTTAAACATCGTTAAAATGGAGACATGTTTCGCCCTCCATATGGGGCATCATCAGTCATATCAAAGCACCTCAAAATTAAACCAGACGTCTGGTTGGAAATTATGAACATAATATGTAAGAAAGAATACATTAAAAACACGTACAAAGTCCTATACTAAACGAAATAACAATAGACTAGTTACACATAGTAAAATACGCTAGTGGTTTCTTAATATTAAAATGAGGCCATTATATGCACAGTATAAAAATGAAATTAATCAAAGTCTATATGATTGAGTTCGATGGTAGTTCTGCGTAGTATATACAAATGTTGGCAAAATAAAACACAATTTATAATTACTGTACACTTATTTATAATTGTTAAAATTGATGAGGTAAAACATTCCAATTTGTCTATTTGTAATTTGGCTCCAACCAAAATAATTCGCCCTAGGATTCATGAGGTAGTCAACTCCGTTGGTCACTCTCTATTTGAATGGAGTGCACAGTGCAAGTGAACAGCTTTTGTTGATTATAAACTGAGGCTGTGCTAAGACAGAGTTAAAAACAACACCGGCTTCAAATGAAGATAGTTAAGAACATCATTAGGTTCTTCCTAGTTGACTAAAGGTTGCGTATATTTTGTTGTTGAAGTGTGGAAAAGTCAGTTGTTGGTTGAATGGGCAACGGTCGAAAATGTTGTGCAGTGCAATCGGTGTTTGAGCTGTCCTACATGTGAGGGAAATCTGAAAATGGAGGATTTGTCTTAATTAGTTAAGTGAAATGACGGAAAAAGAGAAGAAAAGGGGAAATCATTGAGAAATGAAAAATGTGAAAGTTAAAACTTACCTTGAAAGCTGTTGAGCTGTTACCTAATTGTTAGGAGGTTTGTGGAGCACTGGCTGTCGCTAATGTCCTGCTCCTCGTGTTGTACGTGTGACGTCTTAGAGGAGGGGAGTGGATTTGAGAAGGCGGGGCTGTGGGTATGTGATTGGCGCTTGGGGAGGAGTTGTGGGTATTGGAGGGAGAATAGGGGCGTGATGAGTTGAGCGGCTTAGTGGGGGTGCTTGGAGAGCTTGTTTTGAGGACGTTAACCAGTCTTTTATCTTTCCGATTTAAACTATTGAGCGAAAATATTAATTGTTCATAAAGAGGGCTTCGGTTGTCTATTGGATCATTTAAATTTTTATTCTTATTATATTTTTGGTCCAAAAATGTATAAATTTTCGAACACGGTCATGAGCCTGCCTTTATCTAGTCTTTTTAAAATTTGGAGATCCTGTTCGATTGTGGTAAAGCTATGTCCAGTGTCTTTCATATGGATGCTCATGGCTGAGTGTTTATTGTGCTTTTGGGCATTGAAATGTTCTGCATATCTAATTGCAAAGCTTCTACCAGTTTGACCGATATATGAACTGTTACATTCAGCACATTTCAGTCTATAAATGCCAGAGCCCGAAAATTTATTGTTGTCCGAGTTTATCTTATTGTGGTTGAAAAATAGCTTTTGATTAGAATTATGGGTCTTATAGGCTACCCTAATATCATGTTTTCTTAAAGGGGTAGCGATTTGATGTATAATGGGGTTAATGTAAGTGAATGATGCATATTTAGGCTCATTAATTTTTATTGGGGAGAGGTTTGTGGCCAATTTCAATTTCACTTTATTAATTATTTTCTGTATGATTGAGGGATTGTATCCATTGAAAACAGCTTTTTCTTTTATGGTACTTATTTCTTTTTTTAAATTGACGGTTGACATGGGAATTTTTAACGCTCTGTACACTAAACTGTAAAATGAGGCTTGTTTGTGCGATTGTGGGCGAAGAGAATTTTGTTTTATGGTTGTGGGAGTGAATGAAGGTTTTCTGTGAATCTGGAAATCGAAATTGTTTAAGGTCCTGGTGATTGTAATGTCTAAAAAATTGATGAAATTATTGTCCTCATCTTCTTTAGTAAACTTGATGCAATTATCAAGGCTGTTTAAGTAAGTTAGTATGTCTTCACTATTGTTGCAGCTTTTGTCTATTATTGCTAGTGTGTAGTATTCCCGAAATGGGATCACCCATGGCTAGACCTTCTTGTTTGTATATCTTATTATTGAACGTAAATTAATTGTTATGAAGGACGAAAGTTAGTAATTGTAAGCATTCTTCTATTTCTAACTGACTTAAGGTGCTGTGTTTAGAAAGATTTGTTCGTATGATTTCCATAGTTTTTTTAGCGGGAATGTTCGAGAACATATTGGTAATGTCAAATGAGTACATTATGTGGTTAGGCTGCAAATTAAATTCATTTAAAGTTTCGCATAATTCTATTGAGTTTTTAATAGGGTGTTTATTATGAAATGTGAAGTGTTTCTTAAGGAATTTTTGGACGAACTGAGAAGTTTTGTACGTTGGGCTATTTCGGATATTTATGATGGGTCGAATGGGAACGTCATTTTTATGTATTTTTGGCAGTGATCTGACGGTGGGTAATTTGGGATTCATGTTGATGAGTTTTTGATGTTCGTGTTCATTAAATAAAAAAGGTGAATTGTTTAGGATTGTTTTTAAATTACCGTACGCTGAGTTTTTAAGATAGGATCTTTTGAAATTATTGAGTAAGAATTATCGGAAAAGAAATCCTCCGTTTTTTGAATGTAGTCGTGTTTATTCATTAGGACTACGGCATTGCCTTTGTCGGCTTTCGTTACTATAACATTATTGGTGTCTACCTTTTCTCTTAATTCGTGGGTTTGTTTGAGAACGGTGAAATTATTGATGTCGGAAACTTTTTTTACAAGGGTGGGTAATTTCTTTTTTATCTCATATCTCACGTCATTTTGTCTGTCGAAGGGAATTTGTTTATTTATGTTGGATTCAACTTCGGCTATTGTGGTAATTATGTCCTCGGCTTTATTTGGACTAGGCCAATTATATTTTAGGCCTTGGTCAAAGAAATTGATTTCATTATCCGAAAATGTGGTGTTAGATAAATTGATGGTGGTTGGAGTGTTTTTCCATGAGGGGGTGAAAGTTTCTCTATTTTTGTTTTGGTTTATGGATTTAGGTTTCTTTTCTAATAGACATGTCAACTTGTGGTCTAAGGTTTTTTGTTTTTTGTCTAATATGTTCTGCAATTTATGTGCAATGTGTCTTTGGTATGAGCTCCATTCGAGAGGTGATAATGATTGAGCAGTGATCAAATGTTCCCGGTAAAGCTGCAGGTTTAATAGGGATTTTTTTCTATACATTAGTTTAATTTCATTTCTAAGCCAGATGGTGTTGACTTTATTTTGGACGTCTTTAGATTTGAGTGTTGGAATGTTTTTCCTTTGAGTTGATTTTAAGAAATTCGGCACCAGACCTAATCTTAGACATTCTTTTAAGAATAAGATATCTTTTGAAATTTTACCGATTTTGATTTTGAGGTTTTGATATCTATTTTTATTTTTATTAGCCTGGTTGGCTTTATCATTACAAGTAATGAAAATCATTTTATTTTCCGTATTGAAAGAATCTCAATAATAATATAAGAGAATTTATTGGACTCCAACCTATTCAATACATTACAGGATGTTAACATTTTTAGTTAAACATCGTTAAAATGGAGACATGTTTCGCCCTCCATATGGGGCATCATCAGTCATATCAAAGCACCTCAAAATTAAACCAGACGTCTGGTTGGAAATTATGAACATAATATGTAAGAAAGAATACATTAAAAAACACGTACAAAGTCCTATACTAAACGAAATAACAATAGACTAGTTACACATAGTAAAATACGCTAGTGGTTTCTTAATATTAAAATGAGGCCATTATATGCACAGTATAAAAATGAAAGTAATCAAAGTCTATATGATTGAGTTCGATGGTAGTTCTGCGTAGTATATACAAATGTTGGCAAAATAAAACACAATTTATAATTACTGTACACTTATTTATAATTGTTAAAATTGATGAGGTAAAACATTCCAATTTGTCTATTTGTAATTTGGCTCCAACCAAAATAATTCGCCCTAGGATTCATGAGGTAGTCAACTCCGTTGGTCACTCTCTATTTGAATGGAGTGCACAGTGCAAGTGAACAGCTTTTGTTGATTATAAACTGAGGCTGTGCTAAGACAGAGTTAAAACAACACATGTCTCCATTTTAACGATGTTTAACTAAAAATGTTAACATCCTGTAATGTATTGAATAGGTTGGAGTCCAATAAATTCTCTTATATTATTATTGAGATTCTTTCAATACGGAAAATAAAATGATTTTCATTACTTATCTGAGATCTTGTCGTGAGGAATAAAAATGACTGTCTAAGGTAAGTTGTTGCTTTATTTTGTTTATAAATTTCGACAATACCATTTTGTATCATGTGGTTTATTGTTTGAAATATCAGTTCATGACTTTAAATAACAAGCAACTGGTCAGCATTTGTGTGTTCGCTGTTATGACACCAACTATTTCATTGGTACAGTATGGTGCCGCATGGCATTTACCGTACCTTTCTGCTCCTTACTTCTAAGGGTGTTTCTAAAGAAACAATTCGTACTGGAGTCAAAAATAATGGTTTATATGTGTCATTCACTTGTATAATTGTAGATTTTACTAAAAAAATTCACATCATAACACATGCAGAGAGGGCGATATATTGCATCTAATGATGTGTGAGCTTGGTTTGAGTGGCTTGATATTTCAGAAGGTATCGCGTCTTGGTAGATGTGCTAGGTACCAACTGGTGAGCCCAGCCTAGCACACGGGGCGAAACGCTGCCAAAAGGGAATGAGTTAGCTGGAAAATTTATAACGTCCAATAACGGACCATTTATATTGGTATTATAAATTTACTCATTCGGAACAAATATTTCAGCTTCCCTATGGGAATCAACATCAAGGTTATACATGTTATTGAAGAAGAGGATACTGATGCTGAAGCCATATACATTGAACCACCGCAATCTAGTATATTATCTGAAGAAGATGAAGGGGGTCTCGCAGACAACCTTACCAGATGTTGACTCCGCGCACCAGCTGAAGTAGCAAATTCCGCACAGTAGATAATCCATGTCAGACAATGATTCACGGCCCGTGAAGAGAGCGAAATCATCACCACCTTTACCAGCTATCTGGATGGTGGATGACCCACAACAGTCCACTGAAGTTCTAAAGTAACCCCGAAGTAATGAAAATATTCGTCTCCATTTTACTTCTAAGTGGCTATGTGTATGCGACACCATCAGAATAAGGTATGTGCAAAATAATTATTACGATATATACACACTCATATTTGGGGGGTATTTTGAAGGGTAGTAAATACAGCTGTACAGCTGTTCTCACTTAGTTTCCTTTTAGAGTATTTGATGCCTTGAGATTCAATGGCCTACATCACTGTATCGCTTGAATGCCCGCGCCGTGCGGCCGAATGTGAATCCAGGATGCGTTAAGTGTAGTTTGGGTGTCTGTAAAATAATTTTTGCCATTCCAAACTAGTGAAAAGTGGAAATAAGTGACTAAATAAACTGAAATCTATAGGAGTATTATTCCAATTTCCTAAAGATATGTCACGTCTGAACTAAGGTTATTTTTAGTAATTCCTAAAGGGATGTAATAAATGAACATGTGTGCATGCATATGAAAAGGGACCATGTCTGGTATTGAGATTTGAACGCCTCCGAAATATTTTTTTTTTTGCCAATGGCTTTACGTCGCACCGACACAGATAGGTCTTATGGCGACGATGGGATAGGAAAGACCTAGGAGTTGGAAGGAAGCGGCCGTGGCCTTAATTAAGGGACAGCCCCAGCTTTTGCCTGATGTGAAAATAGGAAACCACGGAAAACCATCTTCAGGGCTGCCGACAGTGGGATTCGAACCCACTATCTCCCGGATGCACGCTCAACGCACGGCCAACTCGCCCGGTCCAAAAGAAATTAAGGCCTTAAATTAGCATGTAATGTTACAACATAAGATTTCATAACTTTTGAGTAGAGCTGTTTAAAAAATTGGTTACTTTGAGACACAAATAACTTCTAAACTATTTGGAAGTTATGCTGGCGTTTACATTTTCATTGTCACTGGTATTCTGACAGATTTTTTAAAAATCAAAACTTACCAACAGATATTATTTATATTATTTACGGTCAAATTTTTTTTTGTGGAGATCTATCTGTTAATGCTAAGTCTCTGAGGTTTTATACCTTGCAGAAGGTCAGTGAGGACAACTAATTGCAACACTACTCCACTTTATAAAAATTATCACATACCTTAATGATCGTTAATCACAGCCAGCATCAGATAGGAATATCAATTATTCATGCGTTTTGGGCACATCATATTCCCTTTCACTGTCTGGTCCTGATGTCCTGCCTCTCTACAGTAGCTGCAGGTGGGTAGAGAACTCTTCTTAGGGGAGAATTTTCTTGGAGTTGGTGGTTTTCTCTTCGGAGCCTTACTTTTTTTTTTTTTTTAGGCTTTACACTTTTTGAAGAAGATGATGGTGTAATTACTAGCAGAGGATGAGAAACAGAGGCTCCGTGAGATTTTCACTTGAGGTGGTTGGTGGCGGTTTTGGAGCAGGGAAAGTTGTTACAGCAGGACATAGTATATCTTTTTTATCTTCTGATACAAAGGGTCTAATTTTTTCATGGAGATACATCTGTCTAACGATGCTAATTCTTTGAGGTTTGATGACTGGTGGAAGGTCACTGAGGTAAGGGGGTGGATCTTCTGGAAGGATGGTATAGAGTACTTCGTCAGAAACTATGGATTTCTTTGTCAAAACTACAACAGGGTGCTCTTTCATATACACAAAATGATGTATCTGGGTTATTTGTGGAATGTTTTTCATAAGTAGTAATTGTTACATTTCCGGATTCTGTGCCAACAGCGACAAGTGTTTTTCCACCATCGTTTGCACTGTAAATATCAAGTCTATTGTTGATCTGTTTGGTCTAAAGCCATATTGTTCTTCCTCTGTGTTTCTATTATATCCCTCAGTCTTTTGTGTATTACTTTATCCATTATTTTTAGCCCATGTGATAATAGGGTAATACATCTATAATTTTTCACATTTCTTTCTTGAACAATGGTACAATGCTTCCTTGTTGCCAATCTTCAGGTATCCTTTCATCCTTCCATAAGGCATTGAAGGCTCGGTATAGCCACTGTAGTCCCACTGCTTACTGCTTCCTGCTGCCTCAATCATATCAGCATTGAATTTGTCTTTTCCACTTGCTTTACCTTTGGTCATTGCTTCCACTGCCCTTTCAAGTTCCAACCATGTTATCGGGTTCTCTTCTTTTTCTCCATCTATTTCCATTTTCTTATCCCCTTCTTCCTCCGAGCAGTCATCCTCATTATAAAGTTTTACAAAATATTTTGCCATCACCTTCTGAAGACCCTTTTCGTCATGTACTATGGATACACCTTCTCTCTCTAATGCCTTGATTTTTTCTTGATTTATGCTTTTCAATTTTATTACTCTGTATAATAGTTTCTGATTTCCTCAACTATCTTACTCAGTTTTGTTTGTAAGATCCTCCCAATTTTTGTCCTTTTTCTTCCTTGATACTCCTCTTTACTTGTAGTTTCAATCTTTTGTATTTCGCATGTAACCTTTCTATCTTATTCTCATCCCTCTGATATGTTTTTTTGCTTTTCCCTATCCATTTCTTTCTAGACCTTATTCCTTTCTTTTATTTCTTTTTTTTAATTTGTCTGTCAACCACCGTGTCTCCTTTCCCTTAACCTTTGCTTTTGTTTTCCCGCATACCTCAATTGCCGCTTACACAAATGTCTTAAATTGTCCCACTCTTCTTCTCCACTTCATATTTCTATGCTAGGCAACTTCCTTTTTATACGATCTTGGAATGCCATTCTTTTATCCTCCTCCAATTCCCAAAACCCGATCTTTTGGTTTCTTCTTCAGTACAAATTTAGGGATTTTTACTTGTTTTAATTCCAAAATTAATGATCTCAGACATGCCAACTTTCAAAAGTGAAAAAATCAGGAGTAATTCCGCAGCGAATCGCGACGTATTATGACACATCACTGATGGCAGAACGTACAAATTCATTATAATTCAATACATTAACAATTCTATTTGCTCATATATATATTTTCCATCATCTACATGTGAATACTAAATACTGGACATAACTGAACTGTAGGAACATGTGACTTCTCATCTTTCAACATGGTGATCACATTATGACTAATTGTTGTTCAACACACCAGTAGCTGACTTAGCCTTCTTCAGAAACTCTGAACTAAATTTTTGCTCAAAGCACTTGCCTTGCTGAACTGATTACAAGGTTAAAAGTTTCTCCAAAGTTTGTTCAAACAGCAAGGATCTGAACTGTGTTTTTGTCTTTGTGACTCTGCTAAAAATCCTTTCACATTCTGCATTGCTATATGGAACTGATAAAATAGCAAGCATCACCTTAGAGAGTCTGTCATATTTAAGTACACCATCAGCTGATTTCATCTGACCTACCAATGCCCATTGAACATCAATTCTTCCTTTTGCCAGGTCTGTTTCTTCGAGCTGAAAGTTACAGAACTGGGAGTGCAAAATATCAGTTTATTTATCCAAATGTTCCGTTTCACTAGTCAAAATGTTCGGACACTTGTTTATGAAAAATCTAAGGCTAGAAAATAATGCCTTACATATAGCAGAAATATTTGCAACTTCTGCATTAATTAAAACTTCATCTTTGAATGGAAATTAGTGTACCATGCAGTCACACGATGAAGAGAAACACTTTCTAACAGACTTAAAGAATATGCACTTTTCCTCAGACTTCAAGGTGTTCACTAAAACAAACGCAGAGTTCTCCATCATCAGATCACAATCATCCTTTTAATTTGCTGGAGTATGATAATCTACATCAAGGAGAGGGGAGGATCTTTTAATAACATCTGGTTTCACAAAACTTGCCAACACATTCTTCAATAGTTCCTCCAAAACTGACCCAATAAGTGGATGTGCGGCATACTTGATTGAAGAGCTACGTTTGGATTCTCAAAGATATCCATAAAACTTGAGAGAATAAGGCAAAAAGATTTATGTAAATTTGATGAAAGGAACATGAAAAGTCGATATTCACGTGACAATGCATGTCTCTTAGTGTCATAAGTAGTTTCATTTTTTTAGTGAAACCGATGACTGTCTTTTCCTTTTAACTGAGGAGTGAGGTGAAATGTTATGACAATCCTTAATGTTTTCAGAAAAACAAGACACATCTGCACTTAAACTGTGCTTAGGAATTTTGTAAGCCTTCAAAGTTCCCATCTGAGAATCCTTACTCACAATTTCGCTCCTGAATAATGTAACCAAAGGGTCCCACTGAAGCAAAATCCTATCTAAACACCTTCTTAGTGATAACCATCGAGTAGGCAAATACTTCAGAATTTTCCTGATCTCTGTGTTGTGTAAAGTCTGAAATTCTCTGAACTTTTCTTTCCTCTTTGCACACCTTTCCAGATAGTAAAATATATCAATTATACTTTCATCTACATTTACGGGCAAGCATGCCGCAGCAAGATTAATTCGGTGACAAGAGTAGCCTACGATGATTATGTTACTATTTTCCCGCTTCAAACATTCTGCCACACCATTCTTTAATGCTACCATTACTTGAGCATTATCAGCACCAAGAGCTAGGCAGTTTTTTTATGGAATGCAGAATTCCCGAAAAGCTGAGAGCAAAAGATTGGCAATGTTAGCTCCAGTAGCATCCCCTTCTAAATTAGGCACAGAGAGTAGACAACTCTGAATTTCATCGAGTTCAGGCTTAAAAAATGTTACAACAATGGTATAGGCCCATATCTTTAAGTCGCTTTTATTGCTACCAACAGTAGCAACAGAAAATGCATTCACCTGCAAATGTGATACAATTTTCGCCCTTTCTTCCATGCACATTTCTGTAATGATAGCAGCTGTTTTCGTTCTAGCACACCCATATCGTTTAGCGATTTCCGAATCAGAAAACATTTTGCGAAACAAAGGTCGTGCGTGATCGGCACAATTTACAGGCAGGTTATTTTCTACTATAAATGACATAAATAACGCCTCGGTATTCGTCACAGGATTTACATCTTGGTTTTTACATGAAAAGTTCAGTTTCTGGTTTCTTTCTACACACTGAACACTCTCCTTATGTTTTTTCATTTGCATGTGCTTGAGTATATCGCATTTCCTGCCATGTGCAGCTGCAAAATCAAACCTACATATAGTACACAATATGAACGTTGGTCCCTTTCTGGATTCACTCAAACATGGAAATTCTTCCCTATAAGCACTTTTAAACACTGCATCATATTTCTTTTTTTTGACATTTTGGCGAAAACAAATATTAAGGCACAACACGAGCACTTCTGTAGGTCTGCCCCGGGTAGAAAGACTATGTTTCTGAGGTTAGGATACTCCAAAGAGAATGTTACTCGCTTGACTCGCTTGCAAAGAGAATGACTGTATTATACACGAAAGAGCAGCACATGACTGGCCACCGTGCACCGTACTGCCATCTGGTATCATTATTAGAACTACTATCGACCACTCATACTCAGCCATATATCGACAGAACGAGGAAATCCGCGGGAGTTTAAAATAATACGAAAATTACGGATATTGCTCTGAAAATTGGGATATCGGACCCAGCGATCGGGAGATCGGGAGGAACGATGAAAAATTGGGAGTCTCCCGTTCAAATCGGGAGACTTGGCACGTCTGTGATCTATGATAATCTTCCATACTTTCACTGGGGATTATTTTTGTATTCATGACGTATCTTCCCCATTCTCTGTCTGTTGTTATAAAATCGACGAGTGTTCCATACTGTACATCCCAACTATATCAGCTGATCTTATGGCTCACTCTCCTCATAAACCATGTGTTCTTTATTATCATGTTACTTCTGATACAAAAGTCCAACAGTTTCTCCCCATCTTCATTTCTATCGCCATACCCATGTGGGCCCAGAATATTCTCGTATCCCATTCCATCAGTTCCCAAACAGGCATTCAGATCTCCCATTATCATGATCCCATCTCCAACAGTGTGTGTTTCCAGTTCACCGAGGAAATCTTTTTCTTCCACGCTACATCCCATCCGTGGAGCATACACCTGTACTATCTTAATCGTTAGATATCACCTAAAAAATTTTCTCTAAGATCCTATATTCCAGAATGCATGACCAGCTTGATAGTGAATTGGGTGAATATAAGGGTGGTTTTCGTCCAGGACGAAGTTGTCCAGATCAAATTATCAATCTCAAATGTATAATAAAACATCAACGCATTAGGAGCAAAAATTTAGTGATCACTTTTGTTAATTTTCAGAAGTCTTATGATACTATCCATCGTGAATCATTACTACATATCCTTACTGAATTTGGTCTACACCGGAAACTTGTTAATCTTATTGCGGTCCCTCTGAGAAACACTAAGTCTAAGTTAGGTTTAGAAATGAAATTTCTGAACCATTTGAAATTCATACTAATCTTCGACAGGGAGATGGATTATCCTCGATGTTTAATTGTGTGCTGGAAAAAATTATGCATGAATGGAGTAAGGTTTGTCCTCCGACTGTTGAGATTGGAAGAAATATCTGACTAAATTGTCTTGCACTTGCTGATGATCTGGTGCTATTAGCAAATAGTATAGAAGAAGCAAAATTTGAAGTAGATGAACTAGGAAGATTAGCAGCGAAGGTTGGGTTGAAAATACTTCTTGAGAAAACAAAAATGATGCCATCCTTTGAAATTGACACTCCACATATTATATTTAATAATACTCAGAAAATTAAAGTTTTAAATAAATTTAAATATCTTGGTGAAAATCAGTTGGAATGCTAACGAAAAAGCATCCATAGATAACAGAACTCTAAAATCGAGATGAGCACAACAAATTACATGGCCGAGTTACAAAAAACAGTCTTTTTCAATTAATGCTAAATTTCGCCACTGTAACTCCGTCATCAAACCAGAAGCAACGTATGCAAGCGAAACATTATTCAAACTAAATACCCAAGCAACAACAAACTGCAGGAAGTGGATAGAAGAATTCTCCGGACAATTATTAATAAAAAAACATCAGGTTGATGGCCAGTGGAGACTTTTACCCAATTCAGTAATTTACAAGGAAAGTGAATCAGTTACCGACACGAGAATGAGGACTGCATTTTTTGGACATACAGTAGAGTCTTGTTAATCCAAACTAATTGGGACCGGAGTCTGTTCAGATTACAAAATTTTTGGATTAACCGGAAAATATTTTATAATAATAATAATATTGTTTTTACATCCCGCTAGCTACTTTTACGGTTTCTGGAGACGCCTAGGTGCCAAGATTTTCTCCCGCAGAAGTTCTTTTTACGTGCCAGTAAATCTACTTACACGAGGCTGACGTATTTGAGCACCTTCAAATACCACCGGACTGAGCCATGATTGAAACTGCCAAGTTGGGGTTGGACAGCCAGCACCTCAACCGCCTGAGAAAAAAATTTCTACAATACAATTCAGTACATACTGTAATTTGAAATGTCCATTCTTTAGCAGTCACATTAATAAAATACTGTATAAAATTACAGTAGGGTATTTAAGAACCCGTAGAGGAGAAAACGACTAAAACTACGTTAAAACTAGTCTCCTAAAACTGCTAAAATACGGTAACGGGTTACACTTTTGCATTGTGCCCGGGATGTGAAGAGCTGCTTGTGATGTTTATTTAATAGTTCTGTCGCTCTCTCAGTGGTAGCGCTTACTCACTCATTGATGTGATGTTTATGAGACACTGGTTTAACATTGCATCATCGAGTAAGTTCCAATCACTACGGCAAAAGAAACTACCAGACTTTGTAAAGATGAACGACCAGTGATTGATGGTTTATGATGTGTAATTGTGTTTATATTAAGTTATTCTAGTAAAATATGACTAATAAAATGCAAGTAAATCAGCATTCTATAATATGTTCTTTCATTTCAATAAGGAGAATTAAAAAAAAAAAAAAAATGAATATTTCAGTTCGGATTAACTGGACTTTCGGGGTTCGGATTAACGGGACTCTAGTGTATACACCGTTTGCCAAATTTTAGACTCCTAAAATGGCCTTTTGATTTCTTTTGGAATAGTAAAACAAAAAACACTTGGTTTAAAGAAATACAAATGGATTTGAATGAATTGAAAATCACTACAGAGCAAATTGAAAATAGTGAACAGAAGATTGTAAACAACAAATATACAAAACTATCACTTAAAACATCAAAATGTAAACTGTATGTTATATCAGCAGAAGAATGAGCTGCAAAATTGTCTAGAATGAAGTTTTGGGAAGAGAAGAAATTATCAAGTGTTAAAAAATGAACTTATTTTTTGAAGATTTTATTGTCTAAGGTTGATTTTGGTGCTCCAATGTGGGCATAAACAGTGTAAATAAATATATAAATAAGTAAAGAAGAAATAAGGTAGCAGCATAAGAATCAGTATAGAACTGCAATACGTTTGTTTAAAACTTATGTTTTCGCAGATCATTTCCATACTGTGGCTTATTTGTTTGTTCTAATTCAGATACTATGTGAACATGCATGTTTAACCGCGTTCTTAAAAACTGTAATAGAAGGCCTTTATGGAAAAGTTTCAGTTTTCTTCCTAAACAGCACCTAACCTAATTTAACCGCGTATATATCACGAAAACATAGCACATTCCAAGCATCAGTAATGTTAACATTTTTGCTATAAATTCATGTGGGAATATGCCTTTGAGGCAGGACCTAGTGTTTACAGTGCACTATGTCTTCTGGTATGGGCTAGAGCAATTTTGTTACTTTCATTGATCTGTCTGTCTTATCCTTGGCTTTGACAATATGAAAGTGACTGAGATATGAGCGATGCGAGTAAGCCATTCCTTGTGCAGCCAGTCCCTGCTATGAATGGTGTGAAAACGTTGCTCATAGGGTCGGTTGGTGCATGCATTTCAGTTGGGTTGGCAGACTGATATGTAATAGCAACTTCTGGGTCGGTGAGGAAAGCAACGGGAAACTACCTAACTCATTTCCCTAGTACGCCTCTTCAGTGATGCCTAGGCCATCTATGACAGCTGATGGCAGAGCTGTTGAGGATCCAACCAGCCTTAGGGCTGAAGACTGAACATATGTGGGAATAACATTTAACCAGACACGAGAATATATGAACTTACCTCAGTAATGTGATGCACACTGCCATATTATTTACTTTCAGTACCCAGTATCAAAATTAAGTGATTGTTAATTCAGCCTTTATTACTAACGAGTTAACAACTGCTATCATCCACATTAATTATACACTACTTATGAAAACAAATTCCTCTCCCTCTCATTTCACACAAAAATTCAATGTTTGTTTTCACCAATCAGAGTTGTAAGTCAATGGGTATTACCATGGCTGTCCCTAATCATGCCCTGGCCCACACTATGTATCATGCTGCCAAGGCAGGTAGTCGCCATCCTTTAACTAGGCACAGCTAGGAATAAAATCAAGACTCTACTACTTGTATTTCAAAATAATAATGTGTCTTGACCTACGTCACTGTCAACATTGTCTTGCAAGCTTAAACTTAATACAGAAGTCAGTCAACAAAACAAATACATACAATATAATTAAATTCTTCTTTATTTATAAAATACCGCATTAGTATGCCTGATGACCTTACAATGGTGATCGTCTGTCATTTCCTTTTGTTTTTACACTCATCTAAGAATTACTTCCAAGCGAATGTTTTAAAAACGTGAACACTGTTACATAGAACAAAGTTTTTATGGGACAATTTTCAACTGAAAAAGGAGTAACTACTTTCTGAATCTTAAGGAAGTTCATGAAACATAACATAATTCACCTTAGTATTGTCAGTTATGACAAATATTGTTTTCAATCCACATAAATGTATTTATCGTAAGAAATCTCTACACATTGTTGCTAAATCTGACCCTGAAAGTTGATAACCCAGAATAAGTGTTATTGGCATGACCTCTTTGAAATGACCACAGGCAGAAGGAACTAAAATTGCTGTTCCATTCTTGGCAACCCCAAACAATCGTCTAGTTTCATAGCCTAGAATTCCTTTTTACATTAATTTCATCCGAAAATAGATGTTTTGCTCTCATAAATTTGAACAACATATTTCAAGAAATGAATATCCCCATTACTTCAGAAGAAATACAGAGGGCATGGCAATGACAAAAATTACTTATGTCACAGCACTTCGTTATATAAATTAAATATGGCACCAAAATACATACATATCCCACGTCGTTCCATCTATACGATGGGTCGGCGAATGAAGCCCCACCACCAAATTTTGCCTTTGTACTTATCTCCTTCAATGTTGTCCCAATCCCCTCCCCGTTGTTGAATGTTGTTTTTCACCATGTCTGTCGCATTCTTGGCTGCACTCTGGGTCTTCAATATTTTAACTGCAGATCATCAATTTTTCTGGGTATGCGAGCAGGATCCATCCTTCGCATATGACCATACCATTTGAGTCTACGCAGAGTTATGTTATCCTGCATTCTGCCAATCTGAGCCATGTCCCTGATGTTCTCGCTACGAATTTTATCTCATCTTGTTTTGCCAACCATCGCTCGGACGAATCTCATCCAGCTACCTGAATCCTTGCTTCATTCTTTTTCCTCGTGGCCCAGGACTCGCTCCCATATGTCAAAATTGGCATGTAATAAGTCAGATAAATTGCTCGCTTGCATTTCAATGGTACTTTTGGGTTCCATATAAGGTCTCAGACAACTCTATAGAATGTTCCTCCAGCTTGAATCTTGCTGGTAAGTTCCTCTTCAATGGAGCCTGTTGCTGATATCACGCTTCCTAAATATTTGAATTTGTTGGACAACTTGAGTTGTTTACCCTCTATTTCAATGTAACCTTCAGCTTGACCATTTCTCTGCATAACCAACACTTCACTTTTTTCCTGACAATCTTAGGCCGTACCCTTTAGCTGTTACTGTCCATGCACTGATCTGATCCTGAAGTTCCTCCTTGGAATCTCCCCATATACAGATGTCATCAGCAAATAGCATGACTTTCATTTTGTTGTCACCTACGTTTTGGCATACTTGTTTTTGAATCTCATTCATCACAGTAATGAAGAGAAGAGGTGACAGAACTCCACCTTGCCTTAACCCTTTCGCACTCAGCACGCCGATCTATCGGCGCGAGAGGTTATGGCGAAAACGCTCACGGCGCCGATACATCGGCTCTGTCTTATTTACGGATTTTGGTCATTTGCGTAGCTGTTAAATCGTAACAGTTGATCCTGACTGTACCTTAAAGCGTTGAATTTGCGTTTAACTCGACAGATATATCCACCAGCGTTACAAAATATTTTTATTTTCGACAAATGAAATCTGTTGACCGTGAATGTTTATGTTGTGGTTATTTGAAGTTGTTATTGCGTGGATCTGTTTTGATTGGCTTATGAATACAACAAGTTGATCTTGCTATGAGTTTTGTTTATAGTTTAGATCGTTTCTTTTGTATATCGTGTGTTCGATGTACTTCGTAAACTACAATTTTACTCCTTTTCATAACTCGGTGTTTGCACGTGCTTGCGTCAACTTTTTATCGTAATGGCTAGGCCACATTGAAGGCCGAATTAGGCCGATATCCTTGAATTTTCAGATGATTTAGACAGTAGTAATGACCTTCTTTTGCTGAAAGTGTACCCGTTATGTGGGAAGTGACACGGTCGTATCTGCTCACCGTCCATCAGACTGCGAGGACCTGATAATGATGACCGTTACATGTAAACTGAATAACTTTGCGCAATGCTTCACGAGTGAATTGCAGCACACACATCATATTGATATCAAATTATTCAGAATTAAATGTTCTTTCATTCAGGTCTAAGAGTAAAGAAGGAAGACGCAACAATGTCTAATTTTTCTGTCATTGAAAACAATAATTTATTTTTTTAAATTTATTTTCGAAATTTAATATTTTTTTGGGGCTTAACCAATAACAATACGTCCAAAGTATATTCATTTCTGAAATGTTCATAGTTTTCTGTATTAGTGTGATTAATTTTATTTTAACGTGTGTTAAATTCTTTTCGTGTTGAATTTTTGTAATTTGCTTTGGAAAATCACAAAAATTAGTCTGTCTTCGAGCAAACCTCTGCATATAGGCTGAGTGCCAAAGGGTTAAGCCCGGGGTTATTCTAAATAATGTGAGCTAAATCACTTCTGCGATCACTCATAACAACAGATTAATCGAGATGAAAGATTAGCAAGCTAGAAGTTTTATCTCATAAAAAATCCATTTGGTAGGCAGTTATAGTTCACATGCACTCACACACTAAAATCACTGTTTATTCTGATTCGCGCAAAATGGGGTGACATAAAATCAGCTCCATGGTCCATATCGCACTTCAATAGATTCACTACTAAGTATTTATTTATTTTCCAAAAATAAATAAATACTTAGTAGTGAATCAAAATGGGGTGATCGCATTTACAGATACATGTCTTTCCGCCCTAATGATACATTTTTCAATACAGCTCAAGTCACTGTCTTGAAAATGTTTCATACACAATGCTGATCTGTTCGCTTAGATCAGTCCATGCGTGGGACCGAACAAATCCATTTACTAAGTAGATCAGGATCCTTTGGCAATTGAAAACAACTTACGTACTGGTATCATTCTAATTCTGACATAACATAATAGCTTACGCAACCTGGCACTACACATCTGGCATGTTTATAAATTTTTACATTTCTACAGCCACCGTAATCATGGAAATATTGGTACAAATATACAAACGTGGAGAGTATCTTAAGTACAGTCATACGACACTCTGGTCAGCTGAATACAAAGCCGTGGCATTGCCACACTTACCACAACCAGCCATGACTGGAGACAGTCATGGTATTCCTAGTCGATTTTGACAATGGCTTCAAACGTTGATGAGTGTGCTCACTACTGCACGTAGTGGGAAATCGATATGGAAGATGATCAACTGTGTTCACTTAAACAGTAGAGTGTATAAATATCAACAAAAAAATATATATACTGTATGTGAGCTAAATCACATCTGCGATCACTCATTATAACAGATGAATTGAGATGAAAGGGCTCTTGTAACCAAAGGATGCTACACAGGATAATATAGGAATTTTCGAGGGCCATTAATAAAGAAAACTGTTGTTACAGCAGGGTTCTCGCTATATGCCATACTCGCTATAGAGGATCTCTACTGTAGAATACTTCCTTCTGGAACAACATTTTCAACAGACCGATTTTAAAATTAAATCAGTACTGCGATAAATGTTCGTGCAATCTGCTTCTTCAATACAAATGTTTAACCTTTAACAACTGAGATAAATATAAGATACAAATACTGGATAACAGAACAAAATGAAAGCATTCAAGCCATTAAGTACAACACAACTGAGCTTGAGAAGGGAAAAGGGTTCACCTAAAACCTCGAATGATGGTACACGTGAGGTCAGTTCCACAAGAAATTTAATTATACATGAAGATGTTACGTGGCACTTGAAAATGAAGTGTACAGACTGTTTAAACCAACCGAGGAACTAGTGGGCCATTTACAAATTCGATAATTACTGTATCACCATACATCTGATGCATCTCAAATTACAGTTTAAATACTTCTACCAAGAGGCCCATGACGTTATACATCCCATGAAGTGAGCAAGGAAGGGCAACTTTTTACAAATTGATATATTCCTAACCTTACTCAAAATTTATAGCTTAACTTAAAAATCAACTATGTGGACAGATACTGGTAAACCTCCCAGCTCAATATCCTACAGATGGGGGTAACCAGGCGAGAGATCACATTCCTGAAATAAGTTTTCTAAATTAGGAAAAGAACTGAACATTTTATTTTCCCTATTAAAAAATAAATCTTAATGAGCAGAGTAAAATTCTTAACAAAACATATGAGACAAATAGGAATATTGTCAATGACAGTAAACCTTAACAAGAACACATGAACACAGTAATTAAATAAATTCAAATTCCATGTCCTTCAGAAAACACTCTATTCAGCAGCTCTCCAACGTACACAAGTCCCATTTTGTTAGATAGGCATGTTATGCCACTTGGCAATTTGGCCGGACTATCAATAATATAGGGCCATCATTGGTGGGCACATTGTACACCAGCCGGCCCCGGATGATCGTCGTCATCGCTGGCATAAGCTTCTTGACGACCAGAACCACCAGCACTGCGGTCATTTGGATCAAATTCGTGCAAGTCTACTTCTTCTACTTGTTCACCTTTGGGCATGTTGAAAGTGGGACGAGCAGGCAAAAGCATCTCCAACTCCTAAGTAAGCAAACCAATACACATTAATACACAAACAAAATGGAAAATAATAGCCAATTAATAACAGGGAGAAGTATGTCTCCATCCTTCACCTATAAGAAAATAACTTTCACAATATTTATATTTCAAAAATATATGCTGTAATACACCCCCCACCCCTGTCAAGAGCCAATTTATTATCCTGTGAATTGTCATAATCAACCAACCTTCATTAACATACGTCAGTACTCTCCTTGTGTATTTTTCGTAATTGCCAATTCTGCTTAATGCTCGAGACCTTGTCTATTTCTGTACTTACAACATGGTAGATAATGAACAATTCAATGAAAAACTTAGAAATGACACTTACAGAAGGGTAAAAAAAAAAATGTATATGTTGCAGTAAAACTAACCTTCCTTAACATACTTCAGTGAAGGTTGAATATTATGTATTCTCCCCTTGTATGTCATAACCGCCAACTTCACTTAATGTTACTGTTACAATGCTTGTGATCTTCGTGTCTATTATGGTATTGAAACTTGGTAATTATGAACAATTCAATTAAAAACTTAGAATTGATCATGCATCTTGCAGAATAAACAGTGTCAGAATGACTAAAAATATGCCGCTGTGAATAAGGTTAAGGAATTACAAATCTAAGCCTCCAAAAGAAGGCATCATTTACAGGTTTTTAAACTAGTATGAGAACTTGAAAAGAAAATACATAAAGATAACCTACAAGGATATTCAGACCTGTTGGATTTGATGGAATCTGTCCATCTCAATGCTGGTTGCCCTCTCAGAGACCCCTCGCCCTCCCCAAGCAAAATAGTCTTTTCCGATGAATTAGAGCACCTCATATTGTAACGAATGATTTAAGAGACAGACCTAGTTTGATTTTTTTGGATGACCTATACATTTGTCTTCTTGGCTTCCAAGGGATACACTTCTCCCATACCAGAGATCAAATGCATCAATATGCTTCCTATCTTGCTTTCTTATGGTTCAGCTTTCACAACTATATTTAGCTATGGGAAAGACTAATGCCTTAACCATTCTGACTTTAGTACACAAAGAGATATCTAAACACTTGATCTTATCCATGCCTTGGAATGCTGATGATCCAAGGGCAAGTCTTCAGCAAATTTCTGGACTGTCAGAGCCACTTCTATTAAAGGTCAATACCAACAAACAGGAACTATTCACCTCTTTGATTAATTATTTATCATAATGTTTGATGGCAAACCTGTTATGATTTTGGTCTTGATACTTAGGTAGAGGCCCATGTTCTCACTCTGTTCTCTTTCACTATGATGTCCTCGAGCCCTTCTTTACTTTCAGAAACCAAAATGATATCTGCATACCTGAAGTTTTTTATATTCAATCCAATCTTAAAACCACAAGGTGACTCAATCCAATACAGAATTCCTCATGATGTACTCAGCGTACAGATTGAACAAGTAAGGCAAAAGTATATAGCTTTGTCTTACCCTTTTGCTAATAGGGAACCATTCTGTTTCACCATGCTGAGTTTTAACATTGGCTTCTTGTCACAATGAGATGTTCAGGTATGTCCATCTACCTGAGTACATTCCACATCTTCTCATGATTTATACTATCAAAGGCCTTCCTGTAATCTATAAAACACATGTACAGCTCCTCCTGGTATTCCTACCTCTTTCAGAACCAGCTTCAGTGGCGGACATTTCATGCTCCATGTATGGTTCTAATACAAATACAGTTGTATTGTTCCCGTCAAATTTGGCCTATAATGAACATTTTGTAGTGCAGTCAACTAACAGGCTATTATTTATTTCGTATGGAGAGAGATTTCCAGCCCGCATTACAGAGACGTGTACACATGTTGGGAACCGGTTTTAGCCAGCCAGGGGAGAAGTCTTGATTCCCTGAGCGAGCGATCAGCTGAGGCCTCGTGACCCAGTGCGGGCTCTCAAGGCCGCTGCGAGATGAAACACGCATGACAAGTGCCTACAAATGAGAGCACTTTCCAGCATTCTAATAACCTATCAGGAGGAAGACGGCAGCCAATTATAAGTCGACGTGGAGCCACACCTACCTCGGGAAGTTGATAAATACCTTAGTTTTGCGAAGAAATACTCTCTTGCTACTTCGCTCTTGCTATCTTGTTCTCCTGCTGAATGACGGAATCGACGCTCTCCATTATTCTACAAGAAAATTCTGAACACGAGCATTCTGTGGTTGGACTTGAAATATTATCCTTTACGTACAATAACCTACGATTCTGACGAACTTCACAGGCTAAGTTAAGTGTCGTTCATCATCTAAACTCAGCGTATTTGTGTGTGAATATTTCCTAAAGACTTGTGTTAGTTTCAGCTTATACCGCATAAGATGGAAGAGGATTTCCACGTGGCTACTGCAGTACCTCAAGATGCTTCCACAAATTGAAGAGGACCCCTACAGAATTCCTGCATTGAACTTCGCTGCTACCATGGTGTTCTAAGTGAAGGCGAAATCTAACACGGGGAGATAACGACAGAAGCAGCCAACCAACACCATGTGATCCAGAAATTCCAGATCACTGGCAGATATCCAGCTCCATCATGCATTCAAGTTTTTT
Source organism: Anabrus simplex (assembly GCF_040414725.1). Taxonomy (NCBI): domain Eukaryota; kingdom Metazoa; phylum Arthropoda; class Insecta; order Orthoptera; family Tettigoniidae; genus Anabrus; species Anabrus simplex. The sequence continues at coordinate 225,893,779 of NC_090271.1, read as the reverse complement.
AAAAATATTTCTCTGTTCATCTTTGTAGAAGTAATGCTTGCTTATTCATTAGCGTTGATATTTCTTCTACATTTGCCGTAGTAATTGATGTTTCCATTTTTCTTTCATTAGGAGGTGGTAGTGTTGTCAGGTTGAGTGTTAATGACTAGTAAACCCTATTAGTGTAGATAGGATATGTGCGTGTCTTCCGAGATTAATCTAAAGGTCCCATTTAATAGTCTAGCATTAACTAAAAATCATTGTCCAGGACGATAACAATAATTTGGATTTGGAATATTTTAAATAAGGAAACAATGTGGGACAGATTTCCGGCATTCTTTTTGCATGCCGAATTTCTACGTAAATTCCTTCTTGTTGGATTTGACACGTGTTAAGAGTCACCTGGCTTATTGTCAAGCTTTGATTCACGTAATATCTCGTGCATATAATAATAATGATGATAATAATAAGAATTTCATTTCGGGTTAAATGAATGGATAAAAGGGCTGTGAGTGTAAATATTGCTCGATTTTATGTCGATGTTCATGTGTGCTCAATGATAGTGAAGAGAGGCCTGGAATATGGCAGAATCCTGACGGATCAATTAATGTAGTGGTTGAATGGTTGAAATCCATTCATTGAATTTTTATTGAGGAATGTATGCGTGGTAAACGTTGTACCGTTTTCATTGTCCTGATAACGGAATAAAGGATGTCATACGATGTTAAAAGTTTGCCATGCACGGTAATGAGATCGCAAAGATTATGTAATTGAGCCATACATCTAAAAAGAACGAATATATTAAGTGAAATAGGCAGTGATTTCAGAATATATATAATACGGACGCACAAAATCAAGGAGGCCATGCATGTGATGGCAAAGATGTTCGTTTGGCGAATTAAGTATGCCTAGGTCATGGAGTGAGACGTAAAGTTATAAAGGATCCATGCGGCCGTGATAAAAAATAATAGAAAGTTTTTAAAATTGTTAAAAAAGAGGAAGAGTGTGAACAATAAAAAAATTTTGGTACGCAAAACTTCGAAGTAAGTTTATCTATGAAAAAAAAAAAAAAAAAATCCTCGCGGAAAGAAGAAGGGAGATATTTCAATTAATAAGAGCTGAAGAACCTGCACAGTGAAGAAATTTTAGAATTACGCCTATATCTGATCAAATATCGAGGCGGAAAGTCAGAAGAAGTTGAATAGTATCCGGACAGTAGTCGGAATATAAACCGAAGGCCGTTACGAAATACCAAGTCAAATTTAACGTATTATAGGTTGATTGGCTGGATAAAAAAAAAAAAAAAAAATTAAAGCTAATTTGATAATTTACCTGTTAAAATCTGTCACAAGGAATTGACATTGAATTTCTGACATAATAACCTGAAACAAAAATATAATCTAGATTCTTTGTAGAACATTCTGAAGGATATGGATGTGATATTAATTGCCATATTGGAAATGTTTCTTTCACATATGACTAACGGCTACAACATGAGAGGCTAAATCGGAGATGGAGCCGACTTTCCGACGTAGACCGCCCAGCTGTTCCTGCTGACCCGGGTTTTGAGACTACAACCTGATGGTGACGTAACGGATGTTGGGGACTTTCTACGCAGCCCTAAGATGACATCGGAGCTTAACCCAGTCATCTAACATCAGCAGCCGCAAGCTAAGTTCCAAAGAATTATTTTATTATCTAGAGACTAATGTGTCGTAGACGTAGTATTTAAATATTTGTAGTGAACATTGGTATGTTGCTTGTTACGGAGTTCTTCGTGATGAAATCTCAGTCGATACTATCTTTGCAATGAGATTATCCTAGTTGATTTATCATTATGGGAGTAGGTATTTCTTCCAGAGTTTATAATCAATGTCATAGTATAGGAATGTTTATAATTGAACAAGGAGAGATTTAAAGTGATGTTTTCAACCATTATGGGATTGAAACAACGTATACAAAGAGACATATCCCAGACATAATGTTTTAAAGAAGATAGTTGATTTCTGAGTAACTTAGATCTGGTTACAATTACCACGCAATGACATGTGAGTAAATATTAACTTGTTTAGTTTATACATGTGTTTCATTTACAGGATAACGTGTTCATGTGTATTACAAATGAAACTTAACCCAGAAATGTACCATTGCAGTACATTAATGATATGTTAAGATGATTTGCCGCGTAGTTGGAAATGATAAATGTTTACGTAGGGAAGTTAGGATTTGAGTGACATGTTGATGTGGTTTTACGAATAATTATTCGCTGAGATATATTTATGCTTATGGATAATTTTGGTGGTAAATACGACGTATTACTGGCCAATGGTGATGTTTGTCATATGCGGCAAGATATTAAAATGGTAATGCGAGATATATTGGGTTAGTGGTACATGAATACAATGAAATACATCGTAGATTTCGTATGTGGGTTACCGTAAACTGTCTTCAGATTAAATATCCAAATAAGAAATAAATAAGGGGAAACTTGTCTTCATAGAGAATATGTCAACGTTGTACTGAATGTTATTTGAAGTTTGGTATTGCGAATATCTTTAATTGATAGAGCAACTTCATAATTTGAATCTCTACCGCAATTAAATAAAATAGGTTACCAAATACATTCCTACGAATTTTATGATACTTGATTGGACATTGGTGAAACCATAAATCATGATAGGTATAATTTCTATTTGAACTACGATAATAATTGATCTTTATACGATACCTACATTTAATTTTAGGATGTTATCTGAATATTTTAACCAAATGACATGGTCAAAGCGACCAATATTTTTCATTTAATGATCGATATTTATTTGAAATAGCCATTTTGAGCTGTTATATACTTGGAACTTACTTGCAACTGCTGACGTTATAGTATTGGAAGATATACATGTGTTAGTGACAGAATATCAATTTAATATCGACGAAAATAAGCATTTTTTTTTCTTTAGAAAGAAACAAGAGCTGATGGACTCAGATTAAGCATATTTGTTATGAAGTTTACTAAGGCTTAGGGACTTAGATTTTTTTTAACCCATATTAATTTTTTCTGCTTATCAATTAATTGTCATTATTATTATGAGATAATTAATTTCAGAGAATATTTAACTACATCTTCAACAGATAGAATATGTACCTACGATTTATGTGATTAAGAGAATTTATTCTTTAATTTTATGATGCGGATAATAAGTGCAAGAGGATCAATTGAATCAGATTGTAGATAGATTAAATTTAAATTTTTCCATATAGAGAGGAGGAAGATAATTGATGTAAATAAATGTTATCAGATTTTCTTTTATGATTCTAGAATCATGAAATAAACTATAGATTATCCAATTTAGAGATAGGCTAATATCATTATGGTATAGATGATTTTGAATTAATTAATTAAAAAAAATTTTTTTTCTTTTTTTTCTTTTCTTTTCTTCGAATGATTGGACTTGGACAACTTAACATTGATTCCGGTGGATGGATGGTATTGATTCCGGTGGATGGATGGTATCGATGGTAATTTATTAAAAAGGAAATGCGGTTTCCCAGTTGACCTCACGTAAAAATAATACTATTCACAGATGCATTTTAATTATCCCTGAGAGGTGTCGTGTGGCAATTTAAGGATTATCCTATCGATAAATGTGATATGAGAAATGAAGATTGCGATATCGTTTAAATTTTATGATGCGGATACTGTTTATTCAATGAATGTTAGAAGCGGGCATAGCTACCGACACCTAGCATCGTTCTTCTTAAATGCATTGATCCATTTAATGATCCGTAGAAGTGATGGTTGGATGAGGGGAAAATAGCCGGAGCAATTGTTGGGACGCTCAATATGGTGCAAGAAAGAAATCCCCTCAGGATGGTGCAACGTATTTTCTTCAATTGCTGAGCACGTGTTAATTTGAGAATGTAGAATGGAGTAATAAAAATAAAGTCGTGACTCATGAGCCATGAACGTGAATGCTACATTTGACCTGTGTTGTGTGTGCGTCTGTAGATGACCAATTTTCCAGAGATTTACTGCTAATGCTGTTATAACCAACGTTGTGGAATCTGCATCATCTTTAACCAAGTGACCACTGAAGTTTCGTTAGATATCCGAGAATCGAAAGTAAAATCTGTCTTTAGCCGATATCGTCATCACGAGGATTCGTATGTCCAGGGTTAATAATCAAAATCATAAAAATCAAGAACTAGAGTTTGTTGTAAATAGTGTAGATAATTTGCGTGTGTCTTTGTGTGAATGTGGCATGTGTGTGGTGTAGTAATTTGTGACTGGCGATATATTTTCTTCTTTTGAAATGTGATTTTGACCTGGCCTTGTGTTTGACAGGTTGGGCCCAGGTTGTTAGCACCGTTGTTCGAGCTGATTTAATTTATTTGGAGTTTAACCTTTAGTAAATTTTATTTAAAAATTAAGTTGAGACAAGATTACAGTTTCAAACGCCAATGAATAAGGAGGGGTTATTTCAATCGTTTGGACAAAAGTTCATTGTGTTCCAAAGCTTAAGATGCAAAATTTTACCAAAGCGTCAGAGGTTTAAGGTCAACCTTACGTGTTGTTCAATTGAATATTAAAGAAACTTTGTGGGAATAATTATAGTCTGAATACAGTTCAATGGAAATGAGTCCGATTAAGGTATTCTGAAATGATGATTTTCTGAATAAGATTTGTCGACTTAGTTTGAATCATTTCACGCTTATTTAACAAGATAATGTGAAAAATTTACCCATGAATAGAACAACGTGATTGAGTATTTGTTTCTAGCGGACTTAGATGCCGTAATTTATTTAATAATTTAAATTTTATTTGAAGCAATAAACATCGTCAGGGAGAGATCTGACACTTTAAAGGTTTAGAATCATTTGCGGAGCCAATAGCCTATTGAGATCCGCTTATTCTCATCTTGTAAAATAATTCAAGGGTGACCAAGAGGAAAATTATCCCAACGTAAAATTTTATTTTTGTATTTTGTCAAGCCAGGTGTGGGCTAATATTAATTTGTATATTTACAGTTATTTAACGTCGAAATGGGAGCAAAAAATGTAGAGCTGTATCTAGAGAGAGACTGGCTGAGAAGATGTTCTGTTTTTGCCATCAAGATTTATAACAAGATGTTATTTTGTTATTTTCATTTTAGTGCTAGTTGATAATAAATGTCAAAACCTGTTGTTTGATTCTTTTGTATGATTGTCGCCAGTCTTTGTTTCTTTCCCTGCCCTCAAAATTAAGCAAAGCTTGACAGCGAACGGTCCACCTCTGAGACCCTCGCTCTCTGGCTGAGCGTGCCCGGTAAAAAGGGGGCAATATACAATAAAAAGACTACAGCTTTCTTTTGAAGTTTTGGCTAACTATCTTCAATGATCAAAACAATATCTGCCAGAGAAGAAGTTGTGTGTCACACAGTACTACCTTATCATGAGACCAAAAGCCCGGTCACAAGAAAATTTTGTACAACCCACTGGCAAAAATGAAATCATTACTTCTTCATGTAAACCCGATAACTCTCAATACCAAGTAGCACATTTTTAATATTTTCTACAACACAGCTGTCAGCATGGATAAACAAATAGGTCACATTATAGCCATAGTTCTAGAAGTAAAGGTGCAGAATACTGGTAACTACATTTGTACCCTTCATAAAGCTTACACATTCTGGCAACATAATTATGTTGCTGTTTTCTGGAATTGCACATAATGCCAAAAATGCAAACATTGAAAGGCAAAAGGAAATAAGTCCTTGCTGTAACCTCCGTACCATACTGAATCAGTAGTGACGTTTTCCTTGGTAGGAACTTGGAGGACAAAGTGAAGGGGAAAAATCATGATGTTCCATTCAGTTTCTAGCACTCTTTACAGTTTCATTGAAAAAAATAAATAAATTTCAATATCACCATTTCAAGATGCCGTTGCATTTTTTCATATATTCTCATTCTTTTCTCCTCTGAGGAAAGTATCATGCTTGTAACAGTAGTATAGTGGCTCAGCATTTCTTGCAGTCATAGTTTTTGTATTATTATAAGGACGAAGTCTTTGTTTACAACACTCTTCATAGGAGTGGTACACAATTTTTAAATATGAAGAAGGCAGAAGCTTATTAGTTATTTTGAAACGAGTTGCGTATCTCCCTGGAAAAAATAATGTATTTTGGATTGTATATTTTAAAATGAAACTCGCTACACTCTGAGTGAGCTATCTTTACTGACTGGGTTCGAAGCAAGTTTCCACAAAACTTGGTCATGACACCTTTCTTTGAGAATATTTTTCCGAATCTGCTGTCACACATTTTATATATCATGAATAAATAGGCAAGTACAGTAAAACCTCGTAATTCAGAAATGCGAACCCTTGCCGCACCACAAAATATTATAAGACCCGTTAGTACATGCAATTAACCTTGATTTACAGTTTAAACCTTTCAAATGCCATGGGAAAAAACTATTTCCAAATTGTATCCAACAGAGTGCATTTACAGTTTTAAAATAATGCACTTTGATTACTCACTGGCAAACATAACCTCATGTATTTAAAGAAAAAATGCATAATTCAAAGACAAGGAGAAATCTAAGCTGGGTCCTCTGTGCAAGTGCTTTATTTATTGGATTACTGTACTGTATGCATCTCAGATGCCTTGTGCTTGCATGGAAAGAACCCGATGCCCTTAAAACATTCTAGCTATCGATCTTTCCTATGACGAGGGGAGAAAGTCTCTCGCTGTCCTTGTAGTACGATTTCCTGCCATGGCACTTTTCTTGTAATATTCAGAAATGCCGAACCTTCCCGCATTATGAAGTATTCTAAGACCCATTAACGCAGGCAGTCACCTTGATTCACAGTTTAAACCTTTCAAATGCCATGGAAAAATTTTTTTACGAAATGCATCCAACAAGGTCCATTTACATTATTCAAATGCACTTGGATAGATCACTGGTAAACATAACCTCACACAACGAAAAACAAAATAGCAGGATTCAAAGGAGAGGACAAATTATGCTGGGTCCCATGAGGAAGTGCTTTATTGTTTGGATTACTGTACTGTTTGCATTTTTAGGTGCCTTGAACTTGCACGGAAAGTGTCCAACGCCCTTAAAACATCATGGCTTTTAGAACTTTCCTATGATGAGGGGAGGAAGTCTCTCGCTTCAGTCTGCGTTGCAACACCAAACACAGTACAATGACCCCACCCTAGTACGATTTTCCGGAGTGGTACTTCTCTCCATTAAAACCATAAATCTGTTTGGGCTCGGCATTAAAAAAGAAAACAATGCAGTTACATCAGCACTGACAATATTGTTCGGAGCGTACAAACTGATTATATGAGCCACGCTTTTTCCGCCAACTGTCAGCATCACCAGTGTTCGCAGATTCTGCTTCTCCGCACACTGCCTGCTACGTGATATTGTGGTGTTACTTAAAATGCTGAATACTAAAGAATTACAATTTCCTCAAACTTAGCAAATATGAAGCACACTGCACACACCGAAGTGAGTGAAAGCGCGGAAAGCTACCCCTGTATGTTCAGGAAGATGCGGTCTATCATGACACGGAGAAGTTTTGAATTTAAATTACTTTGTAAAATACTATTTTTTAAAATGTAAAGGCAGTTTTGAATCAAGTCTGAATTTCGGCAATGGGACCGACATTGTTCTTCATATTATGAATTATCCGTATTTTGAATTAAACAATTTAAATAACATGCAAAACTGTACCTCATATTTCCGGAACTGAGAGCTGCTTCAAATTAGGTGGGATTTTAAATTAACCGATTTTGAACTGTCGAGGTTCTACTGAAGCTTCATAAACTGAAATCCCACATACCTAAAAATGCACTTCTAGTACGTGGAGTTTCTGTTTCGTCTAAACATTTCATGGACCAAACACATGAAACACATCTGTCCAAGAAGATTACACGAAATAAATTTCCAGAATGAAGACATCCAGTGGACTGGAGTCGTCTTTTGTCAGAAATATCAGTGCCACTAGGGAAAGGGCTAAAGATATCTACAACAATCTTTTCTCGCTCCATCTCTTAGCCAGCTGTAGCGGATAACATCAATCATATTTGAAATAAATTGGAGATTCCCTTGCCTCGCAGCATTATGCCCGGGCTCTTGTGCAGGCAGTCTACTTTAGTTGAAATTATCAGTTAAAAAATATGCAGCCCAGTAAATTATATCTATTATTGCAACCACACATAATCTTGATGCACAAGTTGGTTATTCCGTACTTTGATAAAAGAAGACAAACGAGAAACATCTTGAAGAAACCATACTTCAAGTCACCAATATTAAATTCCCATTGTGACTTAACCCATTTGCATAATTTGACGAGCTGTGGCCACGCGCCATGTTTTTGCGAATGAATCAAATGATGAGCTCTGCTCGCTATGGGGCAGTGTCTCGCTTATCTTCATATATTAGATTCATTATGCAATGAGAGTTCTCAGAATACACACTGTAAAGAATTAGAGAAATCTACTGTTTGTAAACAATGCTGTCTGTATTTCTGTGTAATAATGCGATTGTAGAAGTATAGTTTATTTTCATCAGTATTCAGTATTTGTTATGCAGTAGACCCAGCATCGCGGTAATGACAACAAGAGTTTGAAAGCGCTTGTAGAGAGTGTTTTAGATGATTATGGCAATAATGACGTTTTGGAAAATGAATCAGAGTTTGAAGGTAGTGATAGCAGCAGTGAAAGTTACTCGAATGCAAAGAGATTGAAGAGAGCAAGGTTGAAAGTGCCGCTCCAGGTGCTTCCAAACGTGTGCGCGGTCGGACGACATGAAAGAACTTAGTGGTTGGAAATTGGAGAATAAATACAATAATCCTAACATTTTGTGGATACAGTGGTGTTTCAAGAATACTTACAAAATATTTAGATTCTGGCCACCATCCTAATTTGTGTGTTTGGAATTCATAGATATGCCCTTACTGAAATTATTTCAAATGAAATCTTTTTACCACAGCCAGCAGTCATTCAATGAATGAAGTATGAGTAAGTTTTAACTTTGAAAGGCATGAATGCAAACTTTGAGTGAATTATCTTCATTAATTAGTATTTTATGCATGTTTTTGTGTGAGAGGAATGCTCAAATTACTGGCAGGCAAATTAAATCAGATTCCACAGTCCACCATGTGGCTATTTACTGTGACTTGAATGGGTTAAGGTATGGTTTGTTAGACTGCACAACCAGTTTCCAAAGTTCTTTTGAAGATTTTTCCGTACAGTGACAGCATTGTCACTACTTTCATCATCTAGTTCAAGGATCAGGCTAACAGATTTAATTTGAATTTAAAAATAAATATTTCTTGCCCATAGTACAATAGATTGTTTATACTACTCATAAACTTCCATTATAAAAGTGCAAGTTTTTAAATCCAGAATTTTCAGTAAAGAGGAATTCATTACAAGCGAGTTGTGCTTATGGGAACTAGTTGGTTAAAAATGGAATTTTATTAAAAGTAGGAACATTACAAAGGGGGTTCTAATGTACTTTAATTTTTTCTGTAAAAGAAAGAAAAAAGGAACAGAAATATTCCATTTCATGCAACTTCACTTACCTTCAGCGTAATCTCATTTGCAAAGTGATTCTCGGGGAAAGTTACATCAAATTTGATGTACAGGTTCCCCTTTTCAAAAGGGTTTCTATGATGTGGCATACCTTCACCTTCAATGCCTTTCACGTCACCTGAAATTCAAATAAATAGTGAATTTCTTCAACAAACGCAGTAAAAGGTAAGGGAAAGGATGGAGCCAAAATAATTCAAGGAAAAGTGCAGTGAAATCACTTGTCAAATATGGAAAATATTTGATATGCCAACTAAAAGAATACTGAAAATAATAAAATCAACTCTTGAATATAATACAATGTAATGTGAGTCATAAACATTGAAAAATTGGCATTGATTGCAGAGAACTGTAGAAGACTACAGAAAGGCACAATATTTACAAGACAATAACAGTTCTGCAGTAGTAGTACAGCTGTAACTGGCAGGGAACATCTACATTCAGCAGCCCAGGTCGCAATTCTGCAGGGAGCTTGGAGCTCGGGTTTATCTGCTTGCGAGCTAAGTTTAGAAGACGGAATTTCGACATGACGTACAAAAAGCAGAACAAGGAAACAATAGAACTCCAACAGCCAGACCAATGGACAACATTTTGGAGATCCGGCAAGAGGCTAGAGGAGCTGCAAATATACATTTAGAGTAAGTGTCGGGTACGCGATGTGTTGAGCCAATGAAATTATAGAGCCACAGTCATTTTGGCTAGGCACTGGTCTATGCGAGTGATGGCCCCGATCAAGAATACAACGGCGTCTTAGAGGACGAATTAATAAAACCAATGAGCGCGCGGGCTAGCTACCCTATTATTTGGCAAAATTCTGTGCAGATAACATTGAGAGAAGTATTATTTACGCAAGTGCTGGTCAGAACTTATGTTTCTTGATCGTGTGGGGACTTAAACTTGTATTTAAGACGCTCAGTCTGTATTTCAATTATTCAAGATGTTAAACTTTTGAGAATGGCTTTTATTTTTCAATTTCTGGAGCGAAGAACAGTTTTCAGATAGTCATTCAATGTTTAGTAGCTTGCCGGTGCAAACAGATTTTATAAGGACATCAAACTCAGTAATTTCCAGTTCAGCATTTAAATGGGAAATATTTGACCAAGTTACGGGATTAGATAAGAGAAGTTGTTCCGTGACTGAATGGAAACTGGTTTCACGGTCAGTGGAAATTACCCCGGCTGTAGTATTCTAGTAACCGGCATGTTAATCTTGACCTAGTTTCTACATCGTGAACGAGCGGATGTTTTAGATGACATCCAGAAGCAGCAGCAGCGATGGAAAATATGACATCACTTTTCTATGCCAGGATAGAGACCAAAGGACTGATCCAAGTCTTTTCTGAAGGCATCATCATCGATATGGCTGGCTAAAACGAGGGGTGCCGACTGTCCTGAAAGGCTGGCGGTGATAAGTCAACGAAATAGATGAGTACAGAATTTTCAATATAATTATGCGAGCGTGAACGTGTTTAATTAAACACCAATTCACAACCACTTTGAAATGTAACAACAAACCAGTTCTTGAGATGGTGGTGGTGATTATTGTTTAAAGAGGAAGTACAACTAGGCAACCACCCTCTATATAATACTAATCAGAGAGAAAAAAGGAAGGGATCCGACACTTCGAAAAAGGAAGGCTTCGGCCACGTAATGCTTGCAATGGACTAGATCTGATCAGTGGACTCTCCAGCAATACTGCAAACTATATATGGCAAAGTTCATTCATATGGAGCATGTTATAACAAAATTATTGTAGAATTTATATGCATTTATGAAGCTTACCAGGTTTTACCACTTGTCCCATAGGATGCTTGATAAGTAGATCTCTTCCATCTAGATGTTTTAGGGTCATACAGAACCCACATAGAGCCTCTGTGAGTGAAATAGAGTGAGTCATAAGTAGATCATCACCAGACCTCTGGAACTTCTCATGTGGCTTTTGATGCAAAACGATTATCACATCTCCTGGTTCAACATCAGGCTAAATAAGGACAAGAATAAAGGGTTCAAATGTATCTAATTAAATGCAAATTATTTAATGACCCTGTTTTGAAGATTAAAGTTACCTGTTGATCTCCTTCACCACGAAAATAAATTTTCTGGTTCTCCCTCATTCCTTTATCGACATGAACCTCTAATATTTTTGTTTCATTGACCACCTTCTTTCCTCGGCAAACAGAGCAACGATCTTTCTCGTTTATCACTTCACCTGAGAAGAAAAAGAGAAGACTGTTATTGATACTAATCTCACTGACTTAAGCAGAAAACATTTACTTGCAATTATAACCCTACTATTTGGTTTACAAAAAAGGCACAAAAGTGTCCAGATCCCCCCCTCCCAATAATTTCAATTCAATTTTTTGCACATATTAAAGTTAAAATTGAAATATGAGTTATTAGGTGGTTCTGAATGTGATAGGATAAATGTGTTATTTAAAATGAAGAGAATAATTCACTGAAAGATGTTTTTATTAAAAAAAAATTCACGACAATCTTGTAAAGTACATTCACAAAATTTCAAATAATATCTTCAATACATTTAAGCCGAAGTTCAGCCACGATCGGAATGTGGGGAAGAGGCAGGGGTAAAAAAGAAAATGTCCAAAACGACCGTGCTAGGCTGATTGGTGCGAGGCGCAACATAAATACACACAATTGTCACATATTTTTATTATTTATTGGAAGGGGTCAACTACTTCCCAGATACATGGGCTGCAACAAGGACAAAGCTCAACATGAAAAAAAGGAAAAAACCACACAAACTTTTAATTAAACACACAACTCTAAAACTACAAAATAGTTTGTGAAATATCAATCGTCACTGTAAAGCAGGGAGCACACTGCATCCATCCCGCTCGGTTCAGTTTCCCGCGTATCCGTTTGCATCAGTTCGCCTGCCGCACATACCTTCCGTCTCTTTCGGAAGCTGTCAGTGAACTCGGCTTGGAACAGCGCCTGCAGTAATGTCGAGCTCTTTGTCTGAAGACAGAGAAATCGTAGACTGCAAAGAAGAGAGAAAATAAAAGATTTTGTATACATGAAATACCTTTAAAAAGGGAATAGTGTGCTGAATATTACCTTCACTTTCCGGACTTGCTACTTGATGAGCACAACTTCTTTAAATATTTCAGAATATTACTCTCTCAAGTTTGAGTTGCTAGGTGTTCTACCTCAAAAAAAAAACAATTTCACCTTTTGAGCGACTAGCAGTAACAATGAAGTAACTACTGATTTCCTTTCATATTTTATTTAACAATACTACAGGGTCAAAGTAATTGGAATTGTATAATAATACAAGTCAGTGTACAGTCTGTCATTTTCCGTCACTAGAGTAGTTATTTTAGATTTAAATTAAATTTGTAGCAGGACTAAAATATCTCACTGTTTATTCCACGGTTTCATAAAACTTTTTGTCGGTAATCCGCGGGTTTTCTATCCACTTTTGCATATTTATCAGTTAAAATATTGTCCAACTCCTTGGCCACAGAGGTAAGTCTCTTTCTTTGCATAGAAACCGTGGACAGAGTTGCTACATCATCACTTCTTGCTGATTGACTTGATCTTCTCCTTGCCCTATCATGATATCAGGATGTCATTTTACAACTTCAGTCAGCAGTTCTTCATTGATCATACTCATTTAACTCAAACAGAACACTTCGCCAGAGGCTCACAAGGTGGGGTCTACCTTCCGTCTTCCGTCAACTTTGCTTGTGAGGGCAAGCTTGACTGAACGGATGGTAGGGGAGAAATGCTGAAGCGTGCGGAACTGAAGCAGTAGGCGGCTGGACATTTGTTTACATGTGAACCAAATATCCAAGGTCAACTGAACTGAACTGAACGGAAGCAGTGTACTCCCTGCTTAAAGAAATCTACAAAATTTACTTGCCACATAATTAAGAGGTAATACAAATCCTAAAAGTAGACATTCAATAAGTACCCGGGCAGCGCACGGAGCAATTTCATATCAAGACACGTTATCTGACCTATTTATAACAAACGCTGCAGAGCAACATGGGTTCTCTAGTTGTTGTTATTATCATTATTATTCAAAGTTCTATTAGGAGATTTCAATGCCCAACTGGGAAAGGAAAAACAATACCGAGATATAATTGGAAAATGGGCTCCACACATATTTACAAATAAGAATGGTCAAAGACTTGGTGAATTATGCAGAGAACACAACCTCATTTCCAAATCCACATACTTCAAAAGGAGACCGAACAAACGAGGCATAGACACTGGTTCAGACAACTACATAGTCAAAATCAAAATTATTCACACCATTAAATAAGAAGAATACAAAAAATAAAGGAAAAAGGAATTACGATCCACACTAATTAATCAGAAATTACAAATATCAAGAAGTCACATGGACCATAAAATTAACAGATGATTTAGAAGAATTTATACCAATTCTAAAATAAGAGGCTGAAAATTTAGTCCCTTTAAATCCACGGAAAAATATGCTTGGTGGCCACCAGAATGTGACAAATGTCATGAAGAAAGACACCAGGCATGGTTAACACACTGGAGACGCCACTCGTAGAAACTACGGGCGCGCTATTTCATTGCTGCTGACGGAGCTCGGAGAATCTACGGGAACGTTTTCGCAGCAGCTAAAAAAAAAAATAGCTTCCATTTCAGCGAGCTGTGACTTCACTAGTATACTGTTGAATGCTTCTATATGCATTAAATGTACTAGTTATGAGCATAAGTTGGGAGCTCTTCTTTCAAGGCATTGATAACACAGCCACGTTCTTACATAACCTGAGGCTGCGTCATCGTTGACTCTCAGCTGGAAATGGGCGGGAAAGTAGGTACTGTACATGCGAACAGGAAGAGTGTGTGTTCGAAAGGCAGGCTTGTTTGTGTAATTCTTGTGAATATTTAGCATGTCTAATTCAAGTATACAAAATTTCAACAAGGAATCCATAATGGATGTTCTTATGGAAGACACGAGTTCTGAAAATGAGGATGAGGGTAACAATTACACACTAAGTAAACATGATTATTCTGGCGCTTCAGGCAAGAAAATGTAGATAATGAGCTAATTTCAAACTGGTATGAAGTGTAACGTAGTTATATACTGCTTTCTGAAGTGGGTTCTGTAGTACTGTTTTATAACGATTCGTAAAAATGTGGGTGTTTCCCGTGTACAGATGACAACCTGCAACAACTCGACGCACCCCCGTCATCATACAACAAACAGTGGGGAAGCAAATTCCTGGTTGTAAACAAGGATACTGGTGCCAATTGACCAATTAGGTTAGAATCAGTATTATCGTGTTTCAGTAGATGTGTCCACAATACTAGAAAGATTTCGAAATATTAACCAAACTGGCATACATCGCTGCATCAGATTTTTTTCCTTTGTAAAACTTATTATGTTCATAAATTTATATTTAAAAATTGCTGCACTATTATGATAATTAAAACTCATTTTTGTGTAGAAGAAAATGTGAAATATTTCAAAACTTGTTATAATCATGGCTAAGCCTAGCATTGAAAAAATTAAAAACCCATTAAAAATCCTGTGATTTCTGGAGGGTAGCACATTCAAATATGGCCGTCTCGAATGTGTTAAAATTTCAAACTCACAAAACATAAGAAAATTCCATCAACCTCAAAAATATTAGGAAAAAATTCACCCAAACTGTAAGAAAATTAAGAGAATTTCAGAAAGACATAATCACCTCAATAGAAGAAAACTACCATAAAACAAATTCTAGAGATTACTATAACATCTTTGGTAGACAACTAAAGAAATTCAACTCCCCTACATTAATGTTGAAAGGTGAAGATGGAAAAATGGCTCATAGCAATAAGGAAAATGCCAAAATTATGGCAAAAGCATTCAATAAACTTTTGAACTGTGAAGAGCACGAAGAACTTTTCAATATTAACACAGACACCACAATAAAAACCAAACCTGAATACCAAACCCCCCCCCCCCCCCCCAACATTCCAAGAGGTGGAAACATCAGTCTAGGAGATAAAAACTACAAGGCACGTGGAGAAGATCACGTTTTTGCAGAAATGTGAAAACATGCCAGTGACACAGTTCGAATCTCTCTACACATGGCTCTATCGAAAATATGGACAATAGAAAATTTTCTCAAACACTGGACAACAGTTATCATCCGCCTGCTTCAGAAAAAAGGAGATAAGAGCAATCCAGATAACTACATAGTTATATCTCTCTTGGACTGTACATACAAAATATTTGCTAGAATCCTGTATGGCAGAATTAGAGAACAATTAGAACAAGAATTAGGTAAATACCAACAAGGCTTCAGATCTTGGAGAAGCTGCGCAGAACAAATCATGTTAAAATTAGTTATGGCATATTACAGAAAACAAAAACTCACAATAACGTCTGTACTCTTTAAGAAAGCACATGACTGTATTCATGGATAATACTGAAAATATTAAATTTTGGACTGCGCCTGAAACTAATCAAACTTACTGAACTCACCTTAATCAAACCACAATCAAAAGTAAAGTTCAGAAGGGAATTTTCTAACCCATTCCTCATTAAAAAAAATGGTTTAAGACAGGGAGATTGTTTGTCACCACTGCTATTCAATTGTGCGTTGGAATTTATAATGAGGAAATGGTATAAGGATAACCCAAAAAATATAAAAAATTGGAATATAACCTTAAATTGTCTCTGATTTGCTGATGAACTTGCTCTCCTATCTAACAATGTTCAGGAAACTCAACAACAAATTAAATCACTACAGGAAATAGCACAAAAAATTGGCCTCAGAATATCCTTTGAGAAAACGGAAATCATGTTAACTGACCCACCACTCGCAAAGAAAATCAAAGTAGAACAGGAAATCAAAATCGTAGACAAATTTAAATACTTAGGTGAAATTATAACATGCACAACCTTAGCGAAAAGCAAACATGGCATAACAGAATAAACAAATTAACCAAAGCTCAATATCTCACCAAGAACACATACAGTAGAGCCTCGCTCATCCGACCTTTGCTTATCCGACATTCCGTGTTATCTGACACTGGTAGACTTAAATTTGAACTTTTGGTGGAGACTAAATTCAGGCACACCCGGTGTGGAGGGTGCGTCCATGGGACAAGCACTGGCCTGACCGCTGGCGGTAGGACAGTTTTTCTTTTCTCAAGGACAGGTGCAGTGAGTCTTCAGTCATTGTTCATTGTAGTATTGGTTGGGTGCGGATGTTATAATTTTCATATCCTCTGTGAGTATAGCGAGTACATGGAAGAAAGTGATTGTTTCTATGGAAGACAAGCTGAGTGCATTAAAGTCACTGGGCAAAGGGGAAATTCTTCATAATGTGGCTTCAGATTATGGTGTTAGATGTGTTACAGTGGGAGACTGAAAAAAACAGAGGAAAGAAATTCAAAAGTGGTGCTCTACCAGAGCAGACAACCACACTTAAAAAATGTGAATACGAAAAAGTATGTGAAGCACTATTTCTTTGGTTATCTCAACACCGGCAAAAGGGCCTGCCAATCTGGCCCCATTCTGCAGGAAAAGGCTGTGTATTTCCAGGAGTTTAATTAAGGGGACCCTAATTTTCCTGCCAGTGCTGGGTGGCTTGATTGGTAGAAAACTGTACGGCATTAGGCAGCTTAATATATATGGAGAAAAGTTTCTTTTCGTAAGACATCTGGAATGTTTTCGTTCAATACTGCATGTACTGTACAATTGAATTGATAATTCAGTAAATAGAGTACCGTAAAACATGTAATTGTTTTAGTACTAGAGTATAGCCTTCCTGTTTCAGTTCATTTTCAAAGTTATTCTGTATTATCCGACATTTTCGGTGATCCGACGTACTCCAGGTCCCGTTTAGGTCGGATAATCGAGACTCTACAACAAAAAGACCTCTCAATAACCACAAAATTAAAGCATTATAAAACAATCGTACAACCAGAAATATCATACAAAAGTGAAACCATTTTCAAAACAACTAATACTGTTGCAATAGACAGAATACCCAAAATAGAAAGAAGAATAATCAGAACATGCATAAAGAAAAAATACCAAGGAAATGGAAACTGGAGACTAGTTTGTAATGAAACAGTCTACGAAGAAATAGAACCGGTAATGAGCACTATCAGAGAAAAACAAATCTTATTCTTTGGTCACCTAATTAGAACACCCGAAAATAAAATCAGCAGGATAATAGAAAAACTGTGGAACAGTAAGAATAATATTAAGTGGATTACAGAAATTACAGAAGTTATACAAATCACAGTAGAGAATTTAAAAAACAAGACACACAGAATCAAGACACTCAAAACCATAAGACACCAGACTACAGACAAACCATGGGAAGAGTGATTTCAGAGGAGAGAAGATCAAGATCCGAGAGAATGAAGAAGTACTGGGCTGAGAGAAAATCGAAAAATCCATTGTATAATTGACTAAAGTGTTCCAATGAAGGCCATAAAATGCAAAATAAATAAAAAATTATTCGAAGGATCCACGAACATTACACCTATATCGATAGCTAATGGTTACTGTGATTTGTCTGTATAGCATTGAGTGTATGTGTGTGTGTGTATATATATATATAAACGTCATGTTTACGTTTGATAATTCAGTCTTAGCTTCTTAATATAACTTCAGCTCATGTTTGGAAATTACATGTGTAGAAGGTCTTAACTTTAGTGCTCTAACAACAGTTTATTTGAATTTGCAAATTATATGTGTGAAATAAATAAATAAATAAATAAATAAATAAATAAATAAATACATAAATAAATAAATAAATAAATAAATAAATATATATATATATATATATAAATAAATAAATAAATAAATAAATAAATAAATACAAGAACAATGAAACAGAAAATGAGAGCTACTGCTGAAACAAGGCTTGACAACATGACCATAGCGAGTAGAAGAGTAAGTGTGCATACTTCAACGCACATGCCATTGCAGCAATGGTGCACTGTGATTGCCAACAGCACCAGCCAGGCTTCAG
The DNA here is from genome assembly GCF_040414725.1 of Anabrus simplex. Lineage (NCBI taxonomy): Eukaryota > Metazoa > Arthropoda > Insecta > Orthoptera > Tettigoniidae > Anabrus > Anabrus simplex. The sequence continues at coordinate 225,875,236 of NC_090271.1, read as the reverse complement.
TTTAATTATGGAGGACATCACTGTGTCAGCAGCTTCCTTCAGATTATACGGACAAAGGGATTGAATTTCCCCGCTTTATAGCAAGACTTCAGAAAGAGCATCAGTTTCTAGTCTCAAATTTTCAACGCCGATCAGACACCACAGTTCCTCGATATGCCATCAAATACTGCAATCAATGCAGCCGGTGTATCAAGCGTTGTAGTTAAAACTACTGGAAATGAAAAATTACGATGCACTGTGATGTTAGGAGTAATCAACGACGGCAGATTGTGTCCCATATTTAAAAAGAGAATGCTACTGATAGAAGATTTTTCCCATGGGAATACCTGTCCAAGTTTGGATGGAGGCTCAAGTAATGAAGGACGGGTTGAAGACTGTGGGAACGTTGACCAGGAGTCCTGCTGAACAAGACATTGATGCTGGTGTTACACAACTTCCACAGCCACTCAGCGGATACTGTGAAAAAGCAGATGAACAAGATGCAGGGACCTGTCCAGCCCAGCCATCATTCCAGGAGGACTTACTCCAATTTTATAGCCATTTGATTTGTCTATAAATAAGCCATTCAAAGATCATGTTAAGAGGTTCTATGCAAGTAAGATGGTAAATGACAAGCACAAGACGACAAAAGGCACCAGAACCAAGAACGGTCTCCTAGAGTAATCTACGAGTGGATCATGTGGGGACTAATCACTCACATCGTTGACAAAAGTTTTCAGAAAACCGGAATTTCTTCTGGGAAGGGCCAGCCATGCAATGCAGTATCCAACTGAAAAGAATTGATCACGGAAAAGCGAAACCTTTAGCTTTAGCCAAATTAAAAGACCATCAAACTATCGATGTTCATGTACAAAAAAACCAATGAATTAACAAAAAGAAATGAAGAATTCTAATGGGATACTATAGAAGAAGGCTTGCTAGGTGTAGCTCATGAAACACTGGGAACAAGAAGATTGGAACCAAGAAAACCATGGATTACCAGAGAAATATTGGATCAAATAGTGAAGGGAAATCAGTACAGGAGAGGGAACACGACAGAAAGCCAAGAACAATGCACAAAAGTAAAAAATCAAATTACAACTCTGTGCAGAAGAGCGAAAGAAGAGTGGATGGTCGAGGTAACTGAGAATATCAGAAAAGATGTAGTTGAAGGAAGGATGGACAGAGCATACAGGAGTATTAAAGTATTAAACCAGAAACCTAAAGCGAAAAGCTCCGTACTAAGAGATAAAAATGGGAAAATATTCATAGATAATGATATCAGTGCACAGTGGAAGGAATACCTCGAACAACTGTAGCTTTAAGAATTTTAATCAGTTTGTTCCAACTAATGTTATCAAAAGCCTTTTCAATATATACAAACGCTAGATATTAAGAATTTTAATCAGTTTGTTCCAACTAATGTTATCAAAAGCCTTTTCAATATATACAAACGCTAGATAGGTGTTCCTATTCTTCTCCCATCTCCTTTCTAATATTGTTCTATGAAGGACAGACCACGATGGTAGATATTGGAGGAAGTATCCAGACAGCAAAAATCAGGAAAGGTGTAAAGCAGGGCTGCTCTCTCTCACCATACCTTTTTAATGCATTCATTGAAGAAGCCATAAATAAGCTTAAGGCAAATACCAAAGGAGCAAATGTAAATGGGCACCACATCCAATGCATTCTATTTGCAGATGACACAGCAATTGTAGCAGACTCTGAGAAAGAGTTATCTAAGATGCTGAAAGAATTGCCATCAGCACTGTCAGATTCACACTTCAACATTAATGTCAAGTGGTGGTGGTGGTGATTATTGTTTTAAGAGGAAGTACAACTAGGCAATCATCCTCCATATAACATTAAACAGACGGAAAAAAATGGAAAGGATCCGACACTTTGAAAAATGAAGATATCGGCCAAAGGAAGACAACGGCCACAAAGGGCGTGAAAATGAAAGACTCCCTAGGCCTCCAGTGCTCTAATACTGTCAGAGTCGGAAAAGAACAAGAGTTGACCAAGGAAGGTAGGGTGAGGAGCCTAGCACAAGTAAATGGGAGCAATGCCAGGACTCAGCTGAGGGCCCCGTTGTCGCCAGCCCACGCTCCAAAGTTCAGAGTCCCTGGGACCCCTTTTAGTCGCCTCTTACGACAGGCAGGGGATACGGTGTGGAAGCCTGATCACCAATGACAACAACTGCAACAAAGAGATCAAAAGGTGAATAACACTTGCCAAACAGGTGTTTAGTAATAAGAGAAATCTTTTAATCAGTGCAAATTTAGACTTTGGAATTAGGAAGAAATTTGTGATTTCTTTTATATGGAGTGTGCCATAGTATGGCTGTGAAGCTTGGACAATCAGAGATCAGGAATGGAAATGACTGGAAGCATTTGAGATGTGGGTTTGAAGACAAATGCTAAGGATTAAACAGATTGAAAAGAGAACAAACAAAAGCGTTCTAGAAGAAATTCAAGCGAAGAGAGAAATGATGTTAACAATACAACTATGAGCTAAATTCACTGGCCACATCTTGCGACAACACCTTTCTTACCAATCTGCTGGAAGGAAAAATCACGGGGAAGAAAGCCTGAGGATGACCAAGGAAAAAATTCCTTCAAGACTTGGCACAAAGTCTCTCCATTATGGTTTTTATTATGAAATGAAACTAGGAGCTGAGGACAAGAAAGAATGGTTGCAAAGACAAGGCACTGCCTTTAGACACTGATGATGACGATACTAGGAAAGCAGTGATGATAGTGGCATTCCCAATGAGCAATCTGAAGCACACTTGCACAAAAGGTGGTAAGAAAGGAATTTTTAATAGTTATATTCAAATTTTATAAGTCAGTATTAAAACCAAATATTTTGTATTTCAGGCAGTTCCCATATGATAACTGCTAAGCCTTGAACTACATGCGGTGCTGTGAGGCTGTGGTATGGCATTTAAATCATGTGACCAGTCAGCTGTAGTAAAACAGGGGGGAGGGGGGCTGATGCAAAACCGTTTAAATGAGCTAATAAAACCTTTTACGTAAATAGAGTATAGATTTAAACAACAATTTTACGTGTTGATTTAAAGACGCTAGATGTTTCTTTTTCAGGTTTTAAACCTTACCAACCTAACCTATATTGTATAAAATTTACATTATTATATCCTCCCATATCTCAGTACTTGAAAATTAGGAAATAAGTGGGTGTTATAGAAGAGTAAATATGATAACTATGGTGAGAACAGTAATACCATAAACACAATCCAGGAAGCTCATGGAAATTAGAAAGATGAAAACAAATGGCGAGGGATAAAATTTTATTAAGTAAAATTAAGAGAAGACATTTGATTTAACCTGTCCACAATGAAAGTTGATAACTTTCCAGATTTAGAAGATGAAACTTGTAAGAACAATAAGAATTTACTTGTACTGAGGAAGTTGGCCGTGCTGTTAGGGGTGCGCAGCTGTAACCCTGTATTTGGGAGATAGCGGGTTCGATCTCCACTGTCAGCAGCCCTGAAGATGGTTTCCCATTTTCACACTGAAAAAATGTTGGGACTATACCATAATTAAGGCCATGGCCACTTCCATCCCACTCCTAGCTCTTTCCTACCCCATCGTTGCCACAAAACGTGCAACGTAAAACAACTTGTAAAAAAAAAAAGTTCTGCCAATCACGCTGGTGTGTTTATGTCTGTTGCTTTGCTGTGTAACTGGATCCAGCCTGAGAAAGTACTTTCCAAGTTGTCATTCAACTGGCACAATCTGAAGTAAACGTGATAGGTTTCATGTATGATGGGTGTCAAAAGGATGTGGATGAATCTGGGGGATCTCAGGAAAAAAATGATGAAATTAAGCTCTTCATTCAAAACCGAGTTGAAGACGCATATTTCATCCATCCCTGCTGCTTTTCCTGTTTTCATTTAACAGCTATTTCCACCAATGCCATTGCAATATCACTCTCCACTTCTGGATCATCCTGATTTACCACTGCACTGCATGTCATACAGATGCTTAGCTGACCAATGGGACTCACTAGACTGGATCACATCAGAAATGAGGATGTTCGGATGGCATTTGATGTGGCCCAAATCCCTGAAAAAACACCGTGGAAGCTTCACCTCTAAGAAACTTATGGTATTGAATAGGCGGACCCTTCTCTACCCTTTGATAGTGATCAGTTGTCAATACGGACCATAATGAAACTCATAACTTATGATTTATGATACTACTCTCATAATAAGGACTTCATAACAGGAACATAATTTACAACTGCCCTGTACAGTAGAGTCCTACAAGTGTAGACACTCAGAGGGGATTGAGTTTCCGAAACGTCAAGTTTTACGGAATAAGGGGTGGGTTATTCACAATTTACATATTACTGAAAATCACATTAATGAAAGTTCAAGCACAATACAGAACACAGAAAAGTACAACATACCCTACAATAATAGTTAAAAATGAACTCATTGGTATACTTTACCGCCTACCAGGCAGTCTAAGCATAGGCTAGCTTCTGCAACTATTTCAAGGCTTCTGTCCATAGATGGCATGATAAGTAGTACACCGATGAAAGTCGAGATTCTGCTCTCTCTCTCTCTCTCTCTCTCTCCAAGCTGGAATTATCAGTGTAGATTGCATCACATCGCAGGCAACCGGTCTCAAAGTAGAGTGATTCCCCGCGTGTTATTTACTAGCGGTGAAAGTGATAGCAGCGTGACAAAAAATTCGACTGAAAGCGAGGACATGTTTGAATGTGACAGTGATAATGAAGCCCAGCCTGCCCCCAAAAAGACAAAGTTTGCGAAGGAAGATGGCTGGAATTGGAGTAAAACAGGTGATAAATCATACAAATACACTTTTACAGGAAATTCCGGAATAAATCCCACCATAAACAGCAACCTCCCTCCCGACGCCACCCCTTGACACACTTTTCAACACATGGGTTCACGATTCTTTATGGGAAGAAACTGCTACCAAAACAAACTGTTTTGCCGATCGGTTTTTCTCAAAAATCCTACCTCACCCAGTATGAGCCAATGGTTTCCCACATTAGATGAAATCACGAGTTATTTTGCTTTATGCATTCTTATGGCTTAAGTAAGAAAACCCACCTTACAGTCATATTGGTCTATCCGAAAGTCTATGCGCACTTCCTTTCTTCTCCGAATTCATGCCTCTCAAAAGATTCCTAATCCTTTCTTAATTTCATGAACAATGAAACTCACATGGAAAATGACAGGCTCAGAAAAATTGCACTTATTGTAATACAAAATTTCAGAGATGTTTACTATCCAGAGCAGGATATAGCAGAAGATGAAAGTCTAGTACAATTTAGGGGAAGATTGTGCTACATCCAATTCAATCCACAAAAAAGGGCACAATTTGGCATAAGAATCTAAAAAATTTATGAGTCTGACAGTGGATATTGTCCGGGGTTTTCTATTTATACAGAAAAAAAAGAAAAGAAAAACAGCCAATGCAGAAGAGACTGGAATGTTGTCGAATGAGGCTATGGTCATGCAACTTATGGAACCATATCTTGAGAAGGAGCACACTGTTATACAAAAAAACAAATGCGGTAGGAGCAGTGCGTGTAAATAGGAAAAATATGCCTCAATAGTTCAGGTCAGGGAAAATGGATAAGGGTGACACCATGGTAGTATATTCACACAAGATGATGGCATTAAAATGGATGGACAGGAAAGCTGTTACTGTTCTATCCATTTGTCATCATATGGAGGAAATGATAGGCACAGCAAAACGAGAAAAAAAAAAATTAAATAAATAAAAAATAAAATACTATGATCTCAGAGCCAAATGTAATTATAGATTACAACAACTGCATGAGGATCAGCAGCTGTCATCTTTCCCTGTAATCCCTAAGTATGCTACGGGATATAAGAAAATATTCTTTCATCTCATGGATGTTGCAATATTCAAGTTATGCTATCCAGAAAAAGATCACAAAAAAGCAGCAGCACTTCGCAGAATTTAGAGTCCTCCTACCAGAACAAATACTTGAGAGCATTGTGCTCCCTGACTATCTGAGACGGGGCAGACCACAAAAGGGCATTTCACCTGTAAGACTCCAGGCAGCTCAGTGGACACATTTTACTAGGTTTATAACCCTAACCCCCCACCCCCCCAAAAAAAAAACCTCCATGCCGTGAAAGTGTGGTATGCAAGACCGGGAAGAAAATAAGTGCAAGGAGATATGAATGTGAAAAGTGTTTGGTTGCTTTGCATTTCCTGGAGAGTTTTAGGGTGTTTCACACTCTAAAAACCTTTTAAGTGTTCTTCAGGTTGCAGTTCATCATCACATCAAACATAAGTAGGATTAACATTTCAGTATGATGTAGATTACATGTATAAAACTAGCAGTGTAAAACTATATGTTACGTATGAAAAAAAATGGTATATACAAGCATGCTGAGCTTATTAAAATTAGTATGTCAATAGGTTAAGAAGGAACTTGCATACAAAACTGAGGAAATGACTGGTTCTTTGTAGGAAGAAATGTTGTGATGCTTGACTGTCCCTCGTATTTATTTTCTTATTGCACAGCTTTGACACACTGATGACAGAGAAACTAAACTTCTATAGCAGATGCAGCTTGCTCTTCCATATAATGGAGCATTCCTTCAGCGGCCTGCAGTCCTTTACTGTAAGTCAAGTTTTCTATTGTCATCCATCTCTCTGTCTTCTAATATATTTTCATTTTAATTTTCTATTCTATTTCACTTAGTGAAACTATTTCACTACCTAAAAGTGAAGTTTTCATCCTGACCCATCCATTCTCCCACATCATCACCAGTAACATCTTCGCAGTCTGGAATTTATTCAGTAAGTGCACTGTTAAACAATTTTCTGTCCTTTCCATGCTGTTTTGAAACTCATTTCCTGAATGGTCCAGCAACTTTCTCCACAAACGAACGAGACTTATATACTCCACTTCATTCCAAGATTCAGATATATACATCCCACTACGCATACGCCTATTTTTCGTTAGTTTACTGATCGTCACACACTTCCTCCATTGCTAAGACATGAGAAGAAAGAAGTTTACGTCTACATCTCCTCAATGCCTCCAAAATGCCCTGGTTCATTGGTTGACAAAGAGAAGCCACATTACAGGGAGAAACACAGCCCTTATTTCTTTGTCCTGTAACTGTTTCGCATGAGGGATGAGGCACTGTCGAGAACAGGAAGGGCTTTTCTTGGCAGGTCTTTCTATGTTAGAAAATTTTCTATTGAAGGAACTAACTCCTTATAAAACCATTCTTTACAAATGGCTCCATTCATCCATGCATTTGACCGATTCCCGTACCAAACAGGCAGATCACAGGTGTCAGTCACATTAGTGGACATTTTAAAGTTTTTTTTAAACACCCAAGAATTTTTTTGATTTGCCAGTAAGCATTAGTTTGAGCTTATGACAGCCTGTTGCACTGCTGCATGCTAAGACTGACTCTCCCCTTACCTCTTTTATAGCTTGAGGACAATTTTTCTTCCCTAGATGCAACTGTTTTCAAAGGCAGCATTCAAAAATTCAGACTAGCCTCATCGGCTCTTTTCAAACACCAAAACTTTTTTGGACTTGCTCCACCTTTTCCCACCCCACTATAACAGTACATCCAACACTTAAATCCATGGCAATTTTATTAACACTTCCCCCTTTGTTCAGTCTCTGTAAGGCATCAAGTTTCATTTCCATTGTCATGTTAACATTTTCATTCCTCCTCATTCAACAATTTCAAATGCACAGAAAACACAACACCTGTAAGCCTGGATGTAAACTAAGAACCTGTGCAGACAATGACCTCAAACGTTTACAACAGGGAAATCTCCAGTCAAGCCCGTTAATGGCTAACAAGAATAGAAAGGAATATGAGTGCCAACCGACAGAGGCTACCTTCCTTTCACCAGCAGCCAATGGAAATGAGAATATGGTAGGTTGCAATTTCCACGAAAAGTACAGAACCTGTCACCAATTTTGATCAACGGTTCCAGGAATTAGAGTCACAAAGGGAAAGAGTTACAAATTGAATAGCAAAACAAACCTTTGCAGAGAACACGAAAACATGCAGATATTCAGATGTATAAATATGTACAATTATACAGTACTGTAATTAAAACGTATCTATATGGTTTGCACTGGTTAGAAATTAAAGGATTACAGTCTAGCTATTAAAACCCATTTCTTCCCAACATTGCATAAGTGCAATACATACTTCAACATCTATTAAAAAAATAATTAAATTTACGATGTTAAACTCTCATCCACATTGTCAGGGCCATCTTTTATCTCTCTCTGTATAGGTTTACATTTTACTGTTTATGTTTTACTGGCCTATTAATCACCATTAATCACAAGTAAATTTTCCTTGTATTTCAAAAACTCTTTTTTGTTTTAGGCTTAATGTCATTGGCATTTTTAAAAATTTAGAACCTTAGATTTCATACAGAGACAAATTTGGGTAAAAGTATTGCACTGATGACGATGTATGGCATGATATTGATATGTGTTGTGTGTACACAATGGCGGGAGTTGCTTGGTAGAAGTGTAAATTTTGGCAATAACTTCCAACACTGCTGCCAATTCTAACAGTGCAGAGTTATATGTTTGGTAATTTACAGCAAAACAGCTGCTGTTAAGAGAAATCAATCTGTTTTATCTGCCTTGATATAGCCCTACACATGAGAATTCAGAGCGAATATTTGATACTTCTGATTTATTGCGGGATCTAAGGTCAATGTACGTAGTTCACATATTTTGTTTTGAATTTTCAGTTTTTCATTCATGGAATATTCAATAACTTCTTTCATATAGTGTTTTAACCCTCTTGCTCTCAGCGCGCCAATCTATCGGCGCGAAAGGTTATGGTGAGAATACTCACGGCACTGATAGATTGGCTCTGTAATATTTATTGATTTTGGTTATGTGTGTGGCTGTTAAATGGTAACAGATGATCGTGACAGTAATTAAAAGCATCAAATTTCCATTTTACTCAACAGATAGATCCACCAGCCCTACTAAACATTTTTATTTTCGACAAATGAAATCCGCTGACCGTGAATGTTGTGGCTGTTTGAAGTTGTTATTGTGATCTGTTTTTGGTCAGCTTATGAACACAAAAATTTAACTTTGCTGTCAGTTTAGAGTCCATTTCGTTTCTTTGGTATATCGTGTGTTCGCTGTACTTCCCGAACTATAATTATACACCTTTTCATTACTCCGTTGTTGCACGTGCTTTCATCATATTTTTCTCGTAATGGCTGAGCCATGTTCAAGGTTGCACGTTTCCAATATCCTTGAGTTTTCAGATGATTTAGACAGTAATAGCAACTTTTTTGTTGAAAGTTATTCCTGTTATGTGGGAAGTTACGATTTTACAGTCACAGCTGCTCACCGTGTATCAGACCTGACCTGACATCAATGACAATTACGTGTACAGTGAACTTTGTGTCATACTTTGAGTGAATTGCAGCACACACCTCATATGGATATAAAATTATTCAGAATTAAATATTATTTCTTTCATATTTAAGAGTAAAGAAGAAAGATGCAATAATATCTAATATTTCTGTCATCGAAAACCATTTTTTTATTTTTCAAAAATTATTTTCTAAGTTCAATCATTGTTTTCCTGCTTTAACAATAATAATACGTCCAAGGTATATACATTTCTGAAACTGACACTTGCCAGTTACCGTTGTCATTGTTGTTACATTGTTACTGTTAAAATTGTTAATTATTGTTGTTACTTAATATTATTGTTTATACCTTTGTTATCTTTTATACATATTTAAACTTATTATTATTATTATTATTATTATTATTATTAGTGTAAAATGGCCCTCCATAGGCTGTATCTAATAATTAAATAAATAAATAAATAAATAAATAAATAAATAAATAAATAAATAAATAAATAAATAAATAAATAAATAAATAAATAAATTTCTGCAATGCTCATAATTTTCTATATTAGTGTGATTTATTTTAATATGTGATAAACTGTTTGTGTGGTTTTTTGGTCATTTATTTGCAAAGTCACAAAAATTAATTGGGGCTGCTTCGAGCAAATCCCAGCATATAGGCTGAGTGCAAGGTTAAAAAAAAAAGTCTGCATTCACAATCACACTGTCAATATGATTAGAAAATAATGGCAATCACCATTATGTTTTATGCCTAAAACAAAAGAATATACGACTTTTTGAAATGTAAGGAAAAGTTACTTGTGATTAATGGCGATGAATAGGCCAGTATGCCCGTACCTCACCGTTTTCATTTCAGAATGATTTTCCAGCACATGCTGAAGAAATTGTTGCAATTACTGAAGAATTATAAACAGAAGAAGAGATCAATGCTGTTATTATACCTCCTGAAGTGGATGAACTAACTGATGTAGAGGAAATTGATGATAAGTGTTTGCTTATCAACGATGGAGGTGGTGTGTTACCAAGAGATGTGGGCAGTTTTAAAATCCACGCCAATACAGATACCAGTGGAGCTGTATCAGTATCACAAAAGGGATTCTTTGCAACTGGAACGGTGCGAGAGAACCGATTGGCATCCTGTCCAAATCAGACAACAAAAAGAGGCAAAGGAGCCAAAAGGGAGTTCTGATTTCAGATTAGATATCAGCAACAAATTACTCTCAGTTAGCAGGCATGATAAGTCTGTTGTAATAGTTGTGACCAATCTTGGTACCTTACAGCAACTGATTCATGTAAAGAAGTACAACAGGAAGGAAAGGAAGCACAACAGTGCTCCTCAACCAAAATTGTTCTACGAAAACAACAAAGGAATGGGAGGAGTGGGTTTATGCAATAATGACCCTGCCAACTACAAGACAAGAATTAGAGGCAAGACATGGTGGTGCCATTATTTTCTAATGGTATCAACAGTGTGATTAAGAATGCTTGGAAGATATACCTCCTGGCAACAGGCTCTACTGTAAATCAAATAGACTTTAGATTGTACAGTTTTATGTCTGCTAACGAGTGAAGAGAAAGATTTAGAATTGGATCCAAAACTGCAGAGAAGAAAACACCAACCTCGAGCATTCAAGCAAGAACAGCTTGCTACGCTCAGGATTTTATCATTCGACATGAAGAAAATTCAAAACTGTGCAGGGTGTGTTAAGACAATATGTAAGTTATGCAAAAATGTCAGGTTCATCTGCATATAGACTGCTTTTCAACATTCCATGAAATAAAGTAAAAGTTCATGTTGAGAAATTTGTATGCCAGGTTCATCTGCATAGCCAGAATTAGTTATGTTTTAATTTTCCACGAAGCAAATATTAGGAAGTGCACAGTGTGTAAGATTTAGACAAAATTGGTACAAAATGCCATTATTAATAGTATTAAAATTCCATTATAAAAGCCACAAAATGTTCCCTAAGGAAGTCAAGTAACCTATGCATGAATAAAACTTACGGAATAACTACTCCAGGTGGTAATCGGACACTTCAATTCACCATGGCAGTATGCCATGCAACTGGGCCCAAGGATTCTGGAGAGCCCAGAACAGCATGCAAGGAGTCAGAGCCTTCTACTGGTGACCCATCAACCAACAGCAAACTGAGACCAAAATGAAAATACTTCTTTGGTACTCTACATATTAATACACTTCTGAAAGTTGGAAAACTAAAATAACTCATCAAAACTCCAGACGACCAGAAAATCTTAATACTTGCTCTCCAGGAAACCATACATACAAACAAACAATAATACAGAGCATTCGCACACTCAATCTGTAGCGACCTCTATCTTCTAGCGGGAAAAGTTACGTTGGCACCACTGTTGTTAGGTGAGATTCAACATTATTACAATTGAAATAATAATAAAATATACTGTACTCACTACTATCAGAGTACATGCTGCAAGTGGTTTCCTCTTCCTTGAAGGCATAGTTCAACCCATTTACATTTATTTGCGAACACTTTTGCCAACGTTTCACATGTAATCGAATGCATATAATGAATTATCTATGTCTTCAGGTCATCTAGTATCTTTGGGTTATTCTGATACACAAATGATTTAGCCGCACCGCAAAGGAAATAGCGGGGTGGAGTCAAATCTGACGAATGCGGGGTCTGAAGTCATTTCGTAATTATCCTGTCTCCAAAGAATTCATCTAAAACTCCTAGGGACTGGGGTGCTGTATGAGCCATAGCATTGTCCTGTTGAAAAAATGAATGACTGATCTCATTTTCATTCAGCAGAGCAATAAATGTATAAATTATCCAGGAACAACAGATAACGGAAGTTAAGGTATTAACGAAAAAGATCGGCCTGTAATTTGTGCTCATGATATGGCAATCCAGACTCTGATTTTCTCTGTGTGCAATCGCGTTTCTTTTAAGGCATGCAAGTTTTGTGAATTCATGTAGCTGGATAGGTGAAACCAAGCCTCATCAGTGAAAAAGGTTTGATATAAAACAACTCCATTACACATTATAATTTTCATGTTAGGTCCGTATTGAAATGTACGTAAATACAAAGTATGTTACAAGTGTTATTTTAATATCAACCTATTCAATACAAAGAGATCTAGTAAATTAAGAATTAAATCTTATTATAAAAGGTTACAAGGGACATGATTTGCCCATTTTAAGGGCATCATCAGCCTCAAACTCAAACCTGTATGGTGAATAATTAGGATCCTGATTGTCCTTACAAATCGTAATAAGTGGATATCAATGTAGGTGTTCGTCTAACATAAAATTATAAGAATATCCTTGGTTAAAACTGTAGTATCAAGCTGCATGTCACAAGTTCACAAGATTACACTCTCCGGAGCACTGAGTCAATGCGCCCAAAATCTGTTTGAAGGTGGAGCGATAAACAGCTCAATCTTTATAATGAAGTAGAAATGTGTTTCCTTGAATACTCCTATTGGAGGATAAGAAAAAAGTAAAGTTTCCAGACTGTTAAAGATGTTATATTATAATCGTATGGCCTCCGCTACCGTGTGCAGACATTTCAATTTGACGCCATCTGGCTGTCTGCTCGTCAATTTCGAAGAGTTCCCAGCACCCTGCAACTGTATCAGGATTTTTCCTGTTACCATCATTTATTGGAGCATGAGCATTAATGTAATTTTTTTATTTCTGCATCTTATGGTCAAGAGAGACAGTCTTTTAGAGGGTGAAAAGAAGTTTGGCCTGATTCCATTATGCTCTTGTGTACTGTGTAAATGAATTTTGTCGGGTAAACACCAAATGTGTCACCATAGATCTTTTACATGCCGACATCATACGACATGGAGTGTCGAATGGACTTTTTTCCGCCCTTCAAAAATCCGACTACCTCTGCAGGGTTTGAACCCGTTATCTTGGGATCCGGAGGTCGACACACTACCACCGACCCACAGAGGCAGCTTGTTAAAGATGTTAATTTCGTACGTTAAGATAAGACAACAGTCTTCTTTAAGTAGCTGTGGAGCAAGGAAGGGTGTTCAGCTGCCTATAGTCGTATTTATCTGCATTGAAGGAGCGAAAGTTGAATGTGTTAAGATAACTAGTCTTTTCTTTAAGTAGTTGTAGAAGCAAGGAAAGTCAAACGTATATTGATGTTGATTGGCGCTTTTTGCTGTGAAGTCTGTAACAATAGGAGATTGAATGCTTAGGAAAATATTTTTGAAGAGAAGGTGGGTTTAAAAAGAAAAAATGGAGAATGTATAATTACATGTAGAGCATTTCAATCTATATATTCCTGATCCAGAGTAACTATTGTCTGTGATGTTAATGGAGTTATGATTAAAGAATAAATTGCAATTAGTGTTTTTTGTTGTGTAGGCTATTTTAACATCGTGCTTCATTAATGGATTGGTTATCGGATAAATCTTATGGTTAATGAACGTGAATTTAGTGTATTTTGGTTTGACGGGTTTCAATGGAGTTAAATTTGTAGCTAGTTTTAATTTGGTTTTGTTGATGATTTTGTCAATTATATCTGTGTTAAATCCGTTGAATTTAGCTATTTCCTTAATGAACAGTAATTCTTTCTTTAAATTAGTAGAGGACATCGGAATTTTTAATGCTCTATATATTAGACTGTGATAAGTGGCTTTTTTTATGTGAGTTGGGATGTAATGAATCATTTTTTATGGTTGTTGGAGAAAAGGTGGGTTTTCTGTATATTTCGAAGTCGAACTTGTTTGATACTCATGTGATTTTGATGTCTAGGAAAGAAGATGAGATCAATAGCTCTTTGAAAGGAATATAGTGACCTCCTGACCAACCTTCAACATTATTTTCTCAATATTACTTTTTGAATAAATATGACTGATCGTCATTCTCGTCACAGTCTAATTGTAACCGCCAATTGGTCAACTTAATTTTATAGCAATCTTACTACTTGTTCATCACAGTCTGTTGCTTTGCCCATTTTACTTGTAATAGCAACCTTTTAATGTCAATAATTTTAATACTTTCACCTTTGTAATTATTCACATTGTAAAAAAATTTTAAAACCAACATTGTTATTTTTAATGTTAATTTTAGTTTAAGTCTCTTCAAGACTTTTAAAAATCAATTTCATCTTATTATATGTTATTCAAGTGCTTATTTTTATTCCAAGGTTAAGACAATGGCTGATGATGCCTTCATACTAGGCAAAACATGTACCATTTTTAGTTAACAGATCAATGTAAATCATCCAAGACAATGACTTATTGTATTAATTAGGTGGTCAATTTAATAAATAACTTACTGTTATTATTCTAATCAAATATCATCAATACGGATCAAAAATGATATTTATTACATGTAATACTCTAATGGTGACTCAAATATTGTACCCTATTCTACCCTCCCCCACTAACTCAACTCGAAGGCCAACAGTGAACGCATGCAGACGAGAGTGGGGCCAACAGTGAACGCACGCAGACGATAGTGGGGCCAACCTAAATTTTCCCGCTAGTAAATCGAGCTCGCTGTGGAGTGAGTTTGCAGACGCACTGTATATTAGACTCAGAAAATTACTGATATAGAAAGAAAACCAGGGAAGAGAGTAATGAACGTTCCCCACCTTGGAACTATTTACACAGTACACAAGAGCATAATGGAATCAGGCCAAACTTCTTTTCACCCTCTAAAAGACTGTCTCTCTTGACCATAAGATGCAGAAATAAAAAAATTACATTAATGCTCATGCTCCAATAAATGACGGTAACAGGAAAAATCCTGATACAGTTGCAGGGTGCTGGGAACTCTTCAAAAACGAAATCCACTAAATTCCTACAGATCACATCAAAGTGTCACCTGGAGAATTCAATGCACAAGATTGAAGACGAGTTCCCAGTGCACGAAAGAGCAAATGGAAATGGAATAAGGCTTGACGATCTATGCAAGGCATATAATCTCAAACCAATGTTCCCTATCTTAAAAAGCTGAGTAAAAAACAAAAAATCTAGCATCCCCAAACTTACACCCCGGGAAGTTATAAACTGACCATGTAGCTAACTCTGTCAAGAGCAAAAAGGAGATCACAAATGCCGAGGAAGAAAAGGGAGCCAACAATGCTGAGAATGAGCATTACCTTATAATCATATAAATGAGATTCTTCCCTCCAGACAGACACAACAAGAGAAGAAAAAGGAATAAATTTGATGTTGAAATGTTAAGAAACAATCTGGAAGTAAACAAAAAATTAAAGACATGCCCGGAAAAACGGGCTAACCCTCAAAATTAAAATATTTGAGTTATGTACTGCCATCTGCTGTGTGATATGAGAGCTACCTTTTGTGATATCGGGTTATCCTCCAGGGACCATATTGGGTTAAATACAAGAGACGAAAGTTCTTGCGTTTCGGGATTTGCTCTATCTGTAATGTCAAGAACGGGCTAACCCACTGCTGCAACTGACATGCCTTCTAGTGGCAATAGTGGAAGTAGTGCGCAAGCACGGTAGCCAACACCGTGTAATATGTTCTAAAAGATTAAGTATATTCGAGAATGGCTCTTGTAATTAAATAGAAACAATATAGTTTAGTTTCACAACACACAATTATTTTAGCAAGATAAAGGGCTTATAATCCACTAATTTGAAGAATGTAATGTAATGTAATAAGAAGTTAGCTATATCAATATCATAGTGGCTGAACTGTGTTTACGTTTGCACTGTGTATTGATATTGTAAACAGAAACAATGGCGGCGATAGAAGAGGGAAGCATGGACGAAAGTGTGAAAATTAGTGGAAATTATCGCAAAAGGAAGTGTAATCCAGAAAACTGGTGGAAAGAAGTTGAAAAGCAGAAACGGAATAGTGAGAAAGACTATAAGAACTATAAAGGTGTCATGAAAATGCCGAAATCACAAGGTACAAATTGTGGTTGTGCGAAAAAGTGTTTCGATAATGTAACCGCGGATGAACGTGAGAAACTTTTTGTCGATTTTTGGGGTCTAGCTAACCATGATCTACAAAATACATACATTTTCGGTTGTGTAAGTAG